>NW_024884800.1:14402383-14810423 GCF_019232065.1 Centrocercus urophasianus | reverse complement strand
ATGTAGATGGCCCAAAAAGTAATGCCTTCTATTTATTTTCATGGAAACTACAGCAGTTGCAAAGAGCATAACAACACTATCACTATGGATAGAGCAAATCCATAGCTACAATACACTCTTTTTCAACACAGTCATCACCATAAGCTATGCATTTTTTCCAGTGATGAACAGCAGTCTGCATACCACATTCATAACTACATATCTGTAGCAAAAAAAAAAAAACAAAACAAACAAAAAAAAAAAACACCACAGACTTGTTTTACATGTCCCTGTCACCACTGCTGAAATGCACCACCCACCTCCTCACTGTGCTCACATCCACTCGTTCAGCAATCGTCGATGAATGTCAATGGCTGCCATTTCTTCCACATGTAGGAATTCAGTTCCACCCCTTTGCTTCATATGTCTGCCCATATAGATGCCATTCTGTCAGACTGCCCCTCTGCTGCCATCTGTCACATGGCCACACAACATAATGGAACAGTGGTGGGAAGTTTCAACCTCTACTGCCATCCCATCAACATCTGCCTCTGACATTGTGGGCCTACATCATAGAACAGGAGCACCACTCTCAGAGCAGCCCTTGTAATCCCTACTCCTTCTTCCCCCTCTGCCTCTCCTAGAAAAAAAAAATTAAATGCTTCACAGTAAATTGTTCTTTTCTGCTTTCCCAGTCACATGGCTCTGAACACATCACAGCGCTTATTTCAGCTCATACCCACCTGTGTGAAAAGTAGACTACTCACAGTACTGCAAGAGGCAAAATTTACTGGTAGACATATGTGAAAGGGCGTTTTTCTCCGTAAATCAGGTATTTGCAAGTCAGCAACAGCAGTAGGAGAACTGTCAATAAAACTATTTAGGAAATGGCTTAAGTCAGAGCCAGCAGATCGCAGTAATGGTTTTCACATTTGTGATAACTGAGTGAAGTTAAACGCAGAAGCTGAAGAGATGCTTATGGAGCATAAGCATAAGTTGGTACAAGATTATGTTTTTATTACTTTTTTTAAAACCAGCTTCACACGAAGTTTCTATCTTCAATGAAAGGCTGGAGCCAACATACATTGTCATGGATCAAATGTGCTACTTTAAGAGGCCAAAGAAGTGAGAAGCTGAAGAGAGAACTACTACCCTTAAAAATTAGGCAGAAGGGCTTGCTAAGCCAAAGGTACAGACTGATTATATCGTTTGCCTGGCATCTTCTCAAAAGGATGGCTTCTCACCAGCCACAACTATCTCACTGGAGAGAGGCTGGGACTTTCTTTTGACAAGAGCCAGGGTGCTATGCTGCACTGCATATGGATACGTGACTGGATAAGTAACTGCTTCCTGGCAACAGGCAGCAAACACCTGTTCAAGGCAATATGTGCAAGGAGTGGATATAAAATCTCACTTCCCAGTGTCTGGTAGGTATTTGGAATCTTTATCTCTATATTCAAATACCTAGTTCTGCTGGCACTGAAGAGCTCATCCCATGTAACAGATCAGCATTGCTTTGCAGGACAAAAAAGAATGCATACACAAAAGAATAATTAGTGTACATTTCCTGTTGCTTAGTTTCACTAGGACATTAGTAGATGCTAAAAAAAGAAAATGCAAAATTATTGGAACAGATACCTATATTTTTTCCCCATAGAATGACATACCAAGGAAAAAGTACCAACTAGTTTGATTTAGTTAATCTACTCCCCCCTTTTCTAAAAATTGGAAGACTAAAAACTGAAACAGAACTATAAATTTGCAGAGCTCTGTCTACATGATCTGCAGTCAGAAGTCATTTTGCATCCACCTTTTAAGATTCACATACACACATTTTAAATATGCTCTCAGGCAGAATTTCACACAATTATAGAAATGCTGATAGATGTAGAAGAGAAAAAGTCATCATTCTGTCCTCAGATGTTCTTGCTCCTTTCCTTCTGGAGAAGATAAGAAATTCATCAGCACTATCAAAGAGAATCGCTTGTCCACAAGGATGGACGTGGAACTTACTTTATGCAGCATTAAAATGATAAGAAATTTCTTGAATTCCAACCACAAGTGAATGAAACACGTCTGACCACTGTCATATTAACCACCACTCTTTGGAATTTAAACACAATTATTTCATCATCATTTGAATTTGTTTCTCACAGTCCTCTTCTACAGGACTGAATTCTAATCCTCACTATTTTTCAGTGGAACATACTTGGAAAAAGGAATACTACAATAATACTGGATAATCTTAATGTTGATATATTGGTATAGCAGATGGATTAGAGTGTTCATAAGTAAATTAAGCTTTATTACTTTTTCTTTGTATTTGCTTACAGCGTAACTGTGATTTCATAACAATAATTCCTCTGGCTAAATGCACTTTTTAATTAGCTGATCTTCAGTGATACAGAGAAATGTAATATCTGTGACAAGAGTGGTATCCAATTGCTCATGTAACTCAGTATCTGCATTGTTGCTAGGGAATATGTTTGCATCTCATCTGTTTTCCACCATTTTAAGGCTATTCCTAATGTTATTATTAAGGTTACCATGTACTTCAGGTGACAACAGGTTTATTTGCAGTTCAATTATTTATAGATAAACCATGCAGAACTCTTTGCCAACCAAGCGTAAGACAATGCTAAGTTATAAAAGCAGGCTGGTCTGAATTTTGAAGTGCCCCACAGAAAACTGTGTCTCTCTTACCTAACAGCTATGCTTCTAACATAAGCACCTCCTACAAGAGGTCAGATTGCACACTGAAAGCATACTAGAACTGTTTACCCTATTGTTTTAAGATTTTTATGTAGAATATGAGAGGGTTTTTTGGTTTCATTTTGCAAAATGAGTCTTTGCTTTAGACTGCTGACCTGTCTCCGCAGCTTCAGAAGAGAGACTAGAAGCATGACCTTAACCCAAATGTTATAAGACTAACTGCTTGCTTCATTACTTTTTGAAAATCTGTCCAAATATCAAACTAGAAGAATGTGAGAGAGCTGAGCTCTTCAGAACACTGAGCTGCATCTGTCCTGAAAACGCAGACCAAGAACTACAAGCAACCTAGAATTTTTAGTCTTGCAACAAAATGGTATTCACAGAAGTTTAATTTTGACAAAAAGTTATAAATGTGAGAACTTATGAAATTAAATTATTTTCTTCATGCTGTTTCTTCTAATTCTCACAGTTGTACCTTTTGGCAGAAGCCATGCAGATTGCTAGTGGCATTTTGTTTATAAGCAACAAGAACCAAAACTGCAGAACAACTTCAAATTGAAGAAGCCTCTGCAGAAGTAAACAGTTATCTTCAAAGAATTATTTCATGCAAAGGTAATAAATCTAGCAAACAGAGAAGAAAAATATAACAATAAATGAGCCATGAGCACATGAAGTAATAAAAATTTAGCTGAGCTGCCATCTAAGGCAGAAAAATAACTAATTACTGTGGATGAGAAAAAACACTAAAAAAACAGAGTTTCATCTGCTGATGGATGGAAAAAACATTTAGGCCTGCTATGCAGAGACTCACATTGCTGGTGATGCACAACTAGGTTGGAACTCTGAATTCTGCATGGGGTTTTCAAATGCTCTTCAAGCTGCTGCTCCATCCTTTTATTTTTCCCGTAATCTGTCCTGTGTATTACAATTGAATATGCAACTTCTACATACTGTTGGCACAAGCAGCATGGCAATACCACACACAGCAATGTGTTACAGAAAGCACACTAGAAAAGGAAATTAAATGATCAACAGTATGTTCTAGCACCAGTAACAAAAAGGAAAACTTAGTAATACTACTACCATCAGGAGTAAGTGGTAGGAAATTTAAAATCCATACCTCAGACAATGAAAAGCAGCAACTTCACTTACGCTCCAGAACCGTTGCTTCAGGTATGACAGTGCAGATAGTGCAAAGAACTACTTACTGAAATTCTTAAAGGAGACAGCATAGTGCTAAAGATAAGCATTGACTGAATTTCACGTTGATCATCCATTTACATAAAACCCCACTTTTTATCCTTAAGTCGGTGCTTCAAGATGCAGTAATATACAATGGTGATTGAGGTTTATGCAGAGATCACCTAGGTTCTACACCTGCTTTCTAAAAGTTATTTGGTATATAGCTTCTGAAAAGCACTTATTGTTTGCAATCTGATTGATGCACTGAAAATCAAGTTAGTAATGGCTGTAGTAGAATATTTATTAGAAATATATCCCAATGGTCTGAGAATGAGAGCTCTTCCTTCTTTCACTTTAGATAAGAGTTTGTTATGTGGACTGACAGACTTCCTAGAGAAAGTAAGAGATTGTATCAATAGACAAATATCACTGAAAGCAAAACAATAACAGGATTACTAGATGAGAAAAGTAGTTCTGCTAAAAATTTACTACCAGAATTTCCTATTTTCTGCAAGAAAAGCCACAGTGACTTTCCTTATTCTATTTATTCTACTACAATGAAATAGGGAGAGACAGATGCTAAACCACTCAACCTGTGCCTAGATTCACTTTTAATGGAAAAAACACACAATTTGAGAACATTCGGAAAATGTGAAAATATGGACATTTATGAAAGAAATGACTGAGAACGGGTCTGAGCTTAGAAGAGTTCATCAAAGGAAAATCAGTAACACTGAAGAGTGTGTAAATCTGGCAGCAAAGCAGAATCTAGGAAGTAACTCAAAAAGGATGAAGGTAACCTGGAAATACGTTACATATTTTAGGAATGATTATTCTTTGGATGATATTCTACACCTTCCCTCCACCATCACACACAACCTTCCCCACTTTTTTTTTTTTTTTTTTCCTCCCTCTTGTGATGCCCTCAAATCAGAATCAGACACTTCTATGGAGAATGAGCTCAGTAATATCAGTGTGAGCAAAATAAAACACAAGGGTACACAATGTAAAATAACCTCTGATATTCATTGGGCTAAATTAGATTATCTCACAATGCGACTGTGCCTCAGACTCCGAAAGCTGACACTTAAATCAACAGGAGAAAAATCTTTTCACTATTGCACTCAGCAGAATTCCGTTATTTGAATTTTAAATAACACTGCCCTATGATATACACAGAGACTTACAGTCACCATTTAAGATAATTAAAGGACAAATGTCATATTCAAGCAGAGCTTTTGTGATTCCAGAGCTCCCATTGTCACATAAGCCAGAACTTGAAAATATCCAGCCTTAACACATTTGTGCTCTGAAGTATTACACCATCTAAAAATCATATAAACATTTAACACCGACTTTATTCTGCTATCTGCTAGGTAAGAACATCTCACACCTAAGTTAAGTAACTGTCAAATCTTTAAATGCTTCAGAAATCTATTCAATTTAAAATCTGCTTCATCTCTCAAGGCAGCTCCTTCGCCTTATTTGTTTTGGGCTGTGGGATGGGGATATTTAGCGGTGGTTTAAGATTTGTTTCTGTTTGTTTTCAAAGATGAGCATTGAAAATGTTCTATTGTTGCCATTGATGAAGTATCCTCTCTATTTCATTAAAAATTAAATAAAGACCCTGGGGGCTGAAGGAAAATGGATTTTTCATTTTTCTCCCTTTTGCTCTTGAGAATGATTTATGAAGTACAAGTGCATTCATAAACTAGATACTATACCCTGGAGAAAATAAACTAGCTATTATTCAATTGTTAGTGGTTCATATTATAAATGGCCACCGCCAATTTTACATTGTTTGTTGAAATCATTTTTAACCAGATAACTCTCACTCAAACCATGAAAGATTGGACAGAAAATGCCCCATTTATCATTCAGATCAAAACCTAAACTCATGTCTCTCTTCCACTGTTATACCCAAAATTATCTTGTCATGTTTTATTTCATTCATTAAAAATCAAAAACACATTGAAATAATGCAGTCTTAGAAAAGCTGGTCATTCACTTGGCTGTCACACTGAAGGAACACACCAACTCATACCATCAGTTACATATGTCTCCAATCATCCTCCAAAACTATCTAACACTCACATTATTTTAACCCGTAAACTGTGAATGAAGGAAACGTGAAATAAAGAATAAGGATGGATCTCTAGAGTAACCAAAACAGCGTTTGTCAGCAAACCTGACACTGGTAGAAGAATATTTTGGCTATTTCTAAGACACCTATAAGCTTGTGTAACACAAACTCTCCTTCTTCAAAGATTCTCCAAGTCTCTTTGGACAAGTGGACATGAAAATGGTCCAGTTCTCCTTAAACCCTTTCTCACTGTATAAATTCAGAGGCGATGTACACATCAGTTAATTTTCATAAGCCAACCCCAAAAGAAGATATCAGATACCACCACCTCATAACTGAAGTAATCTAAATAGAGATTGAATAGGGCTTTTGTTTTTGCTACTATCTAAAGTGCAGTCAAGCTAACAAAAGTCTTAGTTTTCTTTCATGGATCCCAGTTTATCAAACACAGGTGAAACTATAGTTTTAATGATTTAAATCTTAATGAGACCCTAATGTTACCTGACAATGCTCAAACTGCACTGTCTTGTCATTTCAGCTAACACCGCTGACAGATAACAGTTACATGTGTATTTAGAGTTCAACAAACAGCCACTGGCAGTAAAACTGCAAGGAACTGCATGTAAACACAGTCTCTGCACTGCTACTTTTTCATTCATTCCCAGCTGTAGAGCTTGAGCTGCTGCAGAAAAGCTTTCCTACATTTTCTACATTCCTACAGTTCACATTCATGCCCCGCATCCCTAAAGTTTAAATAATGATGAGACTGAGTGCATTTAGCACTCCATTTTTTAGGAGACAGCAATGCAGTCTCATCATGTAAATATTTACTAGCTCCAAGAAAATGAACAAGTAGTCTGGATGGGAAAAGCAATGGTACCCAACACAACTTCCCAACCTGGCCCAGGTTAGAGGCACTCTATCTTCCTGACATTGAGGTTTCATTGAGAGAAAGGAAGATGACCTGTCTCAGTCACCAAGGCTCAGGCTTCTTGTTTGGTAAGCTGCGGAAACACTGGCACCTATGAAGAAAAGCCTTTTATTTAATGTAGAGGTCTAAGGACATTCATTTTGCCACATCAGGGAGAAAGTTCAAATGCAATACAATTAGCTGTCTAGAGGAGTCACGTTCTGGATGGGAGTAGAAATTTCAGCAAGAGCCTCTTTCCTCCTATTAACAAGACAAGTCCACTGAGAACCAATCAACCCTGCCACAGCAGAGCCTGCATGAGGACTGTTCAGCATTAATAGACTGTAAGAAAGTAAATAATGACTTTTTAGTATTCTGAAAGCTCTAAATCACAGAAGGCTCTAATAGCATAGTTACACACTTAAAAAAAATATTCACGTAACACATGATGTTGGGAATGATTCATAGAGTAGGTTTCAAAGTCTTCCCATCCCCCTGCATCACAAAATAGCAAGAAGCTGTTACAGCAAATGATTTTTTGCTTTATGAACATGATAGCTTTTGTTTAGTGCCTCACCAGTTGGCCTTTAAACAATTACAGAAATAGCAGTTTTAAACTGAGCACTAAATTCAGCTCCGTATTTTAAGAAAGGCAATGAATTTGGTAAGGATGCAAATCACACACCATGCGTTTGTATTTCTTCTTCAGGGAAAGCCTAGAACAACTCCAGACAAAAGCAGTGTGGCTATTTGCACTATCCACATAGAAGAAAGATTCACATTCTTAAAAGTCCACCCTATTTAGATCTCTTGAGAGCATTTAAGCACTTGCTTGCTAGTGTTCATTCTGCTGAACTTCTTTAGGAGCAGAGCACACACTTTATGAGAAGAGAAAAAATTAAAACATATTTAAGTTACAGTAATGTGAGTATTGCACTTTTGACAATATATATCAACCTAGATTATTTTATAAGTACAAATTTGGTAGCATTCCATGAGTTAAAACTGAGTCAAATATTCCAACTTTGGTGGTACAGTAGATTACACTGAACAGCCCATAAAAAAAAAAAAAAAAAAGTTTAGGAAGTCTACTGTACTACAAGAAAAGGACAAAGAAATACTTGGAAACTGGCTAAAATAATAATATGACTAAATTCAGTGGATTCTTAAAGCAATGAACAGGTATGTCTCAGGATGGCACACACACACTAAGGTACAAGCCAGGCTGGTTTCAGTAGTAGAAGTACAATATTTAAAATGGATATTATTTGTTAATACTTAATAGCAACTGCTGCATATATACACTACTATTCACATATAGACTACTATTTGTCTATCACAGAATTACAGAATTGTTGGGGTTGGACAGGATCTCTGCAGATCATCCAAGCCCAAACTCTCCAAAGCAGTTACTACAGCAAATTGCACAAGAAAGCATCCAGGTGAGTTTTAAACATCTCCAGAGAAGGAGACTCTACAGCTTCTCTGGGCAGCCAGTTTCAGTGTTCTGTTGAAGTTAAGAAACCTTTTCTCATGTTCATATGGAGTTTCCTATGTTTCAGTTTGGACCCACTGCCACTTGCTCTGTTGCTGGGCACCACTGAAAAGTGAAAAATGGCTCCATACAACTCACTCCCATCCACCAGGTATTTATAGGCATTGGCAAGATCCCCTCTCAGTCTCCAGGCTGAATTCCCCCACGTCTCTGACCCTTTCCTCATACAAAAGATGCTCCAGGCCCCTTAACACCTTCCAGCTGTTTGTAGAATGCTTCCTTAATTTCCTGCTCCTGATCAGGTGGCTGTAGAAAACACCTACAAAGGTGTCATCTGCATTATCTTGCCCCTAAATTCTCACCCATTAGCTCTCTGCTCATTCATCATTCACACTTAGGCAGAGCTTGATACGTTCCAGTTATTCTCTCACATAAAAAGCAACTCCACCATGTTGCCTTCCTGGCCTATCCTTCCTAAAAAGCACATAACCATTCATGGCAGCATTCGTGTCACATAGACCACTAGGTCTCTGTAATTGCAGTGACACTCTAGCCCTCCAACCACACACAGATCCCTAATTGTTCCTATTTATTCTCTGTGCTGCATGCATTGATATAGAGGCACTTCAAAGAATAAAAGAGAGCAGAGGGTGCAGATATAGCTAGAGAGATGTAGGAATATACCTTTACTGTACATCATTTTAAAAGTAAAACCTTCCATGTTCTGTGGCTATTTAATGACTCTTTTCTCCAACTTGAATGCCTTCTCACTTTAATTTAAAGCACTACCATGCTTTATATATAGCAGATGATATTACTGATTTATACTAGTTTATGATTTATATATGTATGTAGTTTACATTTACATATATATTTTGATTTATATTAGTTGATTTCTTAAGGTACACAAGAGGCCGATCACTGTACTACATGAAATCATTAAGTTTATCAAGATAAGCATATCCATACTAACTATAACTGTGAAGCAATGCATTTCTTTGGAAACGGCTGGGTTATTTTAAAATGAATACTCCATGTTCTTTCAACCTACACTTGACTTATCCCCCCAGTTTAATTTTTCCAGCAGATCTCAACTGAGCTCACTTGTGCTTTTGTGGAGGGGAGGCCACATCTTGACTTTGACATGTTTCTGACATGGCACAGGAGCAGTCCCCAGGTACTGTAGTTTAATGATCTTCTCAGCTGTCTACTAATAGAACTCTACACAGTAAAACTGCTCTGCAATTGCAGAAATGCTTCATCACAGAATTAAAAACCAACTCCTCAGGAAAGAAGTATGTGTTTCAATGAAAAAGTACTGCAGCAGAAAACTGAGAAGGTCAGCTTCTGAAATCATCGAGCAGATGATATTTCCTGCAGCTGAGGGCTAGAATTGCTTTCTTAAAAATCCTTTCCAATCCACTTCACATATGCTTATTTTTATTTAAAGCATGGAATGGACAAATTCTTTCTCTGTGATCTCCTAGAATAACACTAAATATTTAAAAACAAAAACAAAAAACAAAAACACCAAATCACAATAATCTAGAAGATACAGTTTTCTTCTGATTTTTGCAGTTACAGCATGATGTTCCAACAGACAGGCACAGAATTCAGTAATATATAGCCACAGCCCATACACTCCTTCCCACATCCTCCTCTCCTCCCGCCAGTTTCAGACACTACATTACTTTGGCATTAGACTAGTACTCCTTAAAAGCTGGCTTTCAGCCTGGATTCTGTTGGCAATTAAACCATTACATTGTGTAGATTTATATAAGCCAAACTAGACATAAATGAAAACAAAGCAAACACAAGAAAACCGATAAATCCCACTAGTTGCGTAACTCAAAATATAATTGCACAATGGCTATTAAAATATTCTGCACCTATTCTGTAAGAGATAACATCTAGTATATCAATGCCTGTTTCATATATACAGGAAGCCAACAAAGCTGCAAGAGACGTGGTTTAATTACTCTATAACTTCATTAACTTTCTTAGAAACTACACAGGGATGAATTATGCAATGCAGAATATCACATACCTCAAAAAAAGGTTCTTTTCTCACAGCATTATTAAAAGCTTTGAGCAGTTTTTTAAAATAATGATAACTGTCTCAGACTCATTAGTAATTGGATGCCCTGGCCTTTGCATCACCCAGCTAACCATGCAGCACAGATAACGAAGAGGGCCTACCAGGCAGGGTTGGCTGCATCTTCTGACATCTGCTGTCCTTCTCCTCCCAAAACCAAGGAAATCCCTACAGGAGGAAAATTTTATTCCTCATTAAGAACATCTTCATTAAAAACCACACAAATCAGGGGCCACAGCAGCAAGCAGCCATTTTTAGTCAGACAGCAGAATACCATCCTAATGTGCTGCAGTGCCCTTCTAATTAGTCCAGCTTTGTAACTCAGCTGCAAAGTTTTGCTCCTCAGGTTTCCTCAGAGTCTAATTAGGGTTGTCATCACCCTGCTAATCAACACTAATCACCCTCTAACAAAGAGGCCCCTTGGTGCTGCAAAAGGGCAGGTTTCACTGAACTCTCCCAGCCCAGAACTGCCCTGCCATGAGCAGGCATGTCTCTTAAGGGACAAAATGCATCCACAAACCTTCCAAGGCAAAACTCCATCAGGCTCTATATAATAACCATTTTCTGAATGGTAGTTACACAACATAATCATCCATGCTGCACCAAAATTAAATGTATACTCCAAGATTTTCTTTCTTTTCTAAAAGGAATATAAAAGACCAGGGATGCAATTTTGACGAGCCACTGTGTCCTACCACAGCAGCACCAGTACTAAGAAATTATATCCTAACAGCATCAATAATCACAGCACTAAATCATCACAACTGAAGTATTACAAACAGCACGAGCAGTAGTCACCATCTGAGCAACAGCTTGAAGCTGGTTGCATGCAGTGACTATTCAGGGCTGATGGGGCAGAGAAGCCCCGAGCAGTGGCATTGTGTCCTTCTGCATGGGCTGCCCTTGCACTGCCTTCATGTCCTGCTCACAGCTGTGAGCAGTGCGGCAGGCACAGCCCTGTGGAAGTGGGAAGTACACCTCTTTCAGAACCAGCTTATCATCCAGATAAGATACAAGTCCAGATAGATACAAGCATCTGAATGTGTAAGGAGGACTGTGATGATCATAAGGAATATTTCCAGAGTGCAGGAACAGAAAATGATAAAGAGAATGCTCTTGAAAAAATATGGAATTGTATGAGAAAAGAAGCAAAGCTTCAAAAATGAAAATTTAATTGGAGAAAATAAGCAAGGAGTAAGCAGAGTAGATTAAATGAACTAAGATATAAAGATGAGTGATATCAGGACTTTGCAAGATACCTTAAATGCTGGAATGTGATGCAGTAAAATACTGTGATGGTGCAGAAGCATTTAAAGAGAAAAAATAATAATATTGGGAGTTGTGGGAATGGAAGATTTCTCATCAGATCTCTACAAAACAATTGCCAAACAAGGTGAAAGACAGGAGAAGAAAAAAGAAAAGAATTCACCTTCAGTATGGCATGAAAATCAAAAGGCTTAGCTAAAATATATAGGAAAGAAAAGCAGGTAGTACAGGAAGTCTGGAAAAGTAAAAAAACAAAACAAAACAAAAAACAGCCCCAAAAAACAACCAGTGCAGCCATTGGTGGAAATCAGGAAATAAGTAACAGAAAAATTCAAGGAAAACATGAGAAGACCAATTCTGAGAACAAGATATGTAGCCACACATTTCCTTTTGAACGGTTCCTCTCCTCTCCTCTCCTCTCCTCTCCTCTCCTCTCCTCTCCTCTCCTCTCCTCTCCTCTCCTCTCCTCTCCGTTTTCAAATAGCCTGGCAGTAAGGTCTCCAAGTGGAGAACAGGCCTGACTTACACAAAAAAACTGATTCATCTTTCGGAGCCTCTCAATTTTTTTCCCCCTAATATCTCAAAAATTACATTCCTGCATTAAAATACATCATCAGTATCTATCTGATGACGTATTACATCTTATCGGTCTTTATCTCAGTTTAATTCAGGCAGAAGCAGGGAAAACAATACCTTATCAATAAAGAATATTATATCTATATGCAACCTCCATCTCCCTTCTCCATTTCATTTGTTAGAGTGAGAATTTTTGTGCTGTACTCTGCAAATACATGCACTATTATAACAAATTAGCCCTTTCCACACTCTTTTCAGGGTAACACAAGTCTACTGTCTCTGCGGATACATTATGAAATGATTGATATTGAAGAAGCATTTCCTTGTACTTTTGAATGTTTCAATGATACAAAAATAAATGGAGTTTGGAAAATTCCATCCTTTTTACTCTCTCCTCCTACTGTGGGGACGTCATTTTTTTTTTTTTTTAATTAAAAAAAAGAAAAAGTGATCACATTTCAACCATTATTGTTCTCACTGAAATTATAAAGCAACACTAAGTGTACCCCTTTGACAGACATATATGAGCACCTACTCACTAGTGTACTGCTAAAAAATAAATGATTATACACACTGAAGTGATTGAGCCAATGACTCTAATGCAAGGAGAAAACCTTGATTAATAACAAGTGCCACTAAGAGAACAGATTGTTTTATGAGGAATGAATCACAAAGGAAGTTGCAATACGATATGTTCTTGTTCATTGGCTGAGAATTGGAAAGGAAAAAAATAAAAATACAAATGCTTAAAGATCAGTAACATTTTGCTAGAAAGATTTCTAGAATAAATTTATGGAATAAACTTCTCCTCTCTTTTCCTCCAATTCACAGTCTGTGAATGATCTTTTATACTCAGCACCATGCTGCTGCTTTCATGGTTTGTACTTAATGCACAAGAACCTAAAAACGACATAAGGTGATTGATCACAAAGTAAAAACAGTTTTCATTTTAAGTTTGCATGCCAGTTCTGTAAATTAAATATCATACAGAATCATGGAATGGTAGAGGTTGGAAGAGACCGCTCGATCCACCTGCTCCAACTCCTGCTCCAGCAGTGCCACCCAGAGCAGGGTGCCCAGAATTATATACAGATGCTTCTGACCATCTCCCAGAAGGGAGAACAGCACAGTCTCTCCGAGCAACCTGTGCCGTGCTGTATCACCCATACAGAATTGCTTACTGGAGTTCCTGGAGAATGTCCTCTGTTTCAGTTTGTGCCTGTTGCCCTCTTGTCTTGGCACTAGCATTCACTGGAAAGAGCCTGGCTCAGTCATCCTTGCACACTATCTTCAGGTATTTATGTACAATAGAATTGTTCCATCCGCTTTTCTGGAGCATCTGCCCCATACTGTAGCAGGTGAACTGTACACATTTGTGCAACTAGTAGAAACTGCTAGCCAGCAGTATGCCTGGCATCATCCTTGGCAGCAGACAAATGAAAAATCACCTGTGCTGCAACATGATGCAGCTCTGGATATGGACCTAATCAAACCGTACCACTGCTTCTATTTCTTATCAATTTTTCACTTGTTAGAGTGCTTAAAAAAATCATCAGACAGAATTACTTATTTGGTGCATATTTGTTTCAAATATTCTCAGGGGAATGCGCAGTCCTGCTTTCCTGAGAATACAATTCCAGCCTTTTCAGCAGTAACTAACCAGATAGTGGCTTTTCTTCCTGAAAGCATGCAGATTTGTTGTTCCACAACAAATGGTTTCAGATGCAATATTTGAGCAAAGCAACTTGAGAAACTTATTTTGGGGAAGAATGAGGTGACAAAAAATATGGAATGCAAATAATTACCCCCACCCTACTAAATGTTACTGTTGAAAGAGCATGATTTGTAAACCAGTATTTTGTAGGGACAATGCTAGTTTGTACAGGAAACAGCTGAAATTATTGACAGAATATTGAAGAGTTTGGTAAGTAGGCAAATGGCATATTTCTGATTCAATAGGCTTTGCCTCTATAGAGTACTCAAAAATTCGGGCTCTAAATCAGCAGAACACTTAAATGTCTTAATTGTATAATTACACAGTAAGTATAAGAGTAATTCCATTGATTTTAGTGATGTGACTCAAATGTAAGCACATGCTTATTTCAAGTATTTTCCTGCACAGTGACCTTTAGTGTCCACCTGAGCTGGAGTGTATTCTTAATTCTGTGTTTGTCATTACTCCTGACCTCAAACTGAAGCTTTGCATTCCGCCAACATCTCTACATTTCATTTTGAAAACAAGGTAATAGGCATATTTTCACAGTTCTTGAAAACAAGACTTCCTTGCTGCTGTAATAGAACAGACCAGTAAGCTCAGCAGAATAGGAATTGAACAAATCCATATTGATGACACTGTATTATTAATAAATTACCTTCTGTGAACTTTCCATGAATTATTAAAGTAAATAAATCCTATTTTCAAGTATTATAGATACTAGATAATTTATAAATATGGGATCATTGAATAATAATTCAATCTTTTCCCCTGATCTCTCTGTATTTCCATTTCCAAATTGCTTTTAAAATGTCCATGCAGTATTATTGGCTATAGCTGCTTATATGTGAATTGGAATTCTCCTACTTCAATGCACTGTTGTCGAGCCTGATACATACCTGATGCATTGCAGGCACCATAAAAGGCTGCAGTGACTTATCTGGAATCCCTGATTTGCAATGAAACGACTCTTTGCACCACTCTTTCTAGCAGGACAAACATATTCCCCTCTACACCAACAAGTTTTTCCAGTCCCTTGTTCCTGGATAGGGAATGCTAACTGTACTTGAAAGAGACTGAGAAGGGAAAGGGAATGAAATGTGAATCTGTCTATCAAGTATTCAAATAACTTCTACTGGCAAGCAACCTTTCTTTACTCTAAAATTTTACTTCTGTCCTCTAACAGCTGATGGCTTCCAGCAGTTCTGCCATCAGATTTCTGGCAGAGATTCTCCAAATGCTGTGAGTAGGTGACACATGCAGTATTGTCCCAGGGTGAAGCTGGGGGTGGCACAGCACTGAGCAACATGTGGCAGTGTGCTAATGACCAGGCACTGTTGCTTGAACTCTGGTAAAGGCCTGAAGTTCTCCATTCCAACTTATACAGACAGCCTGCATGCATACAGAGATCCACTGGGCATATTCAGTGGGGGAACTGCAGATTTTATACATTCCAGTAATGGAAACTAAGAGCCTAAGTCAGAGTCATGGGAATGGATCTATGCAGCTGAAAGACCTGCTGACATTGGTGTGTAGGATAACAAACCGCTCCAAGGGGGGTTCTGGAAATGTCAGGGAGAGTGATCTCCTGACATCTGGATGGACTCCAGTTGCTGCCCCTTTCCTTCTCAACCTCAGAAAGAACCAGAAACTCTGCTATCAAGATAACCAATATAATATCCTGAAGTTTGTTGCATGTTGAAAATAAAATGAAAATAAACCTTAAATGATAGAGTAGAAAATTTAGGAGCTCTCCAGCTTGTAAGTCTACAGAGAGCTTAATGGAAAACACTGTGCATTGGAATGATCTATTTTTATTCTAGCAAACAATTTCTCTCCTGCCTGCTGTTTTTCAGATACAAATCAAAATAAATCTGCAGTAATTAAATTAAGAGCTTACACATGCTGGTTTCGTTTGTTTTCATAAAGTTTTTTTCCACATTTGATACCTCTTTAGGTTTTTCAGCTGAATTTAGCATGTGTACCATGAAAGATAGTATTGCCAAAGCAATGTTAGGTTACCACAGTTCACCCTTTCCCACCCACACACTCCCTGACCTGTAGCACCTATTATTTCAAGTAGTGACCTACTTGAGTTAAAATTAAACATAATTTTTTTTAAAAGCAGTAAACCCAAAGTATTGTGAGATTACAGCAATTGTAGTTTTAAGATTTGGACGCATGTCTAATAAGGATTAGGATGAGATCAGTCTACTAAAATGGTTTTATCTAAATCTCTGGAGGCAGAACTTCATTATATCATGCCAGTGTAGAGCCATTACAGTTACTATCCAAGAGAATCTCCAAATAAATTCTCTGGGAATGGAGGGAATAGTTGCAGTAGAATTTGCTGCATTCAAAGAGAAATGATAAGAATATTAATTCTGAAGTTATATATATTTTTTCCTTAGCTGCAAATAGAATCAAGTTATCAGTAAAAGACATTAAGCTGTTCTTTACGTAAGAATGGTCTTAAGTAAAGTTAAACTTGGACAGCAGCTATTTAGAGATCACGTACTGTCAAGGAACAAAGAAAACACCATCATGCTCCACTTCACTGCCCCAACTCTAGAGTACAGTGAGGCTTAGATGTGCACAAAAGCTCAGCAATTTCAGCAGAAGACCTTGAACCTACCACCTTGCTGCAGGCCTGTGCAAGACCGCACCAGTGTTAAGAGGAACCTTTGAGCTCTCACGCCTAAAACAATTTGAGTTTCTCTAGTGTTATTTGTAGCTTTGCTGTTCACTGTCAGCTTAAGAGAAGGACAATTTAGGGCTGATTTCCTATTAAGCAAGGCAGCATTCAACCCCAATAGCATTCAAATAGACTGAGAACCTACTATTCAATGCCTTGGGCTTCACTTGTGCTGGAAAACATTAACTAGTCGAACAGTAGAAAGAACAGGATATGAATACTTCTGTGGGAATCTAAGTAAGATGTGCCAGGCAGAAGACATTATATATTCAATCATTTATTATCTTTCTGATGCCAGCAAAATACATCAAAGAATGTACTCACATGATCCATCTAATACTAGTAAGAACACATACTATGATATTTACAGATATAGTAAAAAACTATCATCTTTATCTATTCCAAAAGTCATTTTATCTGTAAAAAAAAGGGGCAAAAAAAAAAAAAAAAAAAAAAAAAAGAAAAATATACTGAAGATGTGAAGATGTAAGCAACTCTTCTCCTTGGTCAGTATTGATAGCTTTTGAATTACTCATTTTATCTTTCTTGTTACTGATGGACTGGTTTATCAAACACACTGAAAGTAGTTAGAAACATCTCTACCACATACGGGCTTTTGCTAGAACAAACTCAGATAGATGATTAAGTTAATACATCAGTGATTTCTAAAATGAGACTTTAAAGATTGTAAAATAATTTGAATTGCGTAAGGATATATTTTTCTTAAAGGACAGAGCTCTGGAAGATTGCAAGTAACCGTCTCCATGGTGAATTGCTAAGAAATTGCTCTGCTGGAACTCTATAGCAATATTTTTTTTCATGTACACAATTAAAGAAGTAACGACATTTCTCTGCTTGATAGTTCAAATTCTCTCTAAGAAATGTTTTAATTCTGTTTTCCATGTTTTGTTGTTGTAAGTGAAAAAAAGGAGGATATGAGACCACAGTTCAAAAGGCAAGGTATGGCATGTGATTCATAGTGCCAGACACTATATAAAATATCAATTTGCATTATGGATTGCTGCTGACTTAAAAAAGATTTTTTTTGCAAAGAAGAATATGGGATTCAGTGTACAGTTGTCTACTTTGCTACCTCAAATTCACACCAACAATATTCATATACTTTGGAATCACTATGACATACTGCTAGAGCATTTATAGCCTGTGAAGGTGGAATGAGGTTCCAGTGAGAGAAATTAATGAGACACAAACATCATAATGGGACATTTTTTGAAAATGGATAATTCAGTAGTTCTTATCCCACATTAGGCCACCTTGGCTAGGAGCAGTAAATATAGATTAAGACTATTTTACTAAACAAAAATCACTTTAAACTTTTAATAAACACCACAGAGTTTTAGTTAATTAAAAAAGCTGTGCTTATAATATTTGAAGCAAAATTAAATAGCTGGTTATTCCTCTTTGTCCTTAATTCATAACTACTCCTCCAGGTTTTCTGCAGTGTAGAACAGCCGCTGAACACAATCATTCTAAGAGAATTTCTTTACGTACACAAAGTGAATGCTCTCCTCAGGATGATGATTTTACTCTTAGGGATTTCATTGAACTTACACCTCTCCCGTTAAAACCTTTGTTTCCTATTGATTCTTCAGACATCTTTAAGATTTAGATCAAACTAATAGAAATCTCCTTACGGAGCAGCGCCCTGACCAAAGAATCAAAGCTCTCTCAAAAAATGAACTCCAGTCCCGGGAAGCTGCAGTTCATGAGTGTTTTTGGGAACAAAGTTTCATTGTCCTCCAAGATGGTCCACAGAAAACACGTAAGTTTCCACTGCCATAGTGCAGCTGTTAACCGTTTTTATCTCAGTTTGCAAGTTTCTAGGACTGAATGCTCAGGAGCTTACTGTAACACTTTATTAACGTTAGCAAATTGCTTTCACAATCTAAAATGGAAGTAGAAAGAACAGTATTGTTGCAAAGTGTTTTTCATTGATTTCCTTGTGATTTCCAACAGTCTCCTATTTCACTATAGCATTATTAATAGAGAATTTCTGATAAGAGTACCAGTAGAAATGAATGTTTAAGATCCTCAAAGTGAACCATCCACTAAATGGAGAAGAACCCTCATGCATTTCAAACCATGCTATATCTAAAATAGAAAGTGCAAGGTATGCTTTATCATATATAGCTTGCAAATCCAAATCCATCTTGAAGATATGAATACTTAAAGACACATTATACAAATTATCCAGGAAACCACTTTTCATCTTAAAGGTATGTAACACTACAGAGGCTTGGCAAAGGCTGGGAATTGTTTGTGGACATGCATAGCATGTCCTTATGGGTTTCACAGCAGAAACCTTCCCTGACTGTACAAGCTAACAGGAATTAATAGAATAGTAATGTAAACATAGTTTATAAGAGTGATATCTAATCACACACCTAGTAAACCTAATAACAGAGATAAATCAAATTCTTTCATCCATGGTATAAGGATTGTTACTATTCAATAAGAACAATAAGCTGCCCTATAAATAAAATGAATGTGGGTGGGTTTTTTTGTTGTTTACAGTCCAAACTGCAAATATAATAAGCCATAAAACACTGTGCCTGGCAACCATACATACAATAACACTCGTTGGTCTTAAACACAAAAGCTACAACCTGAAAAGAAATGTTCCTAGCACTGCAAGATTGATCCCCTCGTTTTGATATCAAATGTCAGCATCATATAAAGAAATAGGAAACATGTACCACAGAGAAGATGTTCACCTCACAGATCAGGAAGGGAGTTTGATTGCCATTGCAGAACCCCAGGACAATTCCCTGCATTCACAGATTTACTCCTCTGTGGATTTTCCCATCTATAAGAGGCACAGATTCTGACTAAAACACTTCTCCAAGCCTGGCACATTAATTAGGTCTCTTTCTTTTGTAGACTGTCTTAGAGGAACTTAATAAGCAGCCTTCCCTTAGGGCATTTTAAAAAATCCTTTTTTTCAGCACAGCCATGTTTTTTCACTAGTATGCCAGGAACTTAATTTTCTTTCCAAACCATCTTTCCATTAATAAAAGTCACTGGGCTAAAAAATTTCTTGTCAGTTAGGTCAGAAGTTATTAGGGGATAGAAACACAGACATTATTATTGTAATCAGGTGAGTCTAGAAACTACAACAAAACCTTGACCATTTGCTGTATCAATAGGGGTTCCAATTAAATTGCATACACAGTCAGCATGTTTTTCATTTCAGTTGCCAATTCAGTGCACAGTCCTTGAAAAACACAATCCACACTCATAATCTGAAAGTATTTAAGATGTTAGCATACATTACTAGCAGGGTTTTGAAGACATATAAAAATTTTAAAGGTGGAAATGTTAGGGTTTTAAGCAACAGAATACCAGAAAATCTTTAAGTAGATTTCTAGCACATAGGCATAGCTTTGAAATGAAATTATAAGACACGGAAGGGAAGAGCTATAGATGGATCAAGTGCACTTTTTCAAAATTAATTGTAAATTTAAAGTTTGAGGGTTTTTTTTTGGAGAATGGGCCTTGTTTATAAGAAGTTCTATGTGAGCCTTTCATTACTTCCATATACAATGCTAAAATGTCATTTTTTATTTAATTGTACAAATGTCTTTACCTCTTATCTTTTGCTGTCTTAGAGACCAATACAATTGAGATTTGTTTTGCAACTGCTCAATAAATGGACAATTCAGTCAAATTCAGAAAATCAAAAATCAGTCAGAATGATTTCCTGTGACCATCCCCACCTTTTAGCAGAAACAATGTCCTAGATGGGTGAGATAGAAGACAATAGCACTGTAAGACACAGTTCAAGCAAGATGGGATTCAGAAACCACAAGATTATTTGGCAAATCTCTAAAGATTTACACACCACATATAGAACAATCTTCATGTGTAAGAGTAGTTTCTGATAGCAACTGTATAGAAAATATTTTAAGAATGTTCATAATAATATATATTATCAGTTGTATCTGGAGGTACAAATCTCCCTCAGTGACACATGTTTAAAAATACACCTACTGAAACCAGTTTTACTCATGACTGATCTCACACTCTGGTGATGCCATGTGAGATTTTTTTTCCAGCTACATAGCGATATCCCTTATGCAACTAGAAAAGTAAAATTATAAACAGTATTCTTGACTCTGTAAAAGGCGTATGTTCAACAATCCAGAAACAAATCGATAACATTGTATATTGAAAAGCAGAGAAGCCAAAAGACTTTCTAGTCTGCCGGTTTTTGTATGAGGAGGCTGAGTAGTTATAAAGCCTAGTCTGCACCAGCTAGTATTAGTTTGAACATGATCTATGGCAGAAATCTGAAAATGCAGAATGGAGAAGAGAATGGGGAAAATCTGAATGTCAGCAGTGATTAAACAGGTAGTCACTGCAAGCTACACTTTTCAAACCCAAAAAAAGGTTATATTTTTCAAACCACATCTCCCTTACCTACTTATCCCATCAGAGTTAAACCACTGTACTACCCCTCTGTTTCACCCGTAGCTCTGCCTGCCTTACTAGATATTACTGCAATCCTAAGCGACATTGAAAAAGACACTTCCAGGTATTTCCAGAAAGGTCCATTATCAACAACAAAGGGAATCATTGCTCTAGGTGCTGGAATGTGGAAGCCTTCATACAGCACCCAATATCGCACTGTACTTATTTGGAGAACATAAATCTAGACTGGCTCCAAACGGAATTTGAAATAACTTCAGAAATGTAAATCACATTCATAAGTTCAGCATCAAGATGTCAAACAATCTTTTAAAGGTCTCCACAGTACAGTGAGGTTCATTTAGCAATTCCAGAGCTCTTGTTCCTATTTGTCATTTGTATCCTGTGGCTACATCTACAGTAAAGCACTCACACAAACCACCCAACCTGCAGTGTATGCAAGAATATAATGATAGCAACAGACCTCTTAGTATTAAGATACGTAACATAAACACATTTAGTTCTCAATGAAATTTTTTAATGTCATTGATCCTGCATTTTTTTTTTTAAAGCTACTTTCTGTTCCTTTGACAGATGTGCTATGCTGCATTTCATTACTTTCTCTCCTTACCTCGTTCTTCTTTTGTTTTAGATAAGTGATGAGGCTTTCGGAATAGATTAAGCACTGGCAGGCAAAGCAATGGCCCAAACACTGTTTTAATTGGAACTTCAAATCCTGTAGAAAAAAATAAGAAATTAAACCATTAATAATTCAACTTTACTTGCAGAGAGACTTCATGTATTCTGTTGTAGGCAGCTTTTAACATATTTCTTCATATTTGATTTCAACATGTATAAATTTATTAGTCAAATCACATTAGAAATGAGATAATTACCACAAGATTTCAGTGAGGTATGCACAGTTACTTAGAAGTGTTACTGTGACTACTTCAGATCTAGAGACAGTCCACTGATTTCTAGTACAATTTACTTAAGCTCTGAATTAAAAAGTCTTTGTTCTGTAAAAATCTTGCCCTTTTTGTATAACATTCTTAGTACTATTTTCTTATGCTGCTGTAGCATACTCTTTGCCCCTTGAATGCTTGACAGAGTACAACCATTATAGAGCAATATGACTCAAATGCAACCAAGACATAATGCTAAACAATTCAAGCTTCAAGACAAAAGGTAGTGAAAGATATTTCATTCCTCTTGAAACTGGCCAAGTCTCTAAACATAAATAACTCCATAAAAGTAAATCATAAAAGCAATATTTTTAGCGAGTCAGAGGTTATGTACTGTAGTACTGGGCAAGCAGTAACCAAATAACAAAACAAAACAACTCATTGTATGAATAACTTGGTTATTTCTGCAAACCAGACATTCTTGCATTAATAATTTCTCCTTAGGGATACACTACAAAAAATCCCAGATGCATCATAGAACACCTTTAAACATTTTCTGAGAATTTCACTTTCTGTTTTAAAAGACCTTGGGCCACATTCTTACAGATAGTAACTGGCACTGATCCAATTCCTTCAGTGGACCAGCAGTAATTTGTACACGAAGCTAATCTAGCCACAAGAGCTGACATTTTCTAGAATCTCAAAGGCACATCAGGAGAGGAGGTTGTTTCATTTCTTTCTTTGGCCTTTATGGACAGTAAGTGTATGTAAACTTAACTTGGGATTAAAAGCAACTTTATGTACCACGACCTTAGTCACACTAGGCCACTGGAATTAAAAAGACATTTTTTAATAGGCAACTGGTAATCATTATGTGTGTTTAATTGCACATAATGCAGTTAAACTCAGTGCAGTAAATATATCTAAAGCCTATGCAGAAAGTGATGTTTGGTGCTGCTGTGTGGTCATAATTCCAAGAACTCCTTTCATAATGATAGTTTGGATGAATAGTGCATCTATTTGTTATTATTTGTTAATTGAGGCCTGCAGACAGCCAGAGGGGTTTTAAAGTCTAAACTGATGCTTACACCTAGAACGAGTGGGATTTTTTTAATTTTTTACTGAACTTTTTTTTCTAGAGAATGAATTTGCTGAAACATTTCTATAAACAATCCACTGAGAGCATTTGTTCAGACAAAGAAGGAGTATCTGGTCAAAACAAAGGTGAGAGAAATGGAAAGCCAAGCTCCAAATTTCTAGTCAGACCAGTTTTTGAGAAGCCTTATAAATAACATTCTTCTTTCTCAGTTCTACCCAGGACTCAAATCCACATCAGTGCACGCTAAAGCAAATTTTAGTCCACAGTCAGATTACCTAGAGTACAGCAGTCTAGCATCTCACAGAATTGATTGGCCAAAAACAACACAATGCAGATGTGACAGACTACTCAGTGAGCTGCTTGGGATCAAAAGTAGCTGCAGTTTCATTGCATAGCACAGAGATTAGGTTCCATGCTCACAGAACCTGCAAGGACAAGACTAGATATCTCCGTGTTATCTGCCCCATTACGTCCTCTCAAAAATGAAGCAGATGCAGACAATAATACAGATGCACCAAAGATGCTGTGTAGAAGCCAATGTAAACCAAGCACAACTGATGACACATGGTTAAGCAAATCTGAGCACAGTCATTTATATTAGTCTCTGCATTACGCTCTACAGTATTTCTGGTCATTCCTTGGTTATCAAGATCTTTTCAACTGCTGAGGTAGGTCAACCTTTCCTCACACTGCTAAATAACAAAGGGAGAGATAGATGTTATTGCTTTATTAGGTGCAAAGTCAGGTGATATTTGTACTAGATGAAAACTGTCATGAGCACTGGGAATGAATTTTAACCTGAACAGAGATGGAACCAAAACAGAGGTAATCTAGACCATCACGTTTACAGTAAAAGTTCCACTACTCTTCGCATAACAACAACACTTGTAGATTTCTAATGTTCCATATGTAGCAAGCAATTGATGTTCCACACCAGAAATTTAGCCTTAAACATTTTTAGATGTTTATAAGACTTCTTATTCTCCTTAAGCTCAGAAACAAGAGCTTGACGGGGAAAGGGAGATATTTCTTCCTGAAAACAATTTTCAGTCCAAACATCACTTCTTCACTTCTCCATTAAATTTTAAATACAAGTACGGACTCTTCTATGTACATTTCACAAACGTCTTACAAACTGCAAGCTTTCTGAGCAGCTTTGCTCCTCTTAGTAAAAAGAAACATTAAAGTCAGTCATTCAATACCTAGCCATTCAGAGGCATTATTAACATTTCATAGGAGGCAATTTCAGAGCCTGGTTTTCAAAATGAGATCCACGCGCAAAGTCTCTGCCTAATTTTTAAAATGTATTTATTTGCCTATGGAGCTATAAAAATAATAAATAGTAAAACAACCACCATCAAAATAGCTTTCATTATTGTTTTGTAGCCAAGCCCACCAGAATCAAAAAAGGACAATATCTTTGCTAGAGCAGTAAAGGAAGGACAGAGTGGCAGTTAGACTGCCTCTGGAAATGTGTGAGCCCCTGGGGCATTCAGGTTGTGCTGTATGAGAACAAAGAATGCTCTAGGTGTGATCTATGAGAACAATAATGGAACAACAACAAAATAACAAAACTTTTGAATAGTTTAACTGCAAATATATTAATTGATGCTTCGGGCAGAGAAAATTCAATTAAATGGTGAAGTACAAAGTAAAAACCTCCCATTAGCCTTCAAATTAATTCACAGAATTGTCATAAAGATAACTTTAAGAGAGAGAAATGAACTCCATCTGACTAACAAACTCAATATTTATTTAGTGAAAAAAAACATTTTGCTTGGTTTACTACCAGCATGTCCAACAGCTCTAGCAGTTGTACATGCCAATTTGCTCTTATTTTACAACTAAATTTTTAGTATCAAAAGAGGGCCACACTTTACTAAATTCTTACATAATATAATACTAAATTTCTTCTAAGTCTACCTTTCCATAGTGAACATACGCTTTGATTGGAACTAGAGAAGAAACATCGGCATCTCCTCCACAGCATGTGTTTGTATAAGAATATACACAAAAAGAAGAAGAGGGAGAACCTGACATGTCCTTGGGGTATGATTAAAAGCCCATAAAAGAAAACAATTCAAAAAAGACAGCTCTAACTTTAACCACTGCTGGGTACAAGAGATCTTTCACCTAAGTCATGTCAGTTATTCATAAGTGCAGCTGAAATCATACTGAAGACAAATGATGATTAAGATACAAACTCTTGAAAAAATAAAAGACAGAATTTAGAACATATTTTATTTAGTAGAGAAGAAATCTTCTCTAGGCTGGTTTCTGTCCGATACCACATTTGGGCCATCTTAACACAGTTGTGTAGTAAAAGTCCGAATTTATTCAAAGCTATTGAGATTTGTAACATACATTGTTTTTAAGTAATGCTGTCCTTTAACTGGTCGTATTTTATTAAATATATTGTTTCGTAAGCTTCAGAGTTTGTTCCACTTCTGTGAAGGCTGGGAGAGACTTCTAAGATCATCCAGTCCAACCATCAACCCACCCCCATGCACCCATGCACTAACCATGTCTGGCAATGCCACACTGAATCTTTTCCTGAACACCTCAGACAATGGTGACTCTACCACGGCTCTGGGCGTTCCATTCCAATGCCTCACTACTCTTTCTGAAAAGAATTTTTTCCTAATACCTAATCTGAACCTCCTCTGGCTCAATTTGAGGCCATTATCTCTTGTCTTATCAGAAGTCACCCACCAGAAGAGACTGAACCCCAGTTCACCACAGCCTCCTTTCAGATCACTGTAGAGAGCAATGAGGTCTCTAAGCATCCTCTTCTCCAGACTAAACAGTCCCAGCTCCCTCAGCCGCTCCCTATCAATCTTGTGCTCCAGACCACTCACAGTTCCACTGCCCTTCCCTGGACACGCTCCAGGGACTTGATGTCTTTCTTGTAGTGAGGGGCCCAAAACTGAACACAATACTCAAGGTGCAGCCTCACCAGGGCTGAGAGCAGGGGGACAATCACTTCACTGCTCCTGCTGACTGCACTTTTTCTGATACAAGAAATGCCATCGGCCTTCTTGGTTACCTGGGTCCACTGCTGTCAGCTAACACCCCACATCACTTTAGCAGGGTTCAAGGTTTTCCCAGGATGTGCACGCTTGAAGACTCAGTGGGTAGAATTGCACCAGCTTTTAGAAGCAGATCATCAGGTGGCAACTATAAACCCAAATAATCCAAACTCTTGGGAAAAATTCAGCCCCTTTGGACTCATCCTTGCTCTGACTGAAGTCGTTGAGAGCAGGATGGAGATTCTTTCCCTTTGAGGGGAGTGGTGTCACACTCAGATTTTTTAAGAACTTCCTGCAATTGCACCTGGTATTATCTGTACTGAGATGTTATGAATGGATGATTCCTACTGCGCCTCAATAGAAAACATGCAATAAGGTTTAAATAGAATCACAGGTCCCAGGTGCTTTACTTTGAATTGTGTCAACAGTTTATGGGCTGGTTCATCCCAGCTCTGTGACTAGCGGGGTGGAGGGATCCGCAGATTGGCACCTTCGGAGAAGGGGATAAGAGAAAAAGGGTAGAGAGATGGGCTCCAAAACAAAACAGCAGCAACGACCTGAGAAGAAACAAACTAATTTACTAAATATGGCATCGGAATGCAAGAGAACGCACTATAACACAATATAGTTAGAATTGAAACTAATAAATCAAATATAATGAGAGAGTATCTGAAAGCTGCAGGCCTTACACTAATGCTGAGGTGATGTATGTGGTCAGGATGAGCAGCAGGGAGGAGAGCCAAAAAAAAGGGAAGGTCTCATCACCTTGCCAGGTGTTATATCTGCTCTCTGAACACAAAGTCCTCTGGGATATGTAGTTCTCTTCTGGTCAGGGGCCCGGAACTGGAGCATTAACTCTTCAACTCCCAGTGCACTACATGATGTTATGATGTGGAATACTGATAACCAAAAATCATAAAGTCACGAGAAATTGCTATGTCCTTGTACAACAAATTCTACAGCAGGATACTGGATGTTATTCACTCTCAGTTTTACTTACTGATTCTACAAACCAGTGCCTAGCTTCCGTTTAGTACCTGCTAGGTGAGACTGTGTGTGTCTCTGTACATGCATGTGTTTTGTTTTGTAATGTTGAATTCATAGAATTATAGAATCATAGAATGGCCTGGGTTGAAAAGGACCTCAAAGACCATCTAGTTTCAACCCCCCTGCCTCGGGCAGGGTAAATGCCTTCACAGACGGGGTATCCACATACAGAAGAAAACAGAAGATTCACTTGATGCTTCCTCTTGGAGGTTTATCTTTTGAAATTAGCTATAATATTGCTTTTATATTAATATCAAGCCCATTAGTAACAGACTACAGCAATTAGTAGATAGTCTCTGTCTTTATCAAGCATCGATGCCAGCAGAGTATGTACAGTGTTCAAATTGCTTTCTCTGATGTGCAGGGTGTCACATTTTTGACAAGCCTAAAATATGCAGTTTCCTGACAGCAGTGAAAACTCCAAATACTGGTGTTTTCCAGTTGAGGAAAGATGTTTACAGACAACAAATCTAATGCCAATAAAGCAGTCAAACCTCTGAAGGCATTTTTCTTATCCATGAACTCCTGCTTTGCTACACTATTATTCTCAGGCATCCCCTCCTTTTAAACACCTTCCTTAATTAGTGCTGAAATCTTCTAGTTGCTATTTTAGTCCATAATAGATTTGTGGACTTGGTTTACGGCCTATGTTGTCTTTCCTCTATGTCACCACATTAGGATTTTCTATTGGCTTTCCAGCCTAGATGGAACAGACTCTTAAGATCAGGATGCCCACTTCTGAACAAACATAATGTTTGGTTTTTGAACAATAATCCCATTTTTATTAACAAACTAAAAGCTGAGTGAAAGCCTGCTTTCTGTTCTAATTAGACTCAAAGAGGGCTGCTCTTTTTTTCCTCTATCTGTGCCCTCCTCCCTGCAAAGTGTTTACATACTTCTACCATATAAATATTTTTCAATCTCATTACTGTCAATAAAAAACTGTTATCGACAGTAACAATATAATTCAAATTTTTCTTAGGTTGTTTCTTAAATATATATATATCCATCACATAAATAGATTTTATGACTTACTTGACTCACTCAGTGTTATTGGCTGTTCTGGCAATCTAAACACATAGTTGTGCTGGTCCCTACCAAAAGGGTCCCAGCATTATCATGTAATTACTTAGTTAAGCTTCTAATTCATTTGTTGTTAGTTTTGTTCCTTTGAATAGTTCCTCATTAAGTTATTGCAGGGAGCTGTGTTTACACAGCAAAACAGAAAAATACAAGCTCTTTATTGCATTCTTTTTATACTCCTTTTTATCAAGCCAATTAGCATATTAATTAATTAGATTATTAGCACTCATGATTCTACAACTGACTATGGGTACTACATTCTACTGATTTAGTATAATGCCAGATGTACTTACATCATAGCAATATCTTCACTAAACTTTGTTCAGCCGTGCCAGATATTTCAAAACTAAAACTTTGAGTGCTTTAACATATCTTATTAAGGGTAAGTATCCAAATGAGGGTATTTTTGTTGTATTTTGTTTTTTGTTTTTGTCAAAACTTTCCAATCCTAACAAACACACACGGCTCATTAACTAATGAGTTAGTTAGGAGAAATGAAATTCCACAAATTAAAAGCTTAGTCCTTTCCCAATTTTCCTAGATTCCATTTTTTTATTTTTATCAGATCTCTTATTTTGCTTTTTAGACTGTACTGATTTTCCTGACAACATCTATAATTCCAGTAGAAGAAAGAAAAAATTCAAAGCAGTGGCTTTGAATGACAATTGCAAACCAAAAGTGTTTTCTGCTCCAATGCATGCTTCTGCTGAACGGACATTCCAGGCATTGCCAAAACCTTACCAAGAACACTTACCACCAACGCAGAAGTTGGTTTGGTCCCTCCCACTTCACTTATTAACATTATATCTGCCATAGCTAGAATTACACTAAGAACTCTACCCAAACTCAAACTTTTACCCTTCCTAAAGACACCGCCTTCATAGAATGAAAGCAAAGTTGTGCTTTTCACATAATGAAAAAGCCATGCAATTGACTCCACCATGGATGAAAATGGTGAAAGTATGTCAGCTGCTATTCTGTGCTTCATGAAGTTACATGCTCATGAACATCCACACTTGGCATGTGAAAGGAAGAGAGAAGCAAACACAAAAACTACATTCCCTCTCCTGGCATTAAGACCTCAAGGAATTTTTTCCATCCAGGTCGCTTGAGAGCAACTCCAAGACTGTCTGATTGGTAAATAAACAAACAAATAAATAAATAAGGTCCTCAAACAACAGCTGCATAATATTTCTGGTCTGTTAATCATGCCAAGCTGGCCTCATCCCTCAGTGATTTTTGGAAATTAATTTGTCGTAAGTGGCCACGTAGTTGCTGCATCAAGTAGCCTTGCTGATCTAAAGATAGTACAGCTGTTAGAAGGCATGAAGAATCTGTAATCTTGGTCAGTCTCTTCAGGAGCTGTACAAACAGAAGGAAAGAACAGCTACATCCCTCATACACAAACTATGCCTCCCCAGCTTGGCTCAGCTGGGAATGGACACTCTAGCTGGGGCTTTTTTTGAATATTAAGCAGCTCGGTAATAAACTCGTAATTGAAAAAAATTCTCATTCACAGTGAAATAAAAAAAAATTTTGCTTTGCATTAGCGCATCACAGATTGGTCTAAAATAATTCTGACAGCCAATAAATATCTGATGACAGCTTCAAAATAAATGCTCCGATTCGCTGAGTAAAATTCATCTACTGGAGCACTAAGGTTACGTTTTCTGTAGCTGAGCATTTTACAATACAAAGAATTCATTTAAATGTAACATTTGGGAATGCCCTCATAAAACTCTGGTTACCGGGATCTATCTTTTCACAAGAAATCAAAGGAGCACAAACATTTATAGCATGGCTCGAGAGCCTGAATGCAAAATGCCAATCTGAATAGTTATAAACTGACTTCAACAAGGATGTAACAAGACTGAGGACTGCACGGCTGACTGCACTGTAGGGACAGAGCTCCTGTTCTGCAATTGTTCATGATAGTTTCCAAAACATAAAAAGACCTGTTCCTGTATGATTTGATAAACGTCAGCCTTGTCTGCACTGCTCCCTCTCCTTCCTGTCCTATAACTCCTCAGTCCTCTGGATTCAGGCAATAATCCAAAGCAATTTTAAAAATGAAAAGATAAATTACAGGCTGCCCGTTTATCATATTTCTATCTTTGCAAAAGCCTATTGATATTAACAGGTGTTTATGAAGTCACATACACAACAAGACAGTATTTCAAGCTGGCTGTGGCCTTGAGGGAATGTACATAATGTATATTATACTTTTTGAGAAACCTGGCAGACCTGAGCATTTTATATTCAGCTTCACATAGACATTGATGTATTGGCTGATTTACAGTGTGTATGCTTTGCATTTGTTTGAAATATCTGACAAGTAGATATTTTTGAATTAGTGATCTAAAGATTTTTTTGATGATATAATTATGAGCTTGAGGCTGAATTTTTAGAAGTGAATTTGGTGGTAGATTTGCAATTCAAAGGAGTTACTTAAATTAACAAAAATGCCCTAAAAGAACAGCTGTCTACCTGACTGATCCAAGAAAATGAACACTGAAAATAAACAGCTGCCCTGTAGAAGACTATGTGATAAAAACTAATCACCCTTTGCATAATGTATTTATTTTCCCCTGTGCTTATTACAGACATGGTGAACCTTCAAAGCTATAAATATTTAAAGGTAACAGACATCCCAGGCATGTGGGTTCAAATAAGAGCAGCCTAACTACAGCAAATCCAGATCTCTTAAAGAAATCACTGGTTCTGATAGTTATATAACACTCCAAAGCATTTTGGTTATAACAATTAATCCCCATTAAAAGGACCTTTCTGCTTAAACCTGGATGCTCTCCAAACAAAAACACAGGCAAAGGCTACAGCTCTCTAGTGTCATCACAACAGTGCAATAGAAACTGCAGATATCAGGAGTACATATTTAAAGTCACTAGGATAATTGCCCCCAGGTACTGTACTTTATCAAAGATCCACCAGAATCAGATCACTAAAAATGACCAAAAAATGACACTATCCACTAGTTAAGATGTCTTAACTGTATATTTTTTTTTTCCACTTTCAAGAAGCTAGATGGATGCACTGACACAAGCAAAGATGCTTTCCAGTATTTTTGGGGTACAAGCCAGGGATTAGCTTTAGGTGAAGGTTATTTCATAGCAGTGAGGACTCAGCATTTGCAACCCAGATAAAGACAGTTCACGGATATCCAGCTGGAAGAAACTGCTGTAGTACAAATGAAAGTGTTTGGACATGGATCAAATTCCCTCTTTTTCCATGCAACGAAGAAAGGTGGGATATCCTATCCTTCAGGTCTCTCTCTCTACTCCAACAATTTTCAGCGGCTTCCACCATTAAGATACTCCTTCCCCACTCCCTTAGCATCAGATCTGACTGGGACAGTCCAAAATCAATGCCAACAATCTCTCCTATGGCAAATAGCACCAGAGAGAATATCAAAGCAAAGCCAATGCAACCATCTGTCACCCGTGCTTTATTATGGGCACAAAACAGCTTGGTCTGATTTACCAGGAAATGTGTGTTGTCCTGAAAGCCTATTTTGAAAAGCATGATTTGGGGTGCTGCCACTGGCATGGAAGCAACCAGAAAAGCTGTGAGAGCTATGGATGTGGTCTCTGAAATGAAGCACCATGGATACACACTTCATAGCTTCATTCATCCCAATAGTCCCTGCTGTACACAGGACTTACTGCTAAAAGCCTCCTGATTCCAGACAGACCTCCCACATCCTGCCAACCCTGCTGCCATGCTGCACAATCTCCAGAACAAGTGTTTTTTGTTCTCAGCATTAGAACAAGCTCCTCTCTCTCCAGGGGTTCAGTCTCAGCAGCAAAGATGAGGGAATCAGGCTGACACCCAGACGTACCTTCTTATGCGCCGTACGCAGCCACCCCACAGTCAGCTGAACAATTGTTTCATTTATCAGACTTTGCATTTTACTTGTATTCATGCATAGGCTTTATCAGAATAAATAGTCGCAAGATTCACTAGATAGAAACACTATAATAAGTAAATATATAGTATTTACTGCATTCGACCTACTAAAAAGTTTATGCTAATTTATAAAGGCAAAGATCTGCCTATTATCCAGTCAGTTCCCTGTCTCCTTCAAATCCATTACAAAATCCATCATTAAAAATCAGATGCAGTTGTTACTTGCCCAGGTACACAGCAGGAGGAAGATGCAAGGAGCAGCCTTCCTGTCACACTGTCATGAGAGGTATACATTAAGACCAACTCCTATAAAAACACAGGAATGTAAGTAGAGATGTTTCAGTCAGACAGCAGAGGTGCCAGCCTGGACAGGAGAGAACAAAATTGACTTACGACAGCTTTGCCCTTAGGGCTTTAGCAGAGGTCTGTCTTTTTGAGGCTCATATTCTTCTCACTTTACCTGTTCAAAAGGGCACTCTATGTAGAAGCTCCAGTTCCCACCAAAGTCAACTGGAGGCTTTTCTCTGCTTTTAATGAGGCTGTGGGGGTTGGCCCTCAATAAGGCCAACTTTTTTTTTTTTTTTTAATTCCAGAATTGCCTTGCACAGGCTGCCTGGAAGGACGTAAAGAAGATTATCAACAATATTCTGAACTAGCTTAACATAAGAAAAAGTATTTGTTCTAAAAGGTCTCCATGCTCTCACATGCACTACACGCTATGAATATTCAGCATAATCCCTCACCTCCCTTCCCCCCATAGCCATTCTTTGCAACACTATTTTTATTAAAATCCATTTTCATGTGACATATAGAAAAGATAAGACTTCTTATACTAAATAGGATTCACTGGAAATACTTTCTAATGAAATTTTTATTCTGTGTAAGCTATTCTGCCTGCATTTCTTTTGGCTCATTTTACATTTGCTGCTACAATATATTTGACTGCAGAGCAAGTTAAAAGAAAAACCAGTGTGATCACCCATAAGCCTGTATATAGGAATATGCTATTACAGTCAGAAGATGACCCAGGCATTTCTCAACAGTGAAATATTTACCTTGCATATCCTCACTATACTATCAAAATTGTTACATGTCCTTTAAAATTCGTAACAAAAATAAATCTTAAAGGACAGTTAATAAACAAGCGCAAGAGAAAGGAATTTTAAATAGCTCCTGTTAATTGTGTTTATCTCAGTGTGAAGTCACGTCAAAAAGCCTGCAGCAAATGTATTTTGTTAAAAGTACCACTTGCGCAGCAGGCGCTGAGCATTAGAAAGCAAGCTTGTCATTAGTGGCCTACAACTGAAAGGCTACTAAGACTCAAGCAAATTATTAACGTGCTAACTTAATGTGAGATCAAGAATTAAACTCCTTTTGCAGTACAAGATTTTAACACTGCTTTTTCTTGATGTTATTTTGGTTGCAATGTCCCAGTTCATATAATCCTTGAGAGAATGGCAGAAGGCAGCCCTGTGCCAGCCCCTGGCTTGCACTCTTCTCTGCGTGAAGTCTCCCCTTCCCTTCCATCAGCCTTCTGGGGATCTCATATGTAACGTGTGTGTTCACGCAAATGGAATTAAGAATTTTCCTTGTTTTCTCAGATTATTTATATGGTCAATGAAGCACAAAAGATGACTATTTTCTTTTATTTTTTAAATTTAAAACCCTAGTGGCATTTGGGAACCCTACTATTTCTACAGATGTTGTTTCATCTAAGCCAGTTCTGCTGTTGTCTCTAAGTTCCTAACCCAGTTCATGTTGAATTAAGGACTGAGTCAGTTGTCTTAGAAAATGAAATGTACTCTTTCAGGACTAATTTTCCATTCAATCAGCCACACTACCAGAACAGAAAAAAAACAAGAAACAGGTGTTTTTTTTAGGCAGAAACATGCCAGTGAATTAGTTTCTTTTAGCATAAAGCCCAAACCTCAAATGTACTGATTTACAGAGAAGGGATGATATCTGGAAGATACCTGCGACTACTAATAATTTCTTGACCAGAACCTCAGTGTAGGAAATGAGCTACCTATTGTGTTGTCTATTTAAAGTTTTGCTTGCTTTTGTAACTCATTCGCAGCTCTCCACCATGAGCAGGCAACGTGCAGACAATGGTAACATTTTTTCCTGTTGCTCTTTGAATCTGACAGAAAAAAAGAAAGATGAGAAATATGAGAGATCCCTTAGCAACAGAGCTATGATCAGAAATTGTGTTACTTTGAAACGTGAACAGACTCTCACCCCAGCACGCTATAGAGTCTCAACCACCAGCTGCATGGGTCAGTGCTCACATTAATCTACCAAGCCCAGAAAAGAACTTCTGGGGGTTAGAAGCTGATTTTGCTTTATGTTTTTTTTTTTTGTTGGTTTTTTTTTCGTTTTTAACTGACAGATGTTTATGCTCGTTCTACAGATGACTTTCAGTCAAAGAAACCATCCTGGAAAAGACAATGAAAGCCCAAAACCGCAATTTCATCCAATTTTTATAGCTGAAAATAAGGTACAAAAGGTTATGTACTCCAATATCATCATGGGTTGCAAAGCAAAAAGCTGTATGAAAAATATTTTATTCAGAAGTACCCACAACATTTGCTATTAGTTTGAGTCCTTTTTGTAAAGGTATTTTGTTCTAACTTCAGAGAGGATCAAGAGATGAAAAAATATGAAGAAACTCATCTTCATGAGAGAAACCTGGAGTGGGAAATGCCTTGGCGCCAAGTGAGAATAGCTAACTTACTTTACAATTACTTGGGAAACAAAGAGGGAAAGACTAGTGACAGATGCCTTCACTGCTGTCTGAGAACCTGGTGTTCAGGTGCCACAACAGCCCAACACGACTTTCTCTCAATGGTCTCTGAGACCAAATGTGATATCAGCGAGCAGCTCTGGAGCCCTGTAACCATGAGCCAAGCTCCAGGCCACTCACTGCACATAGGTGTCCTGGAGAGCTCATCAATGAGTTATTTCCCAAACTTCAGGGTTTTACAGACTGGAACCATACTTAGGATGTTTACATGTCAATAGAAGGCTCCCTAACACACCAGGCATTTGAGATTTGATGAAATACAGAAGAATCCTAGATGCAAGCCAAAATTATAAACTTGAGGTTGTTTTTTTTTTGGTTTTTTTTTTTTTTTTTTTTCAAATTTTAAAAAATTAAAAAAAAAAAAAAAAAAAAAAAAAAAAAAAAGGCATGAAAATAATCCTCCACAGAGTGTTTCAAGGCAGTCTGGCACCTAGGGCGTTCAGCTGAGGACCACAAAAGTGCATCACAAGCCTGGTGAAAGTTCCCTAGCAGTACTCTCTCTGCTGCCCTCTAAATAAAACCTAAGGTCTTTCATTTTACTTATAAAAAAAATCTTAATGTTCATGTTCCTGCCTATTTCAAGGATCATATTCTCCATTTAAAAAAAAAAATACTATTACAGAACATATTCAAGGCAGTAAGTCCTTTCTGTTTAAGAGATTATTGTCAAGATATTATCTATCATACAACTCCAGATGACAGTGTGCTCCTCCCTGCTCCAGTGGAAAAAAAAAAATATTAAAATTGCAAATTTCAGGGAACATAGGAAGACATCGTTGTCCTTAGAAAAACAGGGGTGGGGGGTCAGTTTCAACCAGCTTTAAGGATGGACTGGAGGTAAAAGAGCCAATTGAAAGAGAGGGATTGAACTGCAAGAAAGACTGCAATCTAATGTTTTAATCCAAAATGGAATACACTTCTTAACCATCTCATTCAGCCAGAAGATAACTTTGTTTCAGTTGCTTAGGTAGAACTTCCATATTTTTAATAATTGAACAATTTTTTTTTTCCCCCAAATAAATTCATTACGTTTGGGAAGGTGGGGATATTTTTATGTTTATAAACAGTTATGGTTAATTAAAGAGAGAGAAGCAGAAGACTGCACAAAATTATGTGGCAGAACTGAGGAGTAAAGGAGACAGGAGAGTTTCCTTTGCTTGGTGCTTTCTCAGGGCTTAATTCATAACACTAGTTACCATTCGACTGCTTCCCCCTTCTACTTTCAGACTCTTAACTCTTTGTAGTTGATTGAACTCCCTAATTTCAGTTACTTAGTTATTCTATCTTCATTTTATTATTAAAAAACAAACAAAAACCAAAATACCCAATGTATCAAAATAGGTTAATCATACCTGTCACTCTGCAAACCTCCCCTACTCCCCCAGGTTTTATACATCATTGCTTTCAACTACATTAAAAACTCTTTAAGTACTTCAGCCTTTGAGCCCCCTTGAGAAGCTTTATCAATCATTGAATTTTATAGGGAGGATCCCAAATGTTGATGTAAGTGTGAAGGTTGACAGATTAAGGTAAGAATAAATAAACTAGTACACTACTGCAGCAAGGATGCAGCCAATGTTGTGTGAAATGAGGTGGTCTCTGTTCTGAATTGCCTTGGGAGGCCGGGGAATGTGCAGCCATTCTTCTGAGCACAGTCAAGGCCCACTTAACATCAACATTTAGAAATACATAAATAAATCCCAATAAGACCAAGACTTTGCTGAAGAGACAGCTTAATCGCTCTTTTATTGTGAGTTTAGGGTCTGTGCTTTTATCCTTAGAATGATTTGCAGAAGTACTTGGGTGAAAACACAACAATATTTTCATCAATGTTATCTCAAAAAAGGACATCGTACTAAGATCTTTCTGTTCACATGTGAGTTGTTTGAAGGTTAAGTTTGACAAAAAGTGCAAATACCAAGCACCCAGTGTCTACAAGAAGCTCATCTGTGTGCCCCCATTAGGATAACCAAGGCCCCCCAGCTCCCAGCAGCACAAGCAGAGCTGCAGCTCTCTGGGAGCTGACACACATCCACATCTCATGGACAGCACACGAGCAACAGATGAAATTTCACAATGGAAATTCAGCAGTTAGAATTTATTCTCACTTCATGGAGTCCAATTTGCTTTCTTATTGTGCTCAATCAACAGTGCACATTACAATGCTTTATGCCGTCTTGCAGTGTCAGATGGACTCGTGCTTGTGTGGGGATCAGTTGCAATGGGATAAAGTCTCTCCTTCATTAACGGTTGAGCACAAAGAAGATCACTACAGGTATTAGCTCTTTAAATATGGGCATTCTTTCGCTCTAATCAGCTTCCTCTTTCCCATTTTATTCATGATTAATATGGAGGTAGGGACTTTGTGTGTCACATCTGTCAAACAGTGAGGTTCTGACCTACTTTGCTGTTATAATAAGGACAATATTCCATCTACGGAGCACTGCAATAAAAGTCTCCTTTTACCACAGTCTTTTGGAGGGAAAAGTGACAGTCTTAAATGGAAAAAAAAATATATATATATATACATATTTGGGAAGAGAAATAGATGGATATTTAAAAAACCCTTAACTTTCAGAAAATATCCCAAAGAGATGTTACGAGAGCAGGAGTAAATCATTATCCATCACAACTTTCCCAAACATTCATTTGCCTAAAACAGGTAGAAAACCTAGAACTAGGCAGATGCCTTGACACTTTTCTCAAGAGATTCATAACCTTATGTTTCCCAAAACTTTAATGTTCAATAACATTTCATTAGTATACTCCAGCATATTTATTACTATGCATTATTAATACAGATATGTGCCTAGGAGATGTACAGTTTGTAATTATTTTTCCTTTCAAAACATAATAGCTTCACACTGGGCTTGTTGCAGCTACAATATTTCATCTCTGAATGCTCCTTCAAACATTCTGGGACTGTGACAGAAATTTGTATTTGAACAGAAAAGCTGTCATGGAGGTGCTATAGGGCTATCCATCACATTTTTAATCCTGACCATACTTAGACATTAGTGAAGCTATCTGTCCAGGACACTAAACAAAGACTGAAATTATGCCTTCTGTTCTTACACATCAAAGCTAAAAAGTTAGACTGAATTCAATAGGCCCGTATTACACTCTATTAATTTCCTATTAGTTCTCAACTACGCAAAATCCAGCCATGGTGTCACTGTGGTTTAGACATGCAACCTTGATTTCAGCATCAAAAAATGGAGCCTGTCACTTTTCATAATTTTACAGGAGATTCTACAAATGTAAATCCTTTTTCATCCTGTCATCCTTTTATGTCTTTAATGAGTTTGCTCACTAACAGCGCAGAATCTTAATTTTACACTCAGAAATACTAACAGCTACTATAACTTCCAGCATCTGAAGTAGCTGCTTAATTAAAGTGCAATTTCTACTTATTTTTAGAAATAGCAATGACATTTAGAGTTTCGAGTTTTTCCTTCCCTCCCCATTTACATTTTACCTTCCTGAGGATGAAAAAAAGATGCTGTTAAAAACCGAAGCAAAGATCCTAAAACAAAGTCTTTAATCAGGAGCAGATTATGTAGTATAACATGATTCCTTAGCAGTTAAAATCTAACATTTGTAAAAACAAATGGCACGCACTTGACAGGCAAATTACACATGGATTACCAATTGTTAAAATTTCATCACAGAAAATAGTTTAACTGTTGTGGATATGAGCCAAGATCAGCCTGACAAGTACTCTACATGAAAGATTAGCATATTCTCTTCCAGAGGTTTATGCTTAATTTAGATGCATTGACTTCTCACCACCATTGCTGACCTTTATGTCTAATCAAAGTCCCTTTGAATCCAAATCCCCAACCTTTTATCTCTCCTGACAGCTTTTAATTTGAAGCCTTGTAATAAAGTCTATTAAAATTCAAAATGTATCTGTGTTTAAAGCTCAGCTCAATTTGCTGGATTTTTAGATATGAAACTTGAAATGGGCTGATTACAGAGACAGCAAACTTTTCATTCTAAGATTTAGACTGAGGTGAAAGAGTCCTTTGGAAGGAAAATCAGTCTACAGAATTGGTGAAGACCCCCTTCTCCTCACAGGCCCTCTCCTATTCAAGTATGATACTTCTGCAACTGGCATTTTTTTTTAATCCTTTCACAGTAGCATGCACAAATCCAAACATACATATCTGTTTGCACACACAATCCTGGTATTTCATCACGTAGGTGATATTATCAGAGGAGATGTAGACAGAAAAAGGAGATTTAAAAATATTCTGAAATAAGCCAATGTTACAAATTCCTTTAACAAAACATCAGAAGAAGTCTACAATGAAACCTGAACAAAGGTTATGCTTTATATCTTTGCAGATGTACTTGTTATAGAATTATGTAAACAAATGAAACACCATCAAAAGTCAATCAATAAACAAACAACCCACCAACCAGCAACCTGAATACTGAACACTGCCTTCATGCAAAGCACTGCAAAGGTCAGTGTTTGTCCATAAGGTCTCAGAGATTCCTCCATGAAGACCACAGCAAAGGACTTTATTTCCTTGCAGCCCAGAGAAGAAAGGAAAAAAAAAATAAAAATAAAAATAACCTACGTTTTGGCACATCTTCTTCTTTTAAACTCTAGAATTTGTTGCAGTACTGAAGTTCTAAACACAATGTTCTTTAACTGCCACTGAGCACAAATAGGTTTAAATCACAGCACTTTTTACAATGTTTAATTTCTTAAAATTTTAACAGTTTGCAGCTGCTCCTTATTCTGCTATAAGAAGTCATAGCTTCTCACATCTGATTAATTCATTCCCTAATTCCATGCCAGCAAATTATGCATCACCCTCATGTGATACAAGTGAGACACTGGGAAACATGTCTAAGTACAGAATCTAGGACCCCAGCTCCAAGGCTGCACTGAGGAACCCAGAAAGGCTATTTACAAAGTTAACATGGCTACATACACGTAAAACAGAAAGGACTGACCTCATCTCAGCACTGAAAGCAGTAGGAGGTTACAGGTGCAATGGTAGCTGAGCTACACTTCCATATTATCCTGTTGCTCACTTCTCATATTCCTCTTTAAAGTCTCTCTAACATCCTCCTTTCCAGAGGCTGGGAACTACAATAAGCTGAACATCTTCCCATCGCTCCAGCTGCCTTCCACATGATCTCAGAAGATTTCCAAACTGCCTCCAGACAGATGTTCCTCGTGCCCCAGTGCCACTTTCTGGCACTGAGCTGAGCACATGTTGCAAATGCATTCAGTGTCATCCAGAAAAAGCTGGGCCGTTTCTCCCAAAAAGAGCTGTTGTATCACACAGATGTTTTTTGTTTCAAGTAGAAATTGGTTTATATTATTTACTTACTTACACGTTAAAGTAATTTTGGTTTTGTGTCATTAAAGACCTGTGCACACATTAAACACATCTTTAAGCAAAAATTTATTTGCTTTGTGCTGTCATTGATTATCAACACAGAAGTAAAAATTTCTCTAATCCTGAAATAAACCATAGAGACACCACCAACATAAGCAAAAGTTGCTGTTGCCAAATACTATTTGGGTTTCACAAACTACTAGTCAGCCTATTTGACCTTAAATTTCTCAACTTATTTACAAGCACTTACGCAAAGTTCTCACCTCATGCTACAGCCAGAATTCAGAAAAATGGGAAAAACTGGACATCATCATCATTTTAGGAATAAATCATTCTCTGACACATTCTACTGATGTTTTCTCACTCCTTCCCCACCCTGTTTGTGGGTTAACAGCACTAAGAAAGATCCTCACTGTGATTTTAAATCAGTTTGACTCATGCCTGTTTAATTTGACCTGTGTCCAAATCACTGCGGTCTAATTGACCACTTCCCAGAGAAAGCTGTCCCTGTGCAGAGGAAGGGAGCACCCCCAACGTGCCCTGCATCAGACAGCAGATGGGCTTAAGCATTTGGGTAGCATTTTCATTCTGCTTTTTACCTTTGCACATTATTTTTAATGTATTCATCACTTGATTCAAGAGACCGTTTACTTCTTAAAGTTTGAAGGCATATAATTGCTCATTACATCTAATTACACAGGTTCAAGTTTCAAGCCTCATCCCCATGAAAAAGAGGAAATTTGGACAGTATCGTTCTGCTGCTTCCTACACTGTGACATACTGTGATGCTTCAGGAAACAATGATTTCTAAGAGCAACCTTAAGAATACAAGTTTTTTGAAATCTCAGCTCCAGGTAGCATAGGTAAATTATTTTAAAATTTCTCCTTTTCACTGCTTTCTGAAAGTAAAATATGGCTGGCTTGCATATGCTGCTCAGCCCATGCTTTGAGAAGAATCTGAAGTTTGCTTCATTTTTACTATTCTTTATGCTGTTGTGAGCATCTGTAAGTCTACGGATAAGCTAATTTTCATAGCAGCCTCAGAGAGAAGAATCAGCTATATGATTCCCATTCTATAGATAAGGTACAATAAGTACCAGGTAAACAAAAAGTCTGTTCATCTTAGACACCTAATTCAAGATTCATTTAAATAGTTTCTATTCTAGCACACTGTATTTCCGAAGCACAGCTCCACCAACTTCAGTACAAGGAGTCAGCACTCAGTATTTCTGAGTCAAATCCTGAAATAATTAGATACCACCTAGATAAAAAACAGCCAGCCAGCAATTATCTGATCTTCTAGCCTTATGTGACATAAAAACTTTGTGCAATAGGCTGGGACACAATCAGATCTCCAGCACAACATTCAGCTGCCTTATATGAGACTATTTCCCCCAGTGAGCTCTACATCATTCCCTTGATGTTCTCCAACTTCTGTAACTAAGACCGGGATGCAGCACAGAAGATAAATCCACCTGACACCATTTGCTCTTGGGTAGCTTGAGCACACTGATTCACAGAATCACAGAACCCTTAGAGTTGGAAGGGATGGTCTGCTTTGATGGGTGGGCTTCAGCTGCTGCCTGCGATTCCCATTGGAGCACACCCAGTTCCCTGCCTCTGAAGGAGAAAAGAAGAAATCTCATATTGCATTATTGCCATTGATGTGCTTTACTTCTCTCAGGGATGCCAGACGTAAGTTAATAAATGTACATGAAGCAAGTCTTCTGATTCTGAAAGTACCGCCACAAATTTCTAACACACTTCAGAATAAAATCTTCAATATGCCACCACTCCATACAAAAATGACATCAATATAATTATCCATACTTTAGGGAGATATTATCATTTTAGCTAATTAAGTCAAAATGTCAATGAATACAAAGGAAATTGAACTTTTTTTTCCTGAAAAATTTCCAGTATCTCAGGGGATGATTTCAGAAACTCACATATGATATCCAGTGGAACATTCAGCAAGGTTAGGGACAGAACATTTAATATTCAGAGTAGTGAGACAATTTCCCAAAAAGCTGGTTTATGTAAAAGACTAATCAAAATATTCATTTCCTGTTTGTAACTTAACTTGAGCCCACATCAATTAAACTATAAAGCAATAAAAGATGCTTAATGGTTAAGCAGCAATAAAATGCTTAATGAGCCAAATTATACTTTCTAATGCCACTGGATTTGTGTTATGGGAGGAAAGACAAACAAACAAAAAAGAAAATCCAAACCCCACCAACTTGGATTCAATTCTCAGTTAAAATGGATCTGCTCCATGAGGAGAAAAAAACCAAAAGGTTTTCTTATACAGCATTACAGGTGTTCAGGAAAACAGAGGGTCTACACAGAAGTGTTTACTCATCTTTCTTGGTGGGGGCTATAGAGTTAGCACATGCCACAGTAATGTGTGCCAGGGCAAATAGACTACATTACAAGATTAATTATTGAATCTTTCACACATCTGTACAGCTAAGATAAAAGACTAGGTCTGGTAATTCTAAACCAGAAAAAAAGAAACGTGAATTGCATGAGGTCTAGTGCTGTACCTCTCTACCAGAGGTGGATCTGCCTATGGAGAGCACCTATGTATTGGGAAAGTTTTTCCAGAAACACTGCACTTGAAATAATGGGTCTTCCTTGCAAACACTCAGTTACCATCAAAGGAGTTTCAGAATAAGAAGTATCATTTTCCCATTCTCGATTTAGCTCTCCATACTAAAAGGTTTTGAAAGCACCTAAAAAGTCAGTCTGCCCTTTAATTAACAGCAAAAAAAAATGTATATAAAAAAATCCCATGCAGGAGGCACAATGTACTGTATCTGGGAGGCTGTTCAAATAATGAAGAGAAAAACCTGATGAGATTTGCTATATAAAGAGATGTCTTTTGTCAGTATTAGAGTCCATTTGAAAGAAAAAAGCTTTTCATTACTTTCTTGAGGCTTTACCAACTCAAGAGTCTGCACCATCCAATTTCTGAAAAAAAGACCTAGAATGACCATTGGGAGAAAGGTCTACAAAAAAAGAGCTAATAATTGTTTAATTTACCTGTAAAGATGAAAAAATAATAATGGTTTTATGTATTTAAATACCTCATTTGATAATATCTAATCCACACATTTTTAAGAGGGGGAAGGCTCTCCTGAGTAACAGAAAAACCTAGACTTTAAACTAAAAACATAAAAAGGTAAACTTCCAGAATAATTAAATCCCACTGGAAATCAAAATCAACTTCCTGGTTTGGACTTCTTAAGCAAAATCTTTGTGCTCCGAAAGCAGATATTGCATTCACCAAATTAAGAAATAAAGAAAAACCAAACAATGATTTACCAAAAGATTCCCTTGTGGTCATGGCAACTCTGTGCCACAGGGCAGGGGCTGATTAGTTCCCCATGAGCTCATTCCAGTCATGATGGCTGAAGAGCATGCTGCAGACACCTTGGGAAGGTACTGGCTCAGGTTGGTCTGAGCTCTGGGGTTACTAGCTTGTGTTTCATTACAGTGGACAGTTATGCCAGAGGTTATCTTCATGCAGAATGTGTGTTGATGATTTTCCCAAGCTGAAAATGAGGAAGAGGTCAAATTGTTCTCCTTCAACATTTGCGCTGCATTTTTTACCGTTCGATTTTGGCTCATGCAAATACAAACACTATTCTTCACCAGAACCTCCAGGAGCAAGAAAAGCTCTCCGATCCTTTTGCATGGTGCTGGAAATGTGAAGGGAAGTTTTCTCAGAGGATGTAGATCATAACTATCTGTCCCCTACCATCTGGTCCTTGAAACCTTGTTAAGGAGTCTGAGGATATTGCATCCCAGCCATCCTCATTGACAGACAGTCCCTCAAGATTTGTAACAAATCAGTGAAGTTTAGAACAACCTCCAAAATTCTAAACATCACTGCAGCCACAGTTGTCCTATATTGGCTGGTCTATATATTGTCCTATATAGAAAACTATAACCATCTCCTTCATCCACCTCCCCTCTCACTACAGCTGATCTGTATGTTTTTGCATTCAGAAACCATTCACACCTGAAAGTCGACTATTTTTTTCCATGTAATCCTCTTAATCAGCCACAGAGCGTTTATATATTTAATTCTAGACCACATTTGATGGTGGTTAATACTTTAATTAGCTATTTACACATGGTAAAAATTACAGAAGTAATTAAGGATATTCAGATTAATTAAAAGCATTAGGTAGTATTAAATGTGAGAGAACAGATTTTAATTAAGTCTTACAAGTTGTTTTTTGTTGTTTGTTTGTTTTTTTTTTTTTTTTTACATCTCTTCTGTTGAGAAATAAACTGTAACATAACTGTATCTGAATCAAATAGCTTAGCAACATCATCACACATACAGCTTAAAGAAAGAAGATCCAGAAGCACTGCATTAACTTACTCTTCATTGTTTATTAAAAACCCTGCCCAGACAGAAACTTTCTTTTCCTTCCACGGATTTGTTCTACCATTGCTGATATGGAATGCTCTCTTGGTTTCACTGTAGCTTATTCGCACTCTTCTAAATCATCTGAGATTAATATCTTTTAGCTTGTCTGAAAAGTGCTACTCGGAGAAAGATCCCTCCTTTATCTACTTTAAACTCAGAAAAACCAAGAGCACTGCAAATACCTGTGGACCAGAATGTTGCTGTTCAGACAGCCTGTAGGCAGACCATGCAATCAGGAATCTACCAGTGTGTGTGTGGGTCCCACACTCACATTTGTGCCCAAGGTGGTGTCACGATGCACTGTGCAGCACGTGCCCTGTGCCAGCGGTGTGTGGGCAACCTGCACTGTGCCTCGGTACACAGCGCACGGAAGGGCCAGCAGCCTCAGCAGCTCTGTGCTGAATCCTCACCTGGGCGCTAAGAAATAACGTGAGAATATTTTCCCACCAGAGTGAAATACCAGTTTTGTGATTACCTATACATATAGACAGCATCCTGAAGCACAAAAGCTACTAAGCAATGATGGGCTGAAACAGCTGGACAGCCGAGAGGAAAAAGCAACGTACTAAGACAAATTCCTGAAGAAAAGCAAAAGACTTGGAGATCCCACAATATCTGGCATTGTGTCTGGTGAACACCAGTTCCATCTACATGATTGCCCAGCAGATTAAATCAGCAGATGTAATGTCTATATTTTAAGCAAGCATCGCAGGTTCATGTAGATAAACAGCTTTTGGATGTTGGGGCATATAGTGAAATAAATGGCACAGGTATTTACATTCAAACTACCAATAAGTTGTGTGCTTACTAAACCATATAGCTCTTCTCAAAATACCACCTTGAAAACCCAAAGACGTTTATACTCTGTGTTAATGGTATATATATGCAAGCCAGAGTAAGTTATTTAAGTTCTGCCTTTTTTACTCACAAATGAATCACCCACATGAACACCTGTGCTGTTTGTTCTATTCCCATATGCTCCAGAATACTATTTTGTCCTACTTTTGTGTGTATACAAAATTAGAATTGTAAGATGCATCAAGTTTAATCTCTAAATTGGTTTTACTTACCTCTAAAGTTCCAAGATTATTTCTAGTAACATTTGCATCAAATGTTTGCTTAAATTATTCATCACATATCAGTTACATCATTGCGCGTTTCAAAGTAAAACTCAAAGTAACTTTTCAACTTCTCTTTCCTGAGAACAAAAATATACTTTCCTTGCTCTCAAGCAGAAATTCATACAAAGATGAAAGAAATGCCAAGAATTGTTAATAAACAAATTTGTGGAGTAAATTATAAATAGAAATAAGTCTTCCAGTTCTGATGGGAATATTTTCTAGCTCTAAAAAAGCCTCCAAACTCCAATTAAGTGTAACCAATTAGGATAATATTTGATTTATGTAGGTCAGGACTCAAAATTTTTTGCCATTTAAGTAGCATCAGAATGATGTACTGCTTTCTGCGTAGGACTAGCAACTGGAGCAAGTAGTACTGCCACCAGACAGACCCAGAGCTTCTGAGTGCCACATGGAGACCTGCTGTAACCTGCAAGCAAAGAGCTGGTGCCAGACAGCACCCTGAGACCATGCTTGGGGCTGTGACAGTCTCCCCGTCACATGCAGGGCTTAGGGCTGGGGCTTATGGTGCCAATAAAGGAGACCAGCAAGCATAGGGGGTACACTTCATGCCCCTACTGCCATTCTCTCCTCCAACAGACACATCTTTTCACATACAGCACTACAAACAATGAACTATATATAAACATGTAACAAGCATTTCTGCTTATTTAAAAGATGAGAAATTGGGCTGAGCTTATTAGAATTTGTCACCCTAAACTCCTGGTCTCATTTTCATATTCTGGCTGTGAGACAAATGTCACACATGTATGACTGTGGAAGAGCGGCACATTACAAAGCTTCTGATTGAAAGCCTTGAATCAAAACTCTCGATTGAGATCCTTTTTCTTTTCTTTCAGTAAATAAATAAAATGCCAAATTTTTGAATGTGAGCAATGACATTTATGACTAAAATGCAACTTTACAGTAAACGAACAATTAAATTTAACATTATGAGGTTTGATGGTGACTTATTTCTCAACTACCTTTAAAACAATATCAGAGAAGCACAGATTTATTTTTTGCTTCCTCAAGAGGTTTCCTCAAGTGCATGATTAAGCATATTTTTGTTATCACAACATGTTTCTGATTTCACACCAAATCATGTGAGATGTGAAGTTTCATATGGCTCAGAATCACAACCAAGTGGAAGTGCGTTAAAGGCTGCCAATATTTGACTGAAACACCGCACTGTGACAATAGCAGTTGATTCTAATATGCAAGTGAAACAGGTCACAGCAATTTACTGAAATAGGTGATTTATTTCATGGGAAAATGTGTTGTTTTTTTGGTCTGTTTGTTTGTTTAAAGTTTGGACAGAGCAGCCTTCCTTGAAGAAGGATTTAATTGAAGGGTAGAAAGAAAAAAAGCAGCATTAAGCTGTATTTCCCTTATCATCAGCTTCCACATTAGAAAGCTAAGCAGCTGCAGTTTAAAATGAGAATTCTGATAAAAGAACAGATTGCTCTCAGGCTTTGTTTCCCTTCTTTTTCCTCTGCTGAGTTCCCCAAAGAGGCTCACCAACACAGAGGGGCAGAAGCGAAGGTAGCACCAAGGGGCCTGCTGTGCATGCTGTACCGGTTGTACAGGGGCCCTACAGGCCATGGCACCCTGCCTACAGATCTGGCAGAAGAGCACTGTGCCCAGTGCCAACCAGCATCTTCCCATCAGCCAAAGGCTTCAGCAGTTCTGCAAGAAGAGAATTTAAGGGATGAGAAGGCAAGACAGAAAGGATTACAATAAGACATTTCCACATTTCTGTTTCCTGTTTGCCCTCCTGAAGTTTAGCGAGGGAAGAGAAGAATCACCTCAGGGGGAATATTATTTTGAAGCAATGTTTCCATTAGCTCAAATGTGAATGATGTTGCCATCATCTACCACACTGACAGGAGTGGGTGAAAGCTTAGAAATGAAATTCACATTTTAAAATCTACAAATATTTACTTTCTTTGTGGCAATAGAAACAGGGAAGAGATACAGCAAAAACATATGTTAAGTTGTTAAAACTGTTCAGGCTTACAGAGATATCTATGTGCCAAGATTTGATATCTTAAAGAATAACTATTATTCTATGCTAAAGACCTAGAAGAAATGGTCTGAAAAGAGAGACATCTGCTAGGAATTATCTGAATAGAAATAAATGACTAATGATGTAAAGCTAAGGAGACAGATGGTCCACACTTCAGAAGCTAGCTGGAGAGGTGGAATGAGCTGGAGCTGTTCTTCAGGGCAAGACTGGGAGAATGGCATGCTAGGAAGCTGTTCACATTTGCTTGAAAGGTATTATTAACTTCTTCTTTGTAAAACTTCCACTTGTTTTTAGAGTACTGTCTGTCATTCTAACATTTACTTGCTCTCAATATAATCAGAAGATGCCAAAGAAGAATTAAAAGGTTGCAATATATCCAAAGAAAAAAGGTGACGCTGGAAACATATTTACTTCTTAAAATACGCATGAGAGTGAAAACATCTGATGTAGAAACACGAACAAAATAGAAATCTGCAGGTGAGGAAAAAATAAAGTCTCTAAAATGTATTGGGAGAACCTTAAAAAGCAGCATATTAGAGTTTCTTTCTTAAGATGCTGCTCAATATTTTCTTGAAGATCAGTAAATTGAAATTGAATAAGCACACTCTTGGAACTGCATTAGAGAACTTACAAAGTGACACATAACTTCAGAGATGAAAACTGCCAACCTATTTAAATTTCTTTAAGGCAGTCACATTGTTTAGATATGATCACACCTCAAACATCACCAAATTATTTGACCTTCATCTAGCTAAAAAAAAGGAACAAATAAAAGAATTATGAAATCTACATAAAGAAGGAAAAGGCTTATTTCTCCTTCATAGGTCAAATAGTCATTATTATTGTGTTCTTTGGGATCTGGAACTGACATCTGAAAAGCCAGGAATGTTTTTTAATGCAACTCATAGGAAGGGAAGCACTGTCTTTTCTACTAAAAGAGATGTTATCACAGCCTGTAAATAAGGCAGAGTTGAGGTTCAGTTTTCACCAACAGAAAGTTAAAATCTATCTATGTGAGCATTTTGGATACAAAAAAACCAAGATTTTCCTGTTACAGTCTTTGCAGTAATTATCATTATTTGCAAACAGTGATGTACGGGAACCACTGCCCAGAAATAAACATTTGATTTAAGATCTTTTGTTCCTGAAATCTAGCTTGTGTGGAAGGAATGACTGCCCTCATGTTCACAGGAAAAAGAAAGAAAAAAAGAAAAAAGAAAAAAAAAAAAAAGAAAGAAAAAAGAAAAAAAGGGGAAAAAATAAATCAAGAAATAAAATCTTGCAAACCCTCAGTCTTCATAATTTCAGAAAGAAAAATAAACACCATCTGACAGCAACCTCTTACTACAAAGAGATGCATTAAGCAGAATATTTTTCTGACAACACGCAGAGCTGACTTTTAGCACTGCTCTGTGATACATGAGTAGACTGAAACCTCACAGTCACTCACACTGAAAAAGCGTTAGTGATGTATATTGAGAGACTAGCTCTCCTCTGCAATGTATTACTACCTGTCTTCCTTCCATTCCACTAAAAAGGCTTTATAATAAAGCTGAAGAACCATTTCTTTTGTTGTCAAGACAAATACTGACCAAATCAGCAAATAAAAGCCTGAAGTTTTTTGGAGGTATCAGCTTGACACCAGTTCTTATCAAGGAGGGTAGGAACATACAGATTAGGATACATTGTCTTCTCATTTATTCACAAACTAATTCCCTAGGCATTTGCCACAATCTGCACTAGATATCAGTATTTGATATGATATCAGAATATCAGTATTTAACTCCTTTTTGGGATGATAACTGGAGAAAAGTAGAATACCAAGCAGCAACAGCAAATGGCCTTTGAAATGCAAGTGCATGCATTTATATAGTAGTAGCTGTCAAGACAAGAAAGCTGATCTCACATCAAAAGCATTCCCAGACAAAACAGCTAGAGTTGTGGGGAAAAAAAAAAAAAAAACACAAAAACAAACGAGCAAACAACAACCCTCCCCATGGCTGCCTTTCTCCTGTTACAAATAATTAAAGAAACGGAACACAGCAACAAGGGAGTTAATGGCCATTTATCTCAACAAGGAAGAAAAGCGTCTCTCCCTCTCATGATTCACGCTGCTGGCTTTACAAATTTGGCTCTTCTTCTGATGACATATGAGGTAGCTGTAAATAGCAGTCTTGGTTATCTGGACAGGTCCATATCAGCTCTATTTAATAAAGCAGGAGTTGTGGTTATTTTCTGCCTCTGATTTGTGCACTTTTTTTCTCCCCAGAGAACTCTGAGGTGCAAGGCTTTCTTTACCTGGAAGCACTCCAGAGCAGTTGCCTACTATTTGTTCAGTCTCTGGTTTTGAGCTTGCCCCAAGGTGGTAGGACTAGAAGTACTTCCAAGCCCCAATAACTCTATTAATTAGAGATTAAGGAACAAAACTTTAAACGTCTATTGAAACAGCTGCCCTCTCAGACAGCTGTGCTATAGGAAATCCTGGGCTAGGATCCTGCTGCCAGAACTGACATTTCAGCTTCTCTTCTCATCTCATTAATCTCATTAGGTTCTGTTCATGTGCCACTGTTTTGAGGGAATTTTTACTGCACTTTCAGTGGTAAAACAGTGGTTTGACAGCACTAAGAAGCACTGAAGTAAGGACTCAAATGAGAACAATCATTGAAGCTGCTTAAACTCCTACATGCAGCTTATGAATAAATGTGGTGAAACAGTCAGAAAACAAGTAGAGCACCTGTTTGTGAATCATAATTGAGGAAAACTTGGAGAGATGCAGCTCCCCATGTCATGGTGCCTATGCTGTGCGCTTTCATTCTCCAGGTAAATAAATATGACCTCATTGATTTACTGTCATGAAGGCATTATCTTCAAACACATGATCAAGTACAAACAGAGGACAAAAAACTACTTTTCCCAGAAGGAAAAAAAATAAATCACTAACCCCAAAGTTTTAGAAAAAGCTGAAGTCCCAAAGTCCTCTAGAAAGCCTTAACACTGTTTTGGGTCCTCACCCTCCCAACAAAGACACATATACTGTCCTAACTTAATTGGTTATGCTTTTACTCTACATAGTGCTGACTAAAGCTGGAAGCAGAATCAAAACCTGCCAAGCTGTTGCCTTGCTAGCAGAAGCCCAACCACAAACGCTCTCTCAGGCCTTCCAGTCCAATGCCCAACTTGCTATGGCCCCACTCCTCCTCACTCTGCCATTCTGTCCTTTTGCTTAAAGACTCTTTCTAAATAATCCCCTCTCCTGGTCTGAACAAAGGTCTCTTTCGGTCCCAGGTAGGTCACACTTTAGATGCTGACAGGCTGTTTCCTGCACCTGGAAGGTTTGTTCCCTGCTGCCTCTTGCTTTCATCTCTTTCACAAGAGCTTTCCATATACAAGCAACAGAACACTGATATAATTCCATTCTTGACAATATTCTCAGTATATTCTCAGTACAAAGATAATATCTCCATAGAGGTATCTTCTCAAAATTTATGTCTAAAGTTTCACATTGAAACAAACTTTGCCTAGTCCACAAGGAACAGGCTGGCCATTGCTGTAGGGCAGGAAAACCCCTTGTAGGCTGTCACACAGTCTGCAGAAGACTACCAGTTTTCTAAGGGCTGTACATTCCCAGAAATATTGCTGATTTTTAACAAACAAACCAGTGCCATGTGCATACTAAAAGAGTTTGGGCTGCACAGCTGCCATTACTGAACTTGTGCATCTTTGATGCAGTTGGGGAACTCACATTAGACCCACTCTCCCACGACAGCCTTCCTGGCTCAAAGATACCATCTACACTGCCTTATGTGGTTAGGTATCAATGCAGGAACATTCCACCTGCAAAACAAACACATTTAATTAAAAGCAACAAAAAAAAAACTTGACTAGTAACTAATGAAATACGCTCAGCATTAATTACTTTAGTTAGTCAATGGCTTATCACTGTTCTTACCACATAATATAATCCAGTGACTGAAAAACACACCTCAGAAATGATAATTCTTAAACAGCCATAGGGCGTTAACAGGGAGGCTGTCATTTCTAAGCTATCTGTTTAGTCCCTTGACTTTCTAATGCTCAGCATTTGAAAAAAAAATTAACAATGCAGAATTCAGCTGCAAAACTGCATACACTGTGAGTGGGCTGTAGAGCACTGCACTATCTTCCTGGAGGCTAATCACTTTATAATGAGTTTAGTGAAAAGTACCTGTGCAATAAGTTGTAGCTGACAGCAGCCCAAGGGAACCTCTAAGTGCTAAAAATTAGCTGCTGAGGGATGTTGAATCTCATCTTTTTGAAGATAGAAAACAGATTTCTCTCTAAAATACAGGCAGTTTAAAAGTAGACATAAATCAAACAGATGGTAAAAAATTTGTTTTGCTATGGGCTTTATCCTGTTTTTATTCTTTCATCCTTACGAAGTAACAGATACTTTAAAAAGATGGTAAGATTAGTCATCCTGCTAGAGATCCAATTATACTCATTTGTGACACCATGTATTCTCAATTCAAAACAGACTTTTTTTTTCTGTAGTGAACTACACAGCAAAACAGAAGCCTCACTTCTATGAGAACAGAAACCCAGAGGACCCAACTCATCCCAAACCCAATTCAGACAGAGCAGAATCACAACTTCCTCCATGCCACCCAGGAGGAAGATCTCTCTATGTTGTTGTAAACTTCCAGGACATCTTTCTGCCATTCAGAACAGTCATTATCACTATCTAGCATATTACATTAATCTCACTTATCTGCAATTCAGAAAACAAACACCTTTATGTTATGGCGCATAAAGCTAGGGAGAAGTTCAGCCCTTTGAAATTCAGGGCTTTGAGCCACAGGAATCTAAGAAGAAAACAATTCTGAGCTATGAAACTGGTAATATATGCAGATACAGAACCTCTGAACTACATTAAATATCGGTTTTGCAACTGAGATCACTGTACTGATGGGCAGTGCACCTACCTTTGCCAATATCTTTTCTGGGTGATATGGTAACTGTTCACAGCTCCTGTTCGGGATTTGTTGTAATCTGTATCCTATAGATTTTACAGTACACACTCTGGAAATTTAACTAATATAAACTAAGGATATTGAATAAAGCAGTCTTCAGACTTCTCCAGCACTATAATGGAAGAAGCTATAGGAAACAAATTCCTTGCCTATTAGAGCATTTAGGAGAAATACTGTATGCAGTTCCATCCCAGCTTTCATAGAATAAATGCGTTTATTGACTCTGAGATCTGCATTTCCTCATCTATTATCAACAAGAATGGCACTTATTAACCACATCTGCTTCGGAAATAAGAGTTTCAATACATAAATCTAACCCAAAGCATGCAGTATAGTTAACTTAAAAGAATCAGATAGCGAGTTACTGGAATGTTAATCAACAAATACAGACGACAGATCTATAAAACAGTATGAATGCACCTAAGTAACCATTCCCAGCTCTTTACAAACTAGGATAAGACTGCTGTACTTTGACATCTGTATTCATACTTTATTTACAGCTATACAGTTAACTGTAATCCTAACCAGTGTATCTACCCCCATTCATGATACATACCTGTTCATCATACTTCAATCCAAGCTGACTCCTAGTTAAACATTTACAAAATAAAAGCCCACAAGTATTAGAATAATTTCTTATTTTGTAGTGTATTATAATGTCAAAATGGTAAATAAAAATACTTCCATTTTGCACTAAGTTTATTACCTTCTAGAACTGTTGAGAGTGCAAGCAACTCAACCTGAATTTTAATACTTATGAATGAGTGACTTGGAATTAATTCAAGCTTATTTTCATGTCATAAACCCTGCTGAGATATGAAAAATATGATTTTAGAATTTACTCTATTAATTTCTCTCTTTCTCTTTATTTATGGTTTTCATTGAGATGTGAAGATGCATTTTCAGAGGCACACGAAACCTTTAAAAAAGCCTGACAACAGCTTAGTTTTCCAGATCCAGAGCATTCAAGATAAGCTTCAAATATGAAATGCTGCCTGCTTATCTCAATTGGAATCCACATCCAAAGCGTTTCAAGTGAGTCATTATATTTTGCAGACTTTAGGTTGCTTTAGCAATCGGCAATACAGATTTCATTTGGAAATGGGATGAAATTCATAATTCAATTACAAGGATGACTGCCTAGTCCACTGAATAAAACAGACATAAAAGGTAAAATAAACAAAATTTCCACCTTACTTTAATGAGATTACTTAAAAGAAGTAAATTCAGTTAGATCGCCCACAAATAGTTGCTGAAAACACAGATACTCATTGCTTAAGTCCAGACTTAATTGTAGCATAAATTCAGTCTAAGCAGAATGCACTGAGTTGCAACTATGCTGTAGTAACTGAAAACATCACCCGTTAGGTTAATTCTAATATGCAGAGAAATCATACTTAAATAATGAGCAGTATTCAACTTAAAAGCATGTAAGTATGGTAGGTAGAATTTTGCCATCAAATAACAGCACCAAAAAGCAACTTAAAGGAATTATTAGGGCTGGAAATATTGATCTCCAGAATTGATACCACATTTAAAATCTAGCGAGATACACTAACGTTAATTCAATTAGCATAAATTTAATCTGTACAAAGATAATTGTTATTAACATTTGAACAAAGGGCAAAAAGTGGGTAAATAAACAATAGAGAAACTAATCTAGTTATAAAGGAAGAACTAAATTTATATGAAAACTGCTATGTTCTCATTACAGACAAGTACAGCAGTTTAATCTCGATTTAGTTCTTTTAAATTCCATTCACCATGCTTGATAAGTGCTTTACAGACTTTCTGGACTTCAGTCTGAGAAAGGCAAAAATGTGCACTTAAGCTGACTTTTCAACTTCACGTTCACAAGCTGTTGAAGTCTAAAGGCACACCTCAGATTGTGTCTCACATATCTTCTATTCAAGATCTTTGCTTCTAATTTACAGATACAGGATCCACTTTGGCATGTAACTACTGCTTCTGATCTGTCACACAGAAGTGCAGAGAATATCAGGCTGAGCGCTGTGTCTGATGCCATTCTGATACTCTGTTCCAAAGCAGAGTGAAATCCACCTTCATGCATCAACTTAGAACAGTTTACCCTAAATCTTTGTATCAAACCTCTCTAATTCATTAGAGTGCTCAAGTGCTGATGTGTATTTGTCAAAATTGCTGTTGTGCAGCAAATGCATGTTTTACATCATCAGTGAGAAGGAGGAACATTCTCACTAGCCAAATGAAACTTTTTGCTCTGTGGAGCACACGTTCCGCTCCTGCAGCTCCTTTGGGCACTTTTTCCTGTCCCCTTCACTCTTTTCCAAATTCATTTTTTTTTATCCTGGACAACTTCAGGATACAGCACCATAGAACAATAAACCCTTTTCCTAGGTTGCATTTGCACCAGCTGGGAAAACTCAGGTTTGCTCCAACCCATTTGTTTTATTCTTCTCATAGCTCTACCAGAAAATTATTTTGGTAAAACAGAGGCTAGTAACAGTGTGTACGCGGTCCTTGACATTAGAGGTATAAATCTCTTCTTTCTGACACAGGGGAAAAAGGCAATCCTTACTTTAGAACAATGGTTTCCACCAAAGTTATCCTTGGACATCAGTTCTCGTTCTTAAATTAACAACATTAAAGTTGATGAGAGAAGGAACAAGTTGGGGAACCCGACTTTTGCTTACTGAAAGCATTACCATAAACCCATACCACTTAATCTCACATAAAATGAAGAAAACTAGGGAAATACATCAGTTTTTATTTTGGTTTCTTACTGTTAATGCAACCATCAATACTGTAACTTATTTTACAGTCTGGATATAGGATAAACTGAAATGGATGTAAACAAAAGCAACTTCTTTGTCACAGTCTTGAAAGTAAGCCAAATCCCTACTTGTTCAAAATGACTTGGGGAAAGTAGTTCTTTGACGAGATACACAGGGATTTACTGAAAATGCTTACACTTCCTAAAGGGAAAATACTTCTATAATCTGTGCTAAGATTGAAAGGAAATCTAGAATGAGAGAAGGAAAAACAACAAACAACAACATACTATGAAACCACAACCAATATGACTTTCTACTGTCAGGAAATGTCTTCCAAAACCCAAGACATTTTCTGAACGAGCTCCAGAATTTGGAGAAATAGCCAAACAGTTGATTATATCTTTCAACTAAACCAAAAGCATACATTTAGAGGGATGGGCAACATTAACTAATCTGGAGAACAAGAATCCCAATATCACATTAGAATTCCAGCAATCATCATGCATTTTCATATGAAATACAGTTTCAGAGAGCTTCTATGTTGTTACTTTTTGTTGCTGTTGTTCACTTTTTTTTTTTTTTTTTTTTTTTTCAAAAAAAGAGATGCAGCTTGTTTCAACAACATTACAAAGATCTACTTACACTATCATCATAGTAAATGATGTTTTCCTTTACTGCAGTTGTTTTGGCTTCTTTGTTCTATGAACATGGGCTCTTCATTACATTTTTACTGTGGTCACTGAAAATCCCTTTGAACTATAACAAAGGTACCAAAGCTGGGGTCAGGGGGAACGGAGTGGGGAGTCGAGAGGGAGAGGACTAATGGGCAATAATTAAAAAAACCACCATGATTAATGGACAAAAGCATTAGCATTGCCCATTGTTGTTTGCAACTGAAAGAGTCTGAACAAATGATTACTTCAGCCACAGAATAGGTGGATTATATTAACTTGTAAATGCAGTGCTCTACAAATGCTTTCTTTTCAAAAAATATTTCCTGGTATCTGTCACTAAATGAATATATAAATTTCACCAAGGTTAAATAGAAGAGACAAAACCCACTGTTATAATTACAACTGAAAGATATTAAAACACACTATTCACTTCATGAATAAATACATATGGAGAATCACAGTGTTGTATTTGCTGCTGGTACAGCTGCTCCCAGGGGTGAGATAATAACTAGGAAGAAACAGCAAACTTGCACTCTCAGCAAAAATGGAAAAGTTTACGTACTAAAAATCTGTTACATAGTCACACACCCTTTTAGAGGAAAGCAATGAACAAACAGGTCAACATGTTTGGGCAACTAACCACCTCCCTCAGGACTCAATGAGCAAGGCACTGGTGGCAGAACAACCTTTTTTTTTTTTCCAGTGGCACATAAGCTCTGGCACACAGCTAAAATACCACAAGCATTTGAATGTTAAAAGGTTAAGAGAAGATCTGTTTTTCTGCGGGGCCATTTCTGCATTGTACCAAGTTCCCTCTGAAAGAAGCTATGAACTCCGATTTCCTCATTTAAAAGCACTCCTAGAAAAGATGAAGCGCTAATGTATCCAGCTCTATAATGCAATGCTTGAAAAGTTTGCAGAATAAGAAGGTGCTCAAGAAGATATTGGCATAATAGAAGTTCCCACAGTAAGAAGTCAGCTGATGTCATTCAATTTAGATTTTGTGGTCTTTGTGGCAGTTTATTAGCTATCTGCATATAAATATTATATCCCTTATTGAGTTCCTAGTATCAAAATGCCTTCCGTCTGTGTATGAATGAGTCTGTAGAACTTCTCATCTAATATTTATAGGTTATAACAACTTGAATACAGAAAACTCCATCTTTCGAGCAGTGCAGATTATGGGCACCGCTGGACATGCAAATACTGAATGTTTCCATCCTCAATAAGCACAAAATGACAGTATGAATTTATTCTTAAGGACAATTTCTCAGAAGATAAACAATTGACTTGGAATTCCTTCACAGAAAAATGAACAGAGAAAAATCACATGAGTTCAAACACTGGTATTGTACTCCTGGAACTAAAATTGAATTCTTTTTCAAATATTTTACCAAAAGAGACTTCAAAACTCATGATGCAACATCCTGTAGAGATTATGTCCCCAATACCTGAAATGACACAATTAACTCAAGCTAACAGTCTTGCTGTACTAAAAAACTGATCTGTAACTGAAAAAAAAAAAAAAAAAAAAAAAAAGCAGAACGCTTTTTTAATCCAAACAAGAACATCCTTTGTTACAGAATAAAACTGTTTTGTTTTTTTTTTTTTTTAATTTAATATCTAGAAATGCTTGTATCACTCTGCTTTGTTGATTTAAAAAAAAAAAATAAACCTACACTATCCTCCTTCCAAATGCCTACTTATGCCACACTACACGGTCTTATTTGTTCATCACCTTCAAGAAGTAACAACAAGGTAGCTTCAGTGCCTTCTCTTCACTGCTCTAAGCTCTGTAGTAAAAAACAAGGTCTTCAAAGTAAATTGAACAATTACCCTTTTGTCTGTCTGTGCCTCTGCTCAGCCATAAAATCATTCATTAACAAACTAAACCATTTGAAAACAAAACAGTAGCCTTCTTTTGTCTTCCAGCTCCAGGAGACAGTGATTTCATCTTCCTAAATCACAAGTACACTTCTCTGCAAAATGTTTTGAGACAGTCTTTCCTTCCACTGCTTTTTCTACAAGGTCGCTTTACCTTTCTATTACCTTCTCTAGAGCTATAAGTAAGTAAAAACCCTGCTTTGTGTAAGCACTGAATTGACAGCACAGGCTACGTTTTGCAAATGTGGAATCATTTAAAGTATTTAATGTTATTGAAGCCACTTCAGCTGAGAGTATGCATTCAAACTCTTGTGAACCACTCCTGAGAGCCCCATTCATTATTTACTTGTTACCATCTATTCTGCATTCAAATGAAGAATCAAAACAAGAAAAATGTTTGTTTCAACATAAATAAAACTCGATTCACACACTTGCCAAAATAAAGAAATGAACAAGCCTGAAAATTGTTTAAGATATGCAGAAAGCTAGTAATGAACACTTAATTTTTCATTTAAAAGAAGGTTCAAATCCATAACTTGAGTTGGGATCAACCTCTTAGTTTAAAACATTTAATATAAGAAGAGGTGGATTTGTTTGGAACTGTTTGAAAATGAAGTGTTTAAATCCGCACTTTAAAAAAAAAAAATCAGAAGAAAGATCAAGAGAGAAATGGTCAAAGAATACCAATGTACGAGCAGATTTGTGCTGATGTGTCATTTATCTTCTTGTTGCATCTGTCCTTACGAAAAGGGGGGGGGGAGGGGCTGAAATGCAAATTTATGAAACACGCATATAAAAAATATCAATTAGTTGTTAGAATTTGGGCCTGAGGTTATTACTTTATTCTATGGAGAGATAATACAAATGAAGCAGAAGTAAGAACTCCATTTCAGACTGATTTTAATGTAAAATTTCAAAGACACGCAGTATTAAAGCGGCATTGGTAAATATTATTATTGTTCCTCTGTTATTACAATTCTTTTGCAGTATTTCAAAAGCAAAACAAGATTATCCTAGTTGCCTTGTTATCACTTATAATTGGTTTAGGATGATTTGATTATTCTTACAGCTATCTGCTTACATGCTAAACAATTATTCTATACTCTATGAAACTGCTCAGCTCCAAAGTGGAACAAAAAGGCAGCATAATGTGTGCATGCAGACATTTCTACATGCCCTATCCCAGCATCCTGTTCACATCCCACTGGTCTCTCTCTTCTTGCCCCTAGGAAACCAAGCACCCCATGGCTGTCCAACTCACTTGTCAGGGCTGCTACTCTTTTCTCATTTCATTATCTGAGTGAGGAACCAAACACTATTAAGCATTAGCTGATAGTAACCATCTCACAAGCTCACAGTTCAAGCACCACACAACATTGACATGGAGTAACAACACTAAATTAAACTTGCTTTAGCGCACTTCAAGCACAAGAAAGATGCTAGATTATTTTAACTTCTAAAGAATAAAGAGTGAACAAAACATGCTTTGAACACAGAAGAATGAGCAACATTGGGGCTCACAGCTTTTACTTGCCAGTTTTTAATGGTATTTTTTCTTTTTTATCAGTTTACCAACCATTTCTGCATCACCCATATCTATACCATAAACTCACAGGAAAAAAAATCTTGAGAAATCCCTGTCTGACAACAAATTACAATCTTGTTGACTTTACTCTATGCCAAAGTCACTGAAGTTGAGCACTGAAGTTAGAGATCTGCGGGAAAGCCTATTTGCATCTCAGCTACTTTGTCATGATTATATGCAAAAATACTTTGCCAGACTCCATGCAACAAAGAAATGCCACTGGAAGGACTAAAGCACCTTTAAATTCACTATGCTTTTGTTTAAAACTACATGCCATAATTATACAAAATGGTTTTTAAGTCAGGTATTACTAATCATGCCTTCTCAGAGTGACAATGTGCTCATAGTCATATTGGCTTCCAGCGTTCCAAATGAGTTAACAGCTATAAGAAAGTGTGCTAGAATCAGGTTTAATTGAAACCTGTAGCAACAATAGAAGTTAATATAGCAGAAACACATTAAAAACTAACCAAAACAAACTTCAAAGTTGCTGCTTTCACAAACACGCAGTCTATTGACCTTGAGCAGATTTTTATAAGGTTACTCTTTCACCCTTAAAATTGATCAGCATTTATTTGTGAGAAAGGTCAGTAAAACAATTGCTTTAAGTTATATTCTTAATGTAGCCCTTGCTTCTGTTTAAATACATATAAAGATCAGGGACCTTTTTTAAAATTCCATTATCTATTTAATTTATGAAAATAATTGCCTCATCGTCTCTGATATGACCCAATAGATAACATCTTTCACTTTATAGCAACTGTAGCAGGAAAAAAAAGGAAAGACAGACATCCTCTGTCTGGGCTAGGACAAAGATACAGGAACTGAAATCTGAAGAAACAACTAGGATTTCCAGGGCAACTTTGGACAGCTTCCATGTCAACACAATTCAATTCTGTAATAATATCTTTTCTCAGCTCCATAAAAACGTGTTCCTGAAGCAAGTCCCTTCAATCAGAGGATTGCTACTATGTTAAAAAGTACTTCACCCCAAAGTAGATAAATATATTATTTAGGTATAAGGTGTCATTTCACAAATCTTGTTTGAAAACCCAGATCTGGTTAAATGTTTTTCTTCTAAGAATGCAGCAGAAAGAACACATCTTTCCATGACTAAGTTCTACGACCTTAAGACATGCCTTGTTGGAATATTAAGACAAAGGTACATTGATCCTACCTCTATATTTAAGTGTTCACACCAGGTTTTGCAGCACTGGAAATTCCTTCACTCTAAATTTTTCAGCCTGATGGTACCTTCCTAAAATGGGGCATTTATGAGGAAATGTCACTTTCCTCCCCACTAGCTTCTTCTCCTAGCCATCATGACAGAAGTTATCCAAAGCTTGCATTTAATACAATTCTTCCCAGATATAGCAAGTGTGCTATGGTCTGCATGTGCAATACAAGTAAGTTCTAGCAGAAATTCAGCAAACTGTAGCATTGCCAACCACAGTCCTCAGCCTATCAGCTTTGCCTTCACAATCTTGCCTTTCAAGAAGATTTTAAAGAGATGTTTGCTGCATTCCTCAACATCTTGGTAAGTTCATGCTTTCAGAAGAAACCAGCTTAAAATTAAGGACGTCTCACTTGTGTTGACCCCTATCCTATCTCTGACACCTGTTAGCAATTATATGCTTTCTTCTACAGCCTTTTCTTTTCACCTTTTTGATTACAGCAGCACGTGCTGCAGCCTAGAGGCCTTTCCCTGATCACATTGGTTTCTCATTGGGTACAAGAAGTCGTCCAGCACCATGACATCCTGTCTTGTGTTCTATTTATCTACCAAAGAGCTGCAAAGCAAATAGTTTGCCTAAAAAGACTTTCAGAAGAGTTTTCTTCCATATTTACTTTTAATCGACGGGAAATTACGTAAGTGCATTCAATAGTTTTGCTGCACTGTTATTTCTCTAACAGCAGTTAAATAAAAATCACAGAAAGCATTCCTGTCTCAAAATCATTCTTTTTATATATCTTAAAAAAAAAAAAACAAACAACCCTCAGTCATAATCAGCATAAAGTAGAACATTACCGATTTAGATAAAAAGGTAGCTGCATGGCTTAAGCCAGTTCCACTGTGAGGGGGCTGGCACCAAAACCTGCTGTGAGGAGGAAACCTAACTTGAAGCCAGCACTTAGAAGCACAGTAATGATACTCTTGTTGGGGCATATCTCAGAGCTGCTCTGGTCTAAGAATTACGTTAAGGAGATTTTGGCCATTTTCTTTCTAGGATGAAAATTCTCTCTTCTCTCTGAAGGGCAATCTACAGATGTGCAATACATGCCACACACAGAAGCTGTTATACTGGATTCTGGGAGATTAGCTGTGCCAATATTATCTATGCCAATACAAATAACTCAGATATTAAATATTTACAGGAAATGAGCTCGTAAATGCAATTAAACTGTTTTTTGATATTCATACAGTTTCTCCACATTCCAGCCAGCATTGATACCTAGCACTTGTCTCCATGGGGACTAAAATCCTTTAATAAACTGGGTTTAATTTTTTGAAACCAAAGGATTAGGAAAAAAAAAAAAAAAAAAAAAAAAAAAAGGTGTTTAGTGTACCTCATGGTGATCAAATGCAATATTACTACTTCCTGATGAAGAAGAAGGCTTGATGAAGAGCACAGGTGCAGGTAGGAGCCTAAAAGGATGCTGCAGCCTGCAGTCATAATCTCCTGGGTGTTTCACATCTGAATAAACGAGTTGTATCATCATTCTTTTATTTGAATAATCCCTCCTTGGAAAAAAAAATTCTAATCTGTTCATTGCGCAAAGCACAGAAGAAAATGTGATAATAAGCTGAGACTATTACTTATCTATTGTAATTCATAAAACAAGAAATTAGGCAATTATGTTAATGAGATAATATTCGCAGCCCAGACTTTAAAGAATTATTATACAAATCACATCATGAATAAGGAAGGAAAGCAAAAGAAAAGTTTGTGCAGAATCAAACCACTATGCCAGAAAGCATAAACCCTACTGAATGTCAATGTGAATTAATGGAATTCAATCACACATTTTCATACTTTTCTAAACATGGAAGACAGCATGCTGAAACCATTCCACCATAGGTGCTAGCCTGCAGAGAGAACACGCAGGCTGCACTGAAATTATTTTCAGAAAAACTGACAGAAGCCATATTGCCATACCTTCAATCTACCTGAACTCTCCATTTTCTTCAGTTCAAACCAAAAATTTGATGCTTTACTGGGTAGCACAGCATGCTTTTCCAGCCAGATTCTGCAAATCAGAATGCTGTAAAAAGCTCTTTCAAAAATGACTATGGGCAACAGGGTCCCATAAATAAAAAGCCATACGTGAGAATAGGTGCACATGTTCCAATGACCCTGTGATAGAAGGGATACTTTGTTAATTGATCTCAGAAAAAGGAAAGCATGATGAAGAGCTGAGCCCAGGACTGAGAGGTCAGGACTGAGAGGTGAGCACTGAGAGGGCAGAATAACTTCAAGTTACTTTGCTGACTCTCCTGATGAGCTGCACCATGCCTCCTCCTCCTCCTCTAACTGTCCTCCCTCCAGCAGCCAGGGAACCTCCTCATCTAAGAGAGCTCAAGTGCTTTCACAGAAAATCAGAGTTCAGAAATCCTCAGATTTATGTAATATTCAAATACAAATATTTTAATAATCTCTTACTGTGGGATTCTAACACACCTTCTTTCATATGGCTTAAAGTTCAGTGACCTGATAAGAAAACTCCAGCAAGTTACACCACTCAGCTAACCTACTCTAAGATGTTTGAGCTCTAAAAAGAGAATGCTTCAGATAATGGAAAAGTATCCTTAAACTCCGGCAATGCAGCTGTGGAAAACTGCATTTACCTGAAGGTGTTATTCCACAGTAAGACCAATGAGGCCATGAACAAAACCCCACCAGCCCCCTTTAAAACTAAAAGGTCAACACATTCATTTCTCAGTTCGTTAAACTATGATCTCTATGGCATTTTTTAAAAGGTAGGTTGATGAGCTAAAGCTAATTCTAATGACAATGGGAGAAGAGCCAAAGAAAAGTTTGAAAGCAAGGAGCTGCATGACCTTGATCAGTGGCTTGCTCCATCAGCAGCAGGCCAGAGCCGTGGCAAAGGCTAAGGAAAAAGCATCTTGTGCCCAAAAGGATGGAAAGATGAACAACACCAAAACAATGCTATTGATTATCTCATCACTTCAGCTCTTGTCCTCCCTATCCAGCAAAAAGAAAGGTTACACCTGGGACAGCTCAGCCTTTCATGAAAGGGAAATCAAATAGGATTTACTACTTCTCTGATGTATGACTGACTTTTGTAATGAGGAGGAGGGGATTGCGATCCTGGGAAAGCTTTTCTCATTAAACTGTCAATTCTGTGTTTCTGAAAAATTGATTAAGCAAGGTATGTTGATGATCCTGTGAATTTTAACAACTTGAAGTCAATTACACCAGCAACCCAGCGCAGAGTTTCAATATTGATGCTGGGACATTATCTTTTACATCTGAATGAAATAAAGTCTTTAAAACCCAGGGTCAGGAGGGAAAGTTGTGCAAGTGCAAAAGGCAGCTCCCTCTGTCTAGCTGTCATAAAACACACTGTTGTTTATAGCACTTAACAGTAACTACAACAGGTTACTTAGAAAACACAACAAGGCATCACTTCTCAGAGCCTAAAATTATCATGATGGAGACAGCCTTCCTTCTCGCTTTAGCTGACAATCAGATTACATGAGGGGAGGTGAAACGGAAGCCATCAGCACAGAAAGTCTACAGTGTTTGCTATTTTTAGCTTTTTAAGCTGCAAACGAGGCAGGCTGCTACTGTCAGGAACAGGAGTCACACGTCCCCTTAAATCCCTGCTGGAGGAGCGCAATATTCACATGCCCTCCTGAAACATTACTGTGGGACATACGGGAACAAAGCCAACAAATCAAAGAGAAAAACAAATGAAGACACCTTGTAATAGATAAACTGTCAGAATTAGTCCAGAAATACAAATTGAAATGTCTTACTGGGGAGTACTTGACTTTTTGTCCGACACTAACAAGTTCTGTGAAAAAGGAATACGCTTGCACTCTATGCAAAGCTGCAATCAGTGAAAGCAGTGCTCTGTTTCCAAATGTGATGTTTCCAAGACTGTTGGTAGAGAATGATCAATTTTATACGTTAAATATCATCATTAGTTTAGAAATCATATTGCTATTACAATCACTGAGAAAAACAACTATTTTAGTGAAGCACTGCCCTTCATGAAGCGATTGCATCAAGTTAACATCAGAAAAGTTTTCTGAAGGTTGGTTTTAATCATTTTTAGAAAGTCAATGCTTAGGAAAATATGCTTAGGGAGTGAGCATATGTATTTCCATATCAGTTCAATAATTCATATGAACACAAAAGCTTAATGGTGTACCTAACTTTTTGAGGGGGAAGAGCAATATGTTGGGTAAAACACAGTTTTCAAATACAGGGAGGCAATTCTCTGCATTAATAAATTAAGATTTAACCTATAAAACACATCTTATAAACCCAAAGGACAATCAGAATGCACTGTCAAAACTTCATCCTTGTGTCCTAGACTGGCTACTGCCCCAGCATTACTTGTTACCATAGGTGCCTATGCAGCTGACATTTTGCAGAGAATCACAGAATCACAAACCAAGATTTCCACAATATGTTTGATTTTACTGCACATGCTTTACAAAGAATGGTTATATTGCACTTCTAGTGCAAACACATTCAGTATGTTCTACTTCACAGATCAAAACAAAAAGGGACTAAGAGTTAACACTTGATTCTCCACAGGCCAGACTATCACAAAGGCTGAACAAAGTAACTACAAGCACGACTTGAATGAAATTATTTCATTAAGATTTAACTTGAAATTTAAGTTATTAACTCTGGTTTTGGAGAAAAATCAGAGAATGCTTTTCTTTCTCTTGGCACTAAGTTTATTTTACATTTCAGCTACTTTTCAAATACTTTTAATATTACCCTTGTGCAACAGCAACCATCAGTTCAGGTCTGATTGATATCTATATGCTGACCCACATGTCCCAAATCAAGAGCAATCTCACCAGCACAAAAGATTAACAACAACAACCACCCAGGAGAGTACTTGGTAAATTATTTTGTGCAGTCTCTGCCTCTCTGTTCTAAAACTAAGCCTGGGGAGCATTAGCCTGCTGTGGTAGTTTCTTTAGACAACATTTAACCTTAAGCACTGCATACCTCTATGCAGTCACTGTCAGTCACCTGACACTGCACCAGTCTTTAAGTACTTGCTACAGTAAAATGACTGAAGTGCTATTTTCACTATTCTCAAACTTGTGTAAGGATTCCACATCATTAGTATTTCTTAAGAATCTGTTCTTAAGCAGGGAAAAAAAAGCATTAGTGTAGACTACATTCGAAAATATGTACACATATATGTTAAAAAACAAAGCTGTTATTTTCCTTCAATTAAAAACAAAGATGATCAATATAAGCAACATCCATCTTGAAAGCACTAGTATAATATGAGGGCTGCTCTGAAAGTAATGCCTTGTATTTCGTTATCTTAGCCCACAGTACCAGAGGCAGATGGTGGTACAGCAGTAGAGGCTAAACCTTCCCACCAACATCCCATTCCATTTTGTGCCCAGGAGACTGTTGGCAGCAGAGGGGCAGTCCGACAGAATGATGTCTCACACGGATATGCATATGAAGCAAAAGGGGTGGAATTGAATTCCTCCAGAGGAGAAAATGGCATTCTCAATCCCACTAACATTCACTGATGATGGCTGAACATTGATGGAGACCAAACAGCAGAGAATCTCCACTGGTGCAGATTGTTACGACCCCAGCATGCAGGTTCTTGTCCATTGCTGGCAAAAACATGGAGCTAATGGTGGTAACTATATTGAGAAAGTATTCTGTGGCTGCGAATGTGCTCAAACTGTTACTGTGCTCCTCGTATCTGTTGTAATTTCCATAGAAATAAAAAGGAGGCATTACTTTCAGACCAACCTCTATGAGACCAACCTCTATACTTCAAACAAGTTTACAGACTTACAAGAACAAGTCCCACAGCTATTTATTGCTTAGTATTTTATTGCCTCCAGTTAGCAGTTGTATGGGAACTGCTGAGTCACGGCCTGAACCTCTGATTAATCACCTGAGGTGAGCCTTGAGTCAGCCAGAGGAGCACAGGTGAAGGCAATTCTCCTGTGATGCCGGAAGGGGTGGAGCCAGGCTCCACCCCTCCTGGACCTATTTAAGAGCTGGCTACCAGAGGGGAAGGATCTCTTCTGGAGATCCCCTCTTTTGGTATCTTCTGGTGAGCTCAACCCAAGGGTAAGCTCTTCCATTTATTCTCTTTTGTGATCGTTGTCTGCTTTGCCTTACTCTCTTGATTATATTGCAATTCTAACATCTTGGTTATACAAATTATAACATCTTGGTTATACAGCAGTACACAGACAAGTGGAATGAATCAATTGTATACATAAAGAGCATGCTTAGGTATGCTTATAGATTTTATTTTTATTTTATTTTTTTAAGCATCAGAACTCAAGATGTTTTCATGCTCAAAATTAATTAAAAAGCTTGAAACATTTAACATGAAGCTCTTTTCTGAGTGGTTACTCTGCTCTTCTGTTATCAGCTACTTCAGATGTATCAACTGCAAGGACATTTTTACGTTTTTAATACACCGTAACACAAAATACAAACTAGCAAATAGTGTAAATTAATCATGGCTAACACTAAGTCAAACTTAGGGCAGGTTAACTGATATTCCAAAGTTCCTACTCACTGTGCTCACATTTCTGCCTTTCTCCTAGTGGAGTACAAAGTTTTCATTATTTTACTTTAGGTTTTGTACTAATACATTAAATCCTCTATAACAACGCCACACAAAACCCCATTCACCAAATCAATTAGCTCATTCAATTTTTAAGAGGTTGGACCAGTGCTATATTGAAGTTTTAAAGCAGTTCTAGAGGCAAATTCTACGAAGACCTACATTTTTAAGTCGCTTTTATTGGATTGTTTCACTGCTCACCTTCGGGACTTTAAAATATCAGATTAGAGCTTGTGAATTCCAGACTTCTGTTGATAAAATTGGATTCCTCAAAGTTTGACCTGTGGCAATGGTTTTGTTTTGCTTTGCTTTCTTCCCCAGCGGCAGCACTTTACAGAACAAATGAAATACGCAACAGTCAGAGAACGACTGAGTGGATGCTGCACCAAATATTGTCACAACAACACTCACATGGTAGGAAAAGGAAAAGATGACAGTTAAAAGGGACAAAAATGATTTAATGGCATTCATTTTCTCCCTCACCCGACAGATTGCCCATTGGTTCAAAAATTGATGTGAGGCACATTTTGCTGATAAATCAAACTAGCCTACATTAATCTTTAAAATGAGAGCTGTTCAAGCCTTTGTATACTCAAGGAGGTGGTTTTTTTTTTTTCCCCAACAGTGAAATTTTTACACGTCTACAAACATTGCAGACACGTTTCTGAGTGCGGGCTGAACAGGGAGCAATTCAGCAAGTGTTGGATTTAGTTCAACTGCGAAGCCTAGTAAATGACATGGCATCTGCATTCCCTCTTTGTCCAGAAAACAGGGCTTCTCACTGACATGCAAAGGCTGCCCATTACAGTGATGGCACTGGGATATAATGCATTTCACACTAGGTTGAATTCCATCTTCCCATTATTCAGCATTGCAAGCAAATTACATTTTAGCCTTAAATCATAGGCTTAGATGAACAGAGAGGAAAAGGTGATTTTCCCTCCCTACTTTCCCCTCTGTATAGTTTTAGGCAGCTGTGATGCTTTTCACAGATATATGTGCTCAACACAGATTCTTCAGAGCCTTTTAAAATCCCTTCCCAGAAATGTAGCATCTTTTCTCTCAGAAATCTTTCCCCCCACTTCACGTAAACTTAGAATATTTTTTCCTTGTTAAATTTCTGCTGAATTCCCAATATCTAATACACAGTAGCTATACAATAAAGATGATTTAGATTACAAATAAAGCACGCTATTTTACCATGTGGATAATTAAAGCTTACAACAATTTACCTACAGGTGTGCTCAATTCCCCATCAGTCAAAGTCTCCGAATTACCATTCAGTATCTCTTAGAATCATAGAATGGGTAGGGTTGGAAGGGACCTCAAGGATCATGAAGCTCGAACCAACACCCCTGCCATGCGCAGGGCCACCTTGAATGCTTCCAGGGACAGGGCAACCACAACTTCTCTGAGCAGGCTGTTCAGCACCTCACCACTCTCTTGGTAAAAAACTTTCCACTCATATTCAACCTAGATCTTCCCTTCTTCAACTTAAAACCATTTATTATATAATAAGTCCTAAATCAATCAAGAATCATTTTACCTGATGTAAAAGTTACACAGGAAGTTGCATTACACAGAACAAACCAAATTATTATTATAGGCTATTTAACTTTAATATCTGTTAATATTTAATTAGAAAAATAACACAAAGGCCCCATAAATCCCACACAGTTACCATGTGGAAAGATCAGCAAGTAAACCTAAACAGGAAAAGTCTTATATGTGAGAAAGCACAACAGGGAGGTGTAATATTTCAGTTAAGACCAGCATCTCAGAGTCACCAAAAGCTTCTTGAAAACACTAAATTCAATATGGGTGAAGACAGTAGAAGTCTAATGTAGAAAAAATCCTCCTTGGTCTTGAGAAATGAAGGAAGGCAGCTTGAGCATACCCATTGAGTTTGGCCTACATATATCTTACAGCACTATTAATACTAAAGTTATTAAACAGGATTATTGTCAGCAATTAATTAGCAGTGACATTCAAAATAATCAAAGAGCAGCCAAATGAATATCTGCATATTAAGCAGGTTGAAAAAAAATAGCTGCTATGAATGAACAAAACAAGGTAAACTTAAACTTGCAATGTAGTCTTGGTGACTTCATAGAAAGTCAACTTTACAAGGCAATAGAACTGTTGAGATATTTATTTTTTTTTACTTAGAGTAACATCTTCCCTTCCAAAAAGTTTTTATATGAAAACAGTGACTGAGGAAATGTGCAAGATATAATACATGCATTTACGTACATGGGGTAACATCTTTAAACCACTAACAACCAATTTCTGAAGAACCAAGAGTCCTTTTTTTCCCCAAGTGATTCTTGTCTTACGAAAGAAAGTGGTTAGCAGAGCAGGGTACTTAAAGGCCAAAGAAGGAAATCTTATTTACTTTTTTTTTTTTCCCCCCACATTTTTAGTAGAGCATGCTCCATCAGAAATGGTAATGACACGCCACAAAGCTCTTTTTCCAGTAGCTACTGGTGTTGCTGTATCAGCTATGCCAGAGGCTTGGACTCACCCTCTGACAGCTGATGTAGCTGCGCAGGTCTCAGGCTGCAGGGAGTGCTTGAGGCCTCTCTGTGCAGCCTGGTCTGTCAGTCAGCTGTCCTGCAGAAGGTGTACTGCTCTTGATGAGTTGAGGCATCAGGACGGGGAACTGCCCAAGGAAGTAATCCAGCTTCTCAGTATTTGAGAAGATGTGCAGGAAACAGATGGGCATTCAGTGTGATTACGCAGCTTCAGAAGATCCAATCCCTCACACCAGTGGAGTTGCTGGGAGGCTCTGTGCCATGAGAAATGGCACATCCCAACACTGTTGAGGATAGCTGGAATGCGGTCACTTCTCATACTGTGAGAAAGGCTCCTACTCCTTCTAAAGACTCACAACAGGTTCCTCAGTTGTAGCTCTTGAAACTGAGGAGGTTTCCAGTACTTGATATAGCAGTTAACAACATTGCCTGTGGCAGAGGGCTTGGAAATTGATGACCCTAGAGGTCCTTTCCAACCTTAGCCATTCTATGATTCTCTGAATGTAATGTTAGATTCTAGCAGCTTGAATGCTACCACTTAGTTACCAAAATGTAAGGGAATAATCCTAACTGAAGAAAACTTGTTATTACAAGCGAATGCCAAAGCACAGAGTATTTCTACTACAAATATAATATTTCTATTAGGTCATTTTATCTTTTAAAATATTTTTCTCTTAGATCGACTGTGCCTGAATTCAGGCAAAACTAGCCTCTATCCCCACTTATCAGGGGAAATGTAAGCTCTATCCCTTACATTCAAAACAACAGAGAACAAAAGTATCGTATATTACTAATATTAACTTTCACACTTTTTGAATAAATAAAGTTTGGAAAACAATACATAAATTTCTTTTTTTTTTTTTTTGTTTTGTTTTGTTTTTAGTATCAGGTAGATGGCAAATAAATGTTACTATCTACCAAAATTAATGTATTTTTCTCTATTGAAAAAAACAACCTTCATTTTCTATGTTTCAGAACTACTGCATTCTGCAAGTATCATTCAAGCCAGCAAATCACTTGAATATACACTTACAGTTAAATTGACTTTCATAAGTCTATATTTGATATTAGGCATGTACTTTACTGAATGCTGATAATGTCAGTATATTACTTTGCTGGCCCATTTTCTGTACCTCTCAGGCTTGTTACAATCACAGTTATATTTAGTCAGGCATATTAGTAATGCAGCTCTTGATACATAAGATATAGTACTATGATATCATTATAGAACATTTGTTCTATTAGATTTTGCAGAGATACATATTAGGACCAACCCAACGTTCAACCCTTCATTCTCAGGAAATCAAGGGCATAAATTTATCTTGAGCTAAAGGAAAACCAACTAGGGACTCCTACACATCAAATTCTCTATGTAGAAAACTAACTCCACATTGTTGAGTCTTACATAAAAGGACTTTAGGATAACTTAATTTCTACTAATACAGATGCTAAGAGGAACTACAAAGAAAAGCCTCAGATACTAGATGTCCAGCTTCAGATGTTGTAAATCAGATGGTAATTCAGGAATAAATGCTCAAAACAACCCACCAGAGTGCTAGGTGAGTTATTTTTCCCTTTTCTTTTTTTTTTTTTTTTTTTAAAAAAAAAAAAAAAAGGAATTCAGCATTCTGCTCATTGTACCTAGCATTTCCCTTAAATCATCTTCACACTGAGTACTTATCCTTGTGGTTTTTCCTAAGGTTTACATTATTCAAATCAGATGTGCAGATCTTTGACTCCTTTCTTTATCTTCTTTAGGCATGGTCCAGGGCCTTGATGTCTTTGCTGTCATGAGGAGCCCAAAATTGAGCTCATTATTGGAGGTGTGACCTCACCAAAGCTGAGTACAGAGGGTTGATCACCTCCTGCTCCTGCTGGCCATGCTATTTCTGATACAAGCCAGGATACTATTGGCCTTCTTGGCCACCTGGGCACACTGCAGGCTCACGCTCAGTCAGCTGCTAACACTCCAAGACCTTCAGATGGACTTTCTTGAGGGAAATGAAATTTTACAGATGGAATAAAAGCTATCTACTCCCAATGCACAAAGAACTTTAGAAATATAGACTGAAACCTTAGCCTGAACAGATAATCCTGAGTACTGGGCACTGGTTGTTTTCTATTTTCATGCAAATTGCAGAGTTGTAAAACTTTCTCTTCTGTGTAGTGAAAGAGTCCCCTGGGATGCTCCTGAACTCCACAAAGCAAAGCAGCTCTCAATGAAGATGCAGTAAACTGGATGAGAAGACAGGATGGAACCTATGGAGCTACACAGCATAACAGACAGCACTTACAGACTGGTTTTTGTTGTTTTGTTTTCTTCTCCTGCAATTGAAATCCCATCTCGAAAGCAGAAATATTTGAAGATAAGCTTTTAGCTCTCTTCTTCAATATCTTTCCTAAACTATTTTGTTTGTTTCTTTCTATGAACGTGATAACAGAGTGAGGATCACATGATTGCAACGTTTTTGAATCTCTAGATGGTCTGTGGTCAGTTTTGAAGTTTCCAGAAGGTTTAAGGTTCACTGTAACCAAAGTAAAATCTCATGATTCTTGAAGACCTGATATGGAAGGCTACCATTCTTGCTTTGTCTCTTAAATATAAAAGCTCCTTTTTAAGGCAGAAGGAACAGCTTATGTAATTGCATGAAGAGACAACAGCATCCTGAAACTCAAACAAAAAAAGACATCCTGGACTTTCTTGCTAGAGACCACAAAAAGTGCTTATAAGACTTTATTCCCTTACCAATTTTGAGACCCTTAAGGAGTAACTACAACAGTAAATATTTTATTATTACCAAATCCATATTTTATATTTTTAGACAATGGAGTTGTCTCTTGATTAGTAGATCACCTTTATAGAAATGGCACCCGAATTTTTACTTATTGATATGGGCTGCTGACAGCTCATTGAGCGAAAACCTGATATTTTTTAAAAATTTGTGTCATTTCTCTTGTGGCACCCAGCATTAATAGCAGGGTGTAACTGAAATCTATACCTTTATCTGTGTTAAAGCAAAGAGTAACTAACATGTTGATTCCAGCTAGATTATTTTGTCAAGACTCCATCATATTGTATGGATTTGTCTATGGTCTTAGCCTTAATAAAAGATGTTAGCCATCACTTTTTTCAGACACCTTCCTGATGATTGTAGTGCAGTATCACAATGCTCAACTGCTTCACTACTCAGTTTTCAGAACATTCTTTTACCTTAGCTTGCTCCCTAAAATAGCAAATCTAACAAGAGTGCAGAAGTCCAAACTTCTTAAATTAGGATTTAAAAATTATTTTGCATATAAAATACAGTTTCAAAGAAAATAGGAGGTATAACTTAATCGAAGCCACTAGACTATTCCACACATTATAGCGAGTATATATAAAATCACTTGGGAAACTAAGTAAAACTCAATAAAAATAGATAAAGTTTCCCAACAAAACTTAATGCATTTATCTCTTTTGCAATGAATCATGTACAGAAGCTGCACAGGTCTCCAAAGTACCACATTCATAAAAACTAATTACATCCATCCTAGACAAAGGAATGCATTAAACACCAGATTGTTCATCCATTCATTTACAGATATACTTCATTATAAAAAAGAAGGCTCAGCAACTGGATTATAAACCAATTCCCATTTCCTTTCATTTTTTGCAGCAAAATTCCCATTCACTGGGATTTTTTTTTTTTTTTTGTGTGTGTGTGTGTAGAATTTCATCAGTAAGAGTCAGAAACATATTGTTAAAAAAAAAAAAGCCCCAACCTGAGCCAGAAAATATTCAGATCTTCATGATCTCACGTGAAAAGATACTGTTTTCTTCTTCCATAATATTATTAACCCTGAAGTACATGAATAATCACAGCATATTTTTAAGAAACATGAATGAGATTTTAAAACACAAAGATATGAGGACCAAATCTCCACCAGCACTCCTCGTCCCAAGCTCAACCAACTCAGTTTTCAAAGACTTCCATCTCTGTATGACTACAGGGAGCTGCAGCTAATGGGCAATAAACATGTCAAGAAAAGAATGAATACAAGAACATACACCTAAGTAATTATCCCCGGTCAGCTGGTCACAACTCATAACAACCTCTATCCATCACACACTGAATGTATAAACCAATGGCCACTGAAGAAAAAAATAAAGATATTTAAAATGTATCATTTAAAAATTGTCAGCCTGCACTTACGCCTGATCAACAAAAGATAAATGCCAGTGACACAAGAACTGAAAAACATGCACATTATTATTTAAGTTATATTTGTAAGATTAAAACATTCTGGTTTTCAATCCAGTTTTCAAACAGGTCAAACCAGAGCATGGAAAGAACAGTAAGTGCTGCATGCATTTTTTTTTTTTTATTATTTTTTTTTTAAGGGAAATGTCTATGTGCCTTTTTAGCATAATGTTATTAGATTTCAGAATTTAGTGCTGGAGAGGACAAACAGTGCCGTTTTCAGACACTATTGTCAGCAGATTACAACTGAATTGTAAACAACATCAGCCCAATTAAAAATACAAGAAATACGCTGGTCTTGGCATGGCGCAGGTATAATGCAGTGCTTGCTGTCTCTAGAAGGAATTGTGCAGTTTTTACATAGATTCCCTGTTGTGCACACGTCTCATATGTACTATGTCCAGGCCTGGGGCTCCCAGTACAGGAATTACATGGAGAAGGTCCAGAGGAGGACCACTAAGATGATCAGAGGGTCTGAGCATCTCTCTTATGAAGAAAGGTTGAGAGAACTGGGATTGTTCAGCTTGAAGAAGAGAAGGCTCCATGGAGACCTCATAATGGCCTTCCAATACTTGAAGAGAGCATATAAACAGGAAGGGGAACAGCTGTTTATAAGGGTGGATAGTGATTGGATAAGGGGGAATGGTTTTAAACTGAGACAGGAGAGGTTTAGGTTGGATATTAGGAGGAAGCTTTTCACACAGAGGGTGGTGAGGCACTGGAACAGGTTGCCCAAGGAGGTTGTGGATGCCCCATCCCTGGAGGCATTCAAGGCCAGGCTGGATGTGGATATGGGCAGCCTGGTCTGATGGCTGGCGACCTGCACACAGCAGGGGGTTGAAGCTTGATGACTGTTGTGGTCCTTTCCAACCCAAGCTATTCTATGATTCACAAGCACATCAAGGTTGCATCTAATAGGACCCCACACGAAAAGTTCTCATGTACTTCTGGATAAAAACTATTTCTTACTTTTCCTGTGAAACAAATATTTTTGCATCCCAATTTACACAACTGATTGGTACCCCTACATTCCCAAAGCCACAGCATCTACTGTAGTTCAAGGAGGCAGTGAATCAAAGCTAACTTGGGACTTATGGTGGATAAATTGCTTTTCAGTGGAGAATAACCTCATCTGCATGAATTAAGTACTAATGAGCTAGTAACGTACTGACTGAGACAGACTAGGGAGAAGTGAAGTGGGGTGATTTTATAATACCATCTGTATGCACCGTGGAGTAAATCAAAGGAACTCATTAATATCTTTTTCATTGTAATATAAATAGTAAAGACAAACAAATTCAGTGGACAGAGTGGGTGTAATAAAACAAACTACATAAGCCACATACTGCCTCTTAGCAAAAAAAAAAAAAAAAAAAAAAAAAAAAAGGAAAAAAGGAATCTTAAAGTAGTGAAAGACCCACTTTAAGAAGTCAGCTCTTTTTAAGGATATAATATCATATGCATATGTCAAATGCATAATGTCAAATCAGCTACTCACGTTAGCTTTCACTGGAGAAAAGTGCCCATGGAGCAGCAGGACACTGCAGCTGCATCCCTTCCCAGTAGCTGAGCCCCTCAGCTCCAAGCTGGCAGCCCTGCAACTACAGATGGGACATTTGTATACCACTGCAGCTTGCTCTGAAGTTTCCGATTTAGCTCCTTTATTTCAGGCAGAATCACTACTTTAGTTATTATCTCAGCAACATGCAAAATGACTAAAAATGCCTATGCAAAAAAAAAAAAATAAAAAAAAATTCACATAGAAGAACCATCAGGCTTTGTCTTCTAACATCTGTGCAGACTTTAAGGCCCAGTCCCACCATATTCATCGTTTGAAACCAGTGACAAAACTCAGCATGTCCAACTGTCCTTGAAGTTAGCGTGAAGAGAGCATCGGAGCAAGCGGTCTCATTTTTCAAAATCTCAAATTGCCTTTTTCACCTTTAACAATCTCCCTGCTATTACTGCAGAGGAGATCCTGACAGGCTCTTTGCTGATGCACAGGAGGCAGCTTTTTAGAAAGCCTTTCATTCTCTGTTTTTGAATGTGTCAGAACTGCTGTGGTTCCAGGAGAGAAAGAACATGTCACAGCAGGAGCAGGGGAGGCATTTTGAACCCCCTCTCCAAAGGATTATAGCAGTGTCCTTTTCCTAGGCACCAGATTGCACCATGGCAGGAATGGGGAGAAAGAGATCCCGCTTTATCTGAGAGAATGGAGGACTAACGGAGGACTATGGCAACAGAATGTGGTTGTACACAAACATTTGGAGAGGAAACATTGGTCACAAATACAATAACAGGCTGCTGCAGAAACCTGAGTAGAGCATAGAAGTGGATTACAAGTTGTATGAACGTTACCCCAATAAGTCACTCACTAGCTGGCTGCGCAACGGACATGCTTGGACTTTGTGTGACCCTTCCACTGCTGCTAGAAACGTCTGTCTCCATTTGCCTTCAATCACAACTGAACAATACTTGCAAAGACTGAAACAAGAAGCTGCTAGAAACTCAAGCTACATCGATCCTCCAGTTCCTCAATAAACAGGCAAGCCAACTATAAAAACAACCCTGCAGTTTCCACACGCTGAAAATACAATAAAGATAAACAGCTGTGGACCGTATTCACCAATTAGAAAACAAAGTTTATGGCAATTCTTACTTAAGGTTCATCTCAAATCAATTTACAGTATCAAAATAGAAACGATAAAAGGGAAAAATCATTCACTAAACCTAGCATTTAAAGTTGGAGACAGAAGTTGAGTGCAGTCAGGACTACTTTTAAGTGACTTCTGTATAAGAGCCTATAGTTTTAAGCATAACTTCTGGGACCATTCATCTGACTTTTCTTCTACAACCACTTCTGTACTATTATTTTTTTTTTTATCACCACTAGGCCTAACTTTGACTGCTTAACAAGTTGCATCTACATTGAAATGCTAGCTATCGTGATTTCTTAGGCCTTTTGAAATACTGGAAGATCTGTCACTGTAAGGTACACATAATACAGGAAACACTTGCACAGAAGACTAAGCTTTACTTGTAGCAGAGTTTGACAGCACAAAACCCAATTTCTAACACACAGGAATAACTGAGAAGGCCAGAAAACGTCTGCAGACAGACTTAATACAATATAGGTCATCAGTGGGCTACTGGTCTGTGCATTTGAAGCATTCATTTGGTCAGATAAAAGGAAAACTAAATCTCATACAGCAAATAGTCTAACAAAAGTAAAATACCAACTTTAGATGGTAGTACTGTTAATTAGCACAACACTTTCTAATTTGATAAACATTTCTTGCAATTGGTTTAGGTAACTATTACAGTATTTATTAGGACAAATTGAGATGACTACCACTTTCCCCTTTCTTTGCTGTGAAGAACCTCTAGGATCAGAGACTGTGCGGACAAGCACTGCCAGACATCATAGCTGCACATGCAAATCCTTAATATATGTGATCCAGGTTTTGCTATAATGTCTATTTTAATACTGGGGGTGGGAAGAATTTTTCTCCTGCATTCAGAACACACTGATGCTGTAGGATTATTTCTTTTAATATTTTCAGACATGGATAAAATTACTTTTGAAATAAATGTTGATCATAGAGCAGTGAATGGAAAATCCATATCACTAAACTGTGCCAATGTAAATCATAAGCCTACATTTCTGCAGAAGTGTTAGTTAAATGAGCTTCTCTTATCTTTTAAGTCTCTTTTCAACAGCTTGCAACAACTTCCATCTCATAGAGACATCTCCCTTGTCACTAACAGGAAAGGCAGAAGAACTGGTACCTTACCATGACAGTATAAAAAGACAGATGACAGCAAGTCTCCATTACCATTATCAGATAATGAACTGAATGAAAATTTTCCTTACTTGGAGAGAGTACCTGAGTTGGAACAGATAGAAGAACCTTTCACTACTCTCTACACCGATGGGCATGAACTGGCAAAGGAAGGACACAGAGGAGAGGGCAAGCAAAGTGAGTAATACTGACTCTTTTTGTGTAAAGAAAGAGGAGAACTCCCAGCAGTAAGACGAGATTTCCAAAGCTCTCAGCACGGGGATGCTGAATCAAACTAGAAAATTATACAAAGGAACACTCCAGTTTGCTCTAAAGTTTTCAAACTGCAAAGCCAGGTCTCAAGTCCTGTACACAAAGCTAATACAAGCTAACGTTAAATAGAGGATCTGTGATACAGAGTGAACTGATACTGATTTGCACAAAACAAAAACAACAAGAAAACAACAACAAAAAGCCCTATGCTTCTGAGGTTAAGCCTTTATTTGTATGCCTATGCTCCTGAGAAGTTTAATGGTATAACTCACTGATGCAGAGCACAGGCAGGGTAGGCACTTGGTTTAAGCACATGCCCACACAGGCGGATACTCTTACAACAAACCTTTATGAAGAACTAATAGCATATTCCTGTCTCTTGCAGTTATATAATGCCACTTTCGGCATACTGGACACCAGAAAGAAACGTGGAGAAAAGCAGTAATGAATACATCCTCCTGAAATACCGTCTTCAAGTCCTAAATCACTTGCCTCTACCTTACACTTACTGTTTAAAACATGAAAAAGAAAGGCAGAAGCAATAGAAATTTGAAAGCTAGCTTTTTTTTTTTTTTTAATATAAAAACATATTATTCTTAATTTTAGCTGTGGCTGCTAAAAGAACGCAGTGGACAGTCAGATACAAGATAATACTGCTGCAGAGAGTGGTTCACAGGATTTAAGATCCTACTACTACACCTTTTCTAAAATTGTCACTAATGAAAGAATCACCAAAGATCTCTGGTGGATTTTTTCCGAATTTCTTCAGAGCTTTCAAAAAAAAAAAAAAAAATTCTGCCTAGGTTACTGTCCTCAGCATTTGCTCCAGCAAGACCTTTTGTAGACAGAAGCTTGTACAGTGTCCACCATAGCAGAGCTGTCTGTTTTACACTTTAAAACTGTGAATAAATGAACAACCTACCTTCAGGTCTGACACGCAGCTCAAGGGTCAAAACAGAAGATGTAAATCACAGTAAGATTTATTTACAAATGGAGGACAAGAAGACAGTGAGAAAAGTCCAATATTGTTTCAACATTGTCTGGTTCTTATCCCACGTAGGATACAGTCCTAGAGCTAGCTCTTTCCTCAAAAAATTGACTGTGCAGACAAATTAAAAAAATGATATTTGTGATCAATATATCAAACTTCACGTATAGCTGAAGGTATATTAGATTTTAAAAAAGAAGTCTATTTGACATAAGAATGAAAGAATGAGAGTCAACAAGCAGGAAGAAATACTCAAAACCTGAGTTTCTATTTGTGGAGTTCTAGAAGTTCATTCTCTCACTGAAACACAAGCTTGCCATTCATACTTCTATTTACAAAATAGCTAAAGAAAGAAGAACGAACAAAATATATCTGGATTGACAGGAGAGATAAATTTCCAAGAAATGTGAGTAGAGGGAAAAAAAATGAGACAAAATAAAATTTGGGTTTCACAATTTTGACAGCACAATTTTAATCTTCCGGCTGCAAAGGCATTCGAGACCACAACGTTCACTATTAGAACAAAATGAATTCAAGATTTGCTATCTGCAGACATTCACGTGGAATACAACCCTCTGTCTATTGTGCAGCTTTGAAATCTGTCCCAAAAACTAAAGATACAGCCCTAGCTGCAGTATCTTGAAATACTTCACATAACTCAGTTTAAATATATGGATAGAGACATACACTCTTATTACGCAAAGCTCATTTCTGGAGTAACAACAATAATACAATCTTCCACGTGCTCTACAACCAAAGAAATCCATGCTTTGGATCAGAACTGTAAAGAGCATTTCTTAAGCAATGGACTGGTCTAATCCACTAAAATTCATAGAATCTTACAAAGATTTCAGTTGGAAGGGACCTTTAAGATAATCTAATTCCAGCCCCTTGCTACAGGCAGGGACACCTCCCTCTAGACTAGATTGCTAAAAGCCCCATCCACCCTGGCCTTGAATTTTACAAGATATTATCTACTATAATCCATTCGCAACGCCAATGCTCAAACTAAATACAGAATATGGTGTCATAAGAGCCAATATCCATGTCTGTTGTGTGCAAATTAGTTAGCAAATTCCTAAAGTGAGCTTGTACAGTTCATGCAAAATGAACAGACTCCTCCAAATGAAGTGAAACAAGGCTGTACATGAGATATCCAGGAGGACAATGCATTAGACTGATAACTGCTAATTTCTGAAAAGACTTCAGAATACTCCAGGAAGAATACTTTTGGAAAATTAATGACTTCATAAAAATTGTGTAAAAGCAATAAACCCCTGAGATTAGCAATACAGCATCTGTTAAGTAGTTAATTTTTTATGTTTGTACAAAGTCTGACAAAGAGGTCATGCCAGGCTACCATGTATGTTGCAAGTTACATTACGTTTATTTCTCTGTGAAGCATAAAATATTTACTATGCTATAATATGTTTCTGAAATTAAATAATTCCATCAAAGCCAAGACACACACAGGGGTTCGCTGACTTCCTAAGAAAATATCAGCATAAATCTTGGGTTTCTGTAAAATTAACTAAAACAGCCAATAGACCTCGTGTGGATTCCTCAGGCTCGTTTCTTGAGACAGTAATAGAAACGATGCTTCTTTGGGGGGAAATCGCTCAAATATGTAGACAAACGCTGGCTTTCAGCTCCGCGTAACCTCATTAACTCTCCTGCTATTCTGATTTCTAAACTTCATCAACTCAAATTGACCCTCTGGTACTAAACTGCACTACCTGAATACACACATGTGACTTTTAACTTGAAAGAATTGAAGCAATGACTGTTCATGTCAGGATGCAGCAAAAGCAATGGAAGAACCATCACTGCAAAAAGTGATGAATGTGTTACAGAATGGGTTGGGCTGAAACAGACCTTAAAGATAATCTCATTGCAGCCTCCTGCCAGAAGAGGTCACATAGCTCTTGGGTTAGAAGGGTTATGTTCTAAGTGTCACAGGAGGAATGCACTCATGCTTGTACCCCAAGAGATTTGCCAATTAAGGCACTCACACATGCTGTTCATCACACTTAAGCTACTTTGAACATAGTTCTTTGCTAGCCATAACCAAAATATTATTTTGCTTAAATTTAAGTGCTCGTTTGTCTTCAAACATCACTAATTTGTGGTATAAGCCACTTGCAGTGAATGTTTGCTGCTGCTTATTGTGGATAAACAAGCAATACAGTCAACAAATTTGAAATTGTTTTGGCTACTGTGTTCTGCAAGTGGTCACTGATTTCCTCAAGGTCTTTTCACGCTGTAAGTAACATTTTATTTCATGACATTATCAGCCTAATATTCTTCGTGAAAGCACAGCAGCAGGGAATACTGAAATTTTATGTAATTATAGTGGTTACATTATGAAAAGCCTGCCAGTCCACTTTTTTTTTCCCCTATTTCATTCATACTCCCATGAACTCCCTTTTCAGAAGGAAATAGAATTTTACATTTCTGCATACTTGTGGCTGATTGTGTTCCTCTAAAGGCTACCATATAATCAATACCACTTAACGTTGTTTTCAATTTAGTACTTTCCCACTATTCGAATTCAAGCTAACTTAATAGCTAGGAAAGATTGTTTTACAACAAACAAACTCATTTAAAGATCAGATAATCACAGAATCATAGAATAGCTTGGATTGGAAGGAACCTCAAGGATGATCCAGTTCCAACTCCCCTGCCACAGGTAAACCCGTTCCACATCAAAAAAATAAAATAATGTATCAGAAGAATCTTTTTAAGAACATTGAGTGTTATGTAATGATGTTGCCTGGTCTCCAATTTTATCAGTTCATATATTCTCTTATTTTTATCAGTAAAGACAGACATTACTACTCCTAACATACCAGTCATCTGCCTAATAGTATATGCTTCTGGTCTGTCATGCACCTTAATAATTGTGAACCCGGGTCAAGGTCTGAAGCTCTTTTCATAGCTGTGAAAGCAATCAACTCGCAACACACAAAATGGAATCAAGACCCTAAAGTAATCATGAAAAATATCACCAAACTCCACAATAATGCTTCTTTCCAAAACTCTGGAGATCATTACTCAATGCTTTTTGAACTGGTTTTCCCCTTTGACTTCTCATGGCTGACCTCTGACAGCATCTGGGACAAATTGCCCTTGCTGTTTCATATATTAACCCCTCTGATCTCCCTCAAAGGAAATTAAAACAATTTTGGAAAGAAAGATGGCACAAGATACTTCTTCCTTTGCACATTCACTCATTCAAGCTATGGATTGACTGATAGGAGGGCTCAAGGTTAGTCTCAGTTCAAGAGGGTCTGCTTCTCTTAAAGCACATCTGCTAAGTCCCTAACCTTTTCAGAAATCTTTTCCTTGGACATATAATTTGTATTTGAAGGAAAGAAGTTTTCCTAATAGCTCCAAACACATGCATTACTGCTAACAATCACGTTTCGTCATATAAATATTTTCCTAATTATATAATACTTTTAATACTAATGTGAAATATTTCTTCCTATGTCCAAATGCTTGAAAAAAATTAAAGAGAAAGAAAATAGCTACTGTATTTGTGTGTGTGTGTGTGTGTGTGTGTGTGTGTGTGTATATGTTACACAATATAATATAGTATATATATATTTTATACATACATTTTTTTTTTTTTTCAGAAGTGAGCTTGAAATGCCCAAATGCATTTCAACTGACATGGTTAAACAGGTACTGCTACAGCTGACAGTTTATTTTGACACCAGGAAAGAACCATATAAAATACTGCATTCATCTTTGTCTGATGTAGCAGCTCTTTACCAAGTTGATCAGGCTGTGAGTGGTTAGCGGGAAGACAAGAAATGCAATAAACAAGCACAGATTGAGGAATTGTTCACAAGGACTATGATCAATCCCTTCAGCTGCATGAATGATCAAACTTTATCCTTAGGCAGTGTGAGACAACTTACCAAAATAATTGTTTCAGTGTGAACTAGTCTATTCAATAATAGCAGGAGACAACACAGGAATTTCATTAAAGAAGACTTGCAATACTCTGCTACAATTCAGATCCCGGATGAAAACCAAGAGCTCCCAGCAAGCATAATGCCACTGCATTCAGTGTAACCAATACATATTAATATTCTAACAAAGTTGTAATTAATTACAGACTAAATCTAAGAGAAGAAACAGGAGACAAAAGGAATGAAGAGATCAGGCATCAAAAAGAGCTGGGGCAATTTTGAGACTGGTTTTTTTTCATCATTGCTCATTCTAAGCAGATCTTTCTTGTCCCAAACATTTAAGCACCTTTTGCTCTCCAGCAAGACACGCATATTATGTGCATGTGCCCAGGGCTGAGAAGCCTTTACAGAAAAAAGGAAATTGTATAATGAGAACTTCGCCCTCAATTCTAGCTACATTGTCTGGTCTAAAGGGGAAAAGGAACAAAATCTCTGATTTTGATTTATTTGAAATGTTCAACGCAGACATAATTAAAGACTGTCAGCACACTTCCTTTTGAGCATCTCATTACAAGCTCTGACAAAGAGATGAAACCCAGAGCTCCGCAGTATGAAGTTTCTGAATAGCAATGTAGCTGCCTGGCCACACAGGAAAAACTTCCTAACTCAGAGAACTCCTTTCTTCCACAGTTGCAGCACTCCCACAAATTTCTCTAGGAACGAATTTACACAGACAGGCACAAACAGCAAGCAACTCCACCAAAACATCTGAGAATCACTTTAGTTCCCACAACATAGCCTTCCTGTTTTGTGCTGTTCCTTCAAGCGGGCTCTCTGTCACAGAGGTTGAGGTCCTGTGTAAGAGGATAAATACCTAGGTAGCCAAACTCAATCAAAGAACCTGACATTTGTTTGGGATTTGCACAGAAGTGCTGCGCATTTGGCCATCAGCACTTGCTATACACTAGTTAAGTTTGCAGAGTGGTTTGCCATATGTAAATTCATTGTCATGAAAACGAGGAGGAAATGCTACGCAAGGATGCACTGATGTGCCTCAGTCCCTAAGGAAGATGTAATGGCTCAAAGTGATAAGCTGTCTTTTGCACTGTTTAAAAAACACATGCTAAAACAAAATATCAGGGACCAGACTAAATCTTGTCCAAACTAACTCTACTGAGGCTAATACAAGGGTGTCAACATTAACTGTTTTCATCTGGTGAACATCAGAGATTGCAATGAATTACTCATTAATATAGGCTGTTACCCTGTCTCCTCCTTCCAAAGAATTCAGACTTTAGAATAACAGAACAAGCTGTAAGCTAAGAAATTAAGCACAACATGCAGAATGCATTTGTTACATATCCCCCTTATGATTTCTCTGCACAAAATTGCCAAATAAAAAAATTAAGGTATATTTTAAAATCTGGTCTATTACTTATGCTCAAAAAATGTGCTCAGCTGTAAAGGTATAGTACTGTACAGCCAGGCTACATTTTATCGACAGACAGTTTGCTACAGACAAACATTATATGCCCTACAGTGGTTATAGTTTTGTAATGTGAAGTTGAATCGAGTCTGAACAAACTTGTCAACTGTCTCAAAATTCATATCCTATCAGATTTAAAGGCAGAGCAAGGAACTTACTGTACGATTTAGTAATTTGGAGCAATGAGACCAAACGCAAACACAGCTCATAGGGACTAATAATAGAAACTGTCCTTAATTTCTGGCAGCCTTACAGAAAAGACCTGTCAAAAAATTTCTAATAGCTGTTGAAAAGAAATCCGTTACCAACCCACATCAAAGGTCCACTGATAGAAAAGTCCTTGATATAACAGAGTCACAGTGATTTGAAGGTTTTATGAAGAATTGCTACTCCCCATGTGAGGAAAGAAGCAGACTACTCACAAGGCAACGTGCTGCTTTCTGTAGTAGGCAGAGCCACAGAACGGCTGTTACACATGCGCAGCACTCAGAACACTGACGGTTGCACACAGCTGAATTCCCTGCCTTCCCTCCCAGTTTTAAGTTTCGGTCATTAGCACTTGGGATTTGTTCTTGAGTAATAGATAGACTGAAAAAAAGGATGGCAAGGGCTTAACTTAAGTGAGATGCCACGGGCTTAACTTAAGTGATATGCCACAGCCCGGTTGCACTGGGCTAAGCTCCTGCAATGCTGCACTAAGAGGAGCACAGCTGACATGAGCACTGCTCTGACCTCCTCACGTAACAGGAAGGGCAGAGCAAGGAGGGAATAGGTTATACCCACACACACAAGGTTCATCAATGGTTGTCCTAGATTAAAATATAGCTATTTATCAAAAGCAAACTAGCAACAATTTGCTTTGTATCTCAAGAAGCTACCATGCAATACTGTCATTTAAATTTCACATCTGGGACAACATCAAACGCATGATAAAAGACTCTGCTTCTTACACATACATACTCATGCTGTGCACAGGGTGTTAGCAAGCATACGAGAGCCTGGTGCACTGGAAGTTACAACAGGCTTGCTGCCTAGGACAGAGGGACTGGATCTCATATTCCCCAGTAATGAGCTTTTAAAATTTGATTTATTGCCACTCTATTTTTCCAAATGTGCACATGTTTAATTTTTTAAATTTTTAATAATATGCTCATTAACCTAGAAATGATTTACTTTTATCTACCTTCTCATTGCCAGTAGAAATGACTTTGATTGGGACACGAAACCACAATAATGCCACAATGAAAAATACAAACCCCTTTTCAAAGTCTCTTCACACCTGTTTCCTAACATTTTAATTCATTTTCGTACTCTGCACACCATGCTTTTATCTTCATCTTCACAGCGCTGTTTATTTATTACAGCTAAATAATCAGTCTTTATTTTCTAATCTACAGGGCTGTAGTGTTTTACTCTCCATATATAAAGAGGAAAGGCTATCAAGTTAAGATCAGATTATTAGAGTACATTAAATATTCTGCATAATTATGGGGCCCAGTGGAAGGTTAAGAAGGATAATGCGTTATAAGTCTCATTTATCATGAGTTATTTCTTATTACCTAAATGAAGCTTTCCTTATCTTAAATTGTATCTCACTTGAATTCTTGCTGAGCTTGAGAATTGTTGGCCCCTCTGTCTAAAATGATTGTTATTATACTTAGCCGTGCAACAGCCAGAGGATTTTGAAATGAAAGAACCCTCCAGAAAAAAAAAAAAAAAAAAAATACCAACAAGACCTTCACAACTAAGGACCTAATGCTTTATTATTTGTCAAGAAATGTTGAAGCAAAATAAATAAATTAAAATGATGCACCACTTTAGTGAGAATGATAGTCTGTCATATAAATTTAATCCCAGACATTTAAGTTCGTGTTCCACAGTAGCATTAAAACACATAGAATCCAATTAAAACCATGTTGGATTCCAAGGACATTGCAGTATTCACTCTGCTCCTGTCGTGTAAAATAAATTTAGATCTGATTTAGTGCTGAATGCAAGAATTAGATTCTATAATGATTTATTTCCTCAGGTATTTGTCAATACTATCTTAAGAAATACTGAAAAACAGACAAAGTTAGCTGAGCCAAGAGGTACAGACTTATTTATAAATATCTAATTATTGGGTAAATCATTAACATACCCACATATCAGTCCCCAAATCCCTATGCAAAAGTGAGTCTTAAACAGTTCTCAACAGGACAAAATAAAATTTAAAATCACGGAGTATAACACAATTCTGCTTTTGAAAGGCAGCCCGGCAACAGAAGGAAGAGCTGCCCATTTATTTTGCCCTGGCCTCTACAGTGTGGGTCCAAGCAAACTCGACCTGGGAGAAGACTTCTCCTTCAATGAGCTCCAGTGGGCACTCTGAGGCAGGAGCACCAGCTCCATTTTACTCAGTCTCCGCTATGTATAGAATTATCTTGCCTTAATTTGGTGTTCCAGCAAAGCACAACCCTACATTTTAAGAAGTTTTTCATGTAACAGCATGTTCTTATCAAGGAATTGGTCATCCTGAAACCTTGCAGTTCAGTTTATTCCCATTAGTCAACTCATTTCACAACCCAGAAACACCAACAAGGGAATGAAGTTCAGAATTAAACACAACAATTAAGAACATATTGATCTTCTGTAACAGTTTTTACCAGCAGCCCATGCATCTCCATACAAAAATAATATAACAGCGTTGTGCTACATACAGAGGGAAAAAGATCTCAGGAATGCCTCTACATATCTCTCAAAGCAATGAAATAATTTTACTGGAATACATAGTTTCTTTTACAAGTTCGTTTTTGCTGATTGTACTCTCTCTATATTATCTTCCTGATATCACAAATGCAGAAAAATCTAGAAGTGGTTTGGTTTTAAACTGAAGAAACTTTAAGACATTTTTCATATAGGTTCAAATTTCAGATACGGTTGCACTACTGATTTTTTCCAGGTCTCACAGTAAGCACAGCCCACTTGCTTTCCAAACGCATTTAGATAGTAAATTAGATTATGTACAACAATAAATTGTGCTGAAAGTGTTTTTGTACGACTGCTAGTGGAAAGTCTCAATAAATCAGGATACAAAAATATACAAAAAAATGTATTTTAGTGTATTTTGATTATGAAGATTATTTTTTCTTATTAGGTGATTAATTTAGTCACTGTTGAAAAATTAAGTTCCAATGATCACTTTTCAATACAAATGCTCTACCATCAGTTCTGAAGAAGGCAAATCCTTATGTAGGACTCTTTCTCTTCCTGAATTCAAATAGAGAAAAACTCCCTCAAGTTATTAATACTGACAACAAAAGTTCATTACCCAAGTGCTACTTGTGCAGCAACTTTGAGGGGAAATACACATTCTGTATCTTTATTTCAGCATATGAAAGATTTTAGTTTTTATCATGCCCATCTATTACTGCTGAAGTGAAAAGCCTCTTTTATTTAAGCAAGTCTCTGCCTTTTATCTGTAATAACCTTTTTGGGAGTCTCAGGTGATAGATCCTAGTGACCTGAGATTAACATCTGGTGAAAAACAGGCTACATATCTGTTCTTCCCCCACTGAGCACAGATTTGACAAAGTGGTGTCTTGTAGAACCTACAGATAAAAAAGCATCTTTATGTGTGGGGAGCAGGGAAAAGCTCTGCTAGCAGGGCTTACAGCTAGGCACATACCAGTTTACACTGTCTGAAGAAACGGTGTTTGCAAAAATCTGAATACATATTCAATGACTGAAAATCTATGATGATGATCACATTAAAAATTTGGACAATAGGATTATGATACTTTAAGACATGGCCATGTTTATTTAAGTTACGATAGCAAGCTGCAAGAATAGCTGTGAAAACTCGGTTGCATCTCAAGCAATCAATGTGGATATCTATTAAGTGTATTTGGTGATTGTACCTTACAGCAGAAACATGGCAAAACAGAACAAACAGAAGGAAACTAGTCATACACCTCACTCAATTATACAAGGACCCATTCACTCAAATTTGAAGGTTAAGTAGCTTCAGAAAGTTGTGCACTTGAAGTGTTTTAGACTAAATAGGGTTATGCGTTTTTCTGTCTTATAATTTTCTCCATTTACTTTTTTGAAATGTACAAATAAGACAGGAACTGCGGAGACTAAGAGATATACGTTCATATCCCCATTGTCTACAGCAAAACCAATTCTACTTTAGCACATCAGACTGTGTTGGTATTGATTTTTCTCTTTGCTATTCTAAAATATTCAGAATATTCTACAGTAATTTAAGGGTTGGAAAAAAATTCTTGATTAGGGATCACATTTAATAAGGATGATTTCTACGTTGAAGTAAGGAAATCAGATTACACACTTTTTAGGTTTATCTCAAGCTTTTGCAAAATTTCTTTGGGAAAGTTTGCACTGTGATCACACAAAAAAAGCTTCAAACATTATCCTCCTACTCTGGAGACCCTTTGGTATGCATCTCTAACCACCTTAGTTATCATCACATTAGTTCAAAACTGCTACAAAGAAGTAGTAGGCAATTTGGATCATTTCGAACCACAAGAAGGTCTGTTGCATTGATTTTAGTATGAATATGAATTCATGTATTGCTCCATAATTTTGAAGTTACATAAAGCTGTCATTCTAAGTACTTAGAGATATCTGGAATTTGCAATTATACATATTCATGTACTTGGAGCATCATTTTTAGGAGTATAACTCTGCCTGCCTCACATGGTCTGGATATACAGGAGATACATAAGAGCCATTCAGATTTATTTCCAATATCAACATGTTCCTTCCCATATACTTGCCCAAATAAATTACAAAGGACACATGACAAATGCGATCAATATGTCAAGCGCAACCCCATAAGGCCAACAACAAAGTAAGAACAAGATGCAGTTTTACATCTGTTGAGCTGCATTCCTCAAGATCTGTGTCATTTCTGCTTACGAGGAAAACCTGAGGAGTGCTAAGACATCTCGACCCTTGTCACCTAACCCATGTTGTTAACTGCCTCCCCTACGTATAGATGTAAATTTGATTCCAGAAAGATTATTAGCACTGCATTATGTTTCCTTTCAAGAAGTTCTATCACCTGCTCTCCTGCTGAAAATTATGTAGTTATACCCAATAAATCATATCAGTGATCTCATATGCAAATCAAAGCACTATGAACATCTTACCTGTGGGCTAGCAAATACTACAGAGTTCATTGCTACATCAGTTTCAGTTGAACCATAAAACACATCAACATTTGCTACATGGATTCCAATTTTTAAACCTTTAATAATATATTAGCCATGTCCATTCTGAGGAAATCAAATGAATATAAATGTAAAGATCTGAAAGAGAATTTCCAATAATGATTGCATGGCTAAGTACTGTAACATGCAAGATTCATATTTTATACTTAGTCACTTCTTCCATCAAAAAATATGATTTATAATTTAGAAGTTGAGTCCTATTCTCAAAATATTGTGGTCTTGCATTATAAAACTGACACAGAAAATTTCTTTTTTTGAAAACGTAAGTCTATAAACACGTTAGAGTTTCATAAAGTCTTCAATGTGCACAATGGATAATTATGAGAATATTACAATTATGAAAGTATGCAAGCGTAGATACTGAAGTTAAATTACAGTATTTCACTGAAATGTATTCTTTATGACAATATTTAGCTGGAGAATTATTCTTGCATTGCATAAGTAAGTGTAGAATGGGTCTTTCAGATTAGGACACTTCTAAAAAAAGCCATGCTCCCCAACAAATACTGAGAATTTTGGTTTGTAATGCTACAGTAAAGCTACCTTTCAACTGAACTTACTAGCAGTCCTTTAATGGTATAGCTCATATTTGAAGATATTACTCTGATGAATAACCTTGGTATTGCTTCTTCCTATATAAGGCATCTCACTGTTAAAACCTGTGGTTTTCCCAAGCTGCCTTCTACTTCATTAAGGTGCCTGCAAAGTCAAACACTAGAGAATCACCCTGAAATCAGCCAAGCTCTCTGGATTTAGCAGAACTTCACTAGCCAGCATTTGACTCCTTCCCATTCCTGTTTCCTGTCACATTGCTGTTCTGCCACGCCAACTGGACCCAGCATGAGAGCAGGAGACAGCAACACTGCAGGCCAGTCAGGGGACATGCAACTATCTGCCAGCAGGCTCCATGCTTAAGTGGGCTACGCAAGAAAGCTTAATGTCTCTTGCTGCAGCCTAATCTCATGGGCTGAAAGGCAAGCTGCAAGAATTCCATAATGTATCCAGTCAGAAAAACACCAAAAAATCTGTTCATCAGCAGGAATCTATGTTAATGTGTAAATTACCACAAAATACAAGGGGCAAAGAAAAGACGAAGAGATCCTACAGAGAGTGAAGGGAGTTGGAAGAGGTACTACAGGGAGTTACATCATTCTTCTGCCAAATACTGGGACCACACAGACATACAGCTACTTCTGCAAGATACAGAATGTCCACAATTACTTGGTGCCTACAAAAACAACAAAAGTAACTTTCAAGAAGGAATAAGGAAGCAGGCTCTGGCCTGGCTGTTATTTTAGCATGGTAAGATCTTCCAACGCAGAAGATGATGCTTCAAGGACAAAACATGCTATCACTGAGTCTCACAGAAACCATCTTCAAGTGAGGCATTAAAAACCTTAAAGGACATAAAAGAAGGCCTGATTACTAGCTTCACTTGGTCAGCTCTGTAGGGGACATTTTAATGTCTTCTGGTAGGAGGACATGAAAAAATAACAAATATCTATTAGCTTAATTTCCTAAACATGAAATAAATAGGCTTCTCAATTTCCACAGAGATAAAGAGGGTAGTCAAAAGATGTGTAACCTTTTTTTTTTTGTCTGTAATGACAGTAGCCCAATAAACTCAACTCACTCTGTGCCTCTGAAGCCTTCTGACAGGAAATGCATTTTCAGAAAAGTGCACATTTCAGAAACATTAATAGATTTGAAGACAACTTATTTTTCAAAGCACCAAAGACAGCTCAGCAATTACCGTGTTGAAAACTGATGACAATTAAGCAGAACACCAGATGTACAAGATGACATTCTACTCTGCAAGTCATTCAGCAGCACAGTCTGATTTGAATACAGGAAATACATAAGGAAACCATACAAGAACTGTGAAGAACGTGCAGAACTTTGACATTTGATGGTACAAAACTCCTAAATGACTTGTGCCATGTGCAGGGTCAAGTTTTAAAACACAGAGCAACGGAACTCCAGGGCAGAATCTATTAACACCACAAACATCAGGAGGTTTTCCAAGTTTGTTTCAGCAACAGTTCAAAGCTATAAATTCCACACCACAGTAAAGTGTTCAACAAAGGTAGAATGGAACAGCCTTTAAGATGCAATCACTTCCAGTTTTCAGTGTTCATAATATAAGTTTCTATCAGTGCTCTATTTGAACAGTAGCACATTTTGCATTTGCAAGCCCCAAGAGTATTTGTGACAATACCAGACTTCCAACTCAGTAAACAAGACCATAGAAAATCCTACATTGAAACCTAGAAACACACATACTTTCTGCATCCAAAAATTAAGGAAAAACAATAGCAAGAAATAAGGCATCCCTAGCTGCATGATGAGTGATGCATCTTGAGAACTCCCCCTTAAAGCAGGTTGCATATCTGAATCAGACTTATGTAGGAGCAGTTACTCAAACAACAGTGGATTATTAATGAGAGAAAGGAAAGATATTAGACAAGAGAATATTCTAACAGAGACAAACTCCCACCAAGCAATATGAGGGCTCAAAAGGTTTCTAGTAGCCAAAGTCTAGTTGTCTGTTGCAATTGCCCATTTGGTAATGACCTGTAAAACACTGATAATTCATCCCAGAGGTGGAATTATATGAAGCTTTGATACAACTTTACTACTTTCCAACCATAAGTAAATAAAACACTTTTGCTCCATTAAATATCCTTATCTGAGGAAGTACAGAGAACTAATCCTCTGCTTGATCTCTGACAGATGCCAATACCAGCAGAAAATCTGAAGTGGGATGCACATGAAAGAAAACCCCTCTTGGGAAAAGTGGTATAACTAGCCCAGACAAGTGTGCCAGGTGCAAAAGCCTATTGTAGAGACACGAAGAACTAAATGGATGTTATGAAATGGATGCAAGGAAAGCAATGTTAGCCATCTTAATATGGATGATCCCTTCAAGAAATTAAAGAAAACAATTTTTTTCTCTCCTAACAGAGAAGACAGGACTTTCAATGAATAAGGACCCATATATTCAGACTTACTCTCAAACATGAGTTCATCAAAATGTGATCTTACCCCTCAGAGCAGTAACAAAGTTACTCATTATTTCTAATAAATAGCTTCAATAACTCGATATCTCTAAGAAAGATATCCTAAGGTGAAGGAAAGTTGATTACAGGAATAAATAAATATATAAAGAACATATAATGTGGGAAAGAAACAATGCACCTGGAAAGAGAAAAATATTTTTTTCCAGCAGAACATTTGGGCAAGAACTCCTACTCCTGAGTTATTCTTCCCTGCTGAAAATGCTGCCTTTTTTTTTTTAATCAAGAATCTTGAAATAAGCCACCAATGAACCTGAATTTGAATATTCTCATTCAAAACTTTATCCTGAGAATACTTGTGCCTAAATAGACACACTGAAACGGAATATTAAATACGTATGAACTGAAGTCCGCATTAGTTAAAATTCTTTAAATGGATGACAATTTTTTTGCCATTAAATTGTTAGATCTGATATTAATTAACGTGATTATGAGCACCACAACAGCTGAAAAGTTGTGGGTTTTTTTTTTCTTTTTTTTTTTTTTTTTTGTTTGTTTGTTTTTTCAAGTTGTATGAAGACTGGCCAACCAATATTCGCTGCGATGATGAGTCATGAGGTAACTTGGACTTTATATCATGTTAGCATGCAGTATTTCTGAGCTGCAAGTCTCTGCTGGCTCCTAATGGAACATGCAACAGAAAGCTTAATGAACTTTAAGAGGAAGACGAATATTGTCAGACAACACATTGCAATTGTTTAGTGAATTTCATCCGTGAAACATCTTTAGGTACAGCAGCTAAGTCATTCAAGATGAGGACAGATATGCAGAGGAACAGTCGTTATGGTACATCTAGTCTGTCACTAGTAAACATTTTTATGAATTCTAAATTCACATTAAATAGCCGAACACTCCTTCAATTCTCCAAGATGATCCTAATCTGATTTAATAATTTAAAGGTAAGTAAATAAAAATCACAATCTACAATTCATTTTTATTCAAGCAACCAATTCAAAGCTCAGGACTTCATGGGTTTTCTTCTGTCAAGGGGAAAAAAAAGAAACAGAGTCACAGAATCTTAGGGCCTGTCCCTCCAGCTAAAGAAAGCTCCCTACAGCAGGTTACATAGGAAAAAGTTCAGAAAGACTTTGAGTATCTCCAGAGAAAGAGACTCTCTGGGCTTCCTGTTCTGGTGTTCTGTCACCCTCAAATGAACAAGTTTTTCCTCATGTTTGTATGGAAATTCCTATGTTCAAGTGTGTGCCTGTTGCCCTTTGTTCTGCTGCTGAACACTGAAAAAAGCCTGGCCACATCCACTTGACTCTCACCCATTAGACATGTGTACGTATTTAGAAGATCCTCTCTGTCTTATCTTCTCCAGACTGAACAACTCCAGGTCTCTCGGCCCTTCCTCGTACAGGAGATGCTCCAAGCCTTTCATCATCTTTGTAGACCTCTGCTGGACTCTGATAAAGTTCTCTGTCTTTCTTGAACTGAGAAGCCCAGAACTGGACACAATACTATAGATGTGGCTTCACCACAGCAGAGCAGAGAGAGGATCACTTCACTCACCCTGCTGGCCATATTGCTTTTAACACTCCCCAGGACACACTGACCTTACAGAATCATAGAATGACAAGGTTGGAAAGGACCTACCAGATCATCTAGTCCAGCCGTCCACCCATTACCATTGCTACCACAGTTACTAAACCATATCTTCTAGCTCCTCACCCAGACGCCCCTTGAAAACTGCCAGAGACAGCAACTCCTCCACCAGCACCCTGGATGGCCATTCCAGCATCTGGCCACTCTCTGAGAGAAAAAGTTTTTCCTTACGTCTAACCTAAATCTCCTCTGGTACAACTTGCAGCCATTTCCTTGGGTCCTTTTGCTGCCTGGGAGAAGAGGCCAAACCCCTCCTCATAACAAGCTTCCTTCAGGAAACTGTAGAGTGCGATGAATCACAGAATCATGAAATCACCAAGGTTGGAAAAGACCTACAAGATCATCCAGTCCAACCATCCACCTATCACCAATATTTCCTCACTAAACCATGTCCCTCAACACAATATCCAAACATTCCTTGAACACCTCCAGGATGATGAGTCCACCACCACCCTGGGCAGCCCTTTTCAGTGCCTGACCACTGTTTTGGAGAATGTTTCCCCTCAGCTTCCTCTTCTCCAGACTAAACAATCCCAGCTCCCTCAGCCGCTCCTCATAAGACTTGTTCTCCAGACACCTCACCTTCTCATTTACAAGGGCACCCTGTTGTCCACCAGGACGCCCACATGCTACTCCACAGAGCTCCTAAACTTTACTGATAGAGTTATTCCTCCGCAGGTCCAAGGCTCTACACTTACTCTCATTGAACAGCATCATGTTTGTCACTACCCAGCTCTCCAGCCCACTTGTTGAATGGCAGCATTGCTGAGTGTCAGCCACTCCTTCCAGATTTTTATCAACAGTTAACTTGCTTAGGGTGCATATATCCATCATCCAGGTCGTTGATGAAGGCACTGAAAAAGACTGGACCCAGTATCAACCCCTGGGGAACACAGCTAGTTACAGGCCTCCAACTAGATTATGTGTCACTGTCACAACAAGGTTCTTTGTTCTTTTTACACATAGATTCTAAAATTCTATGGCAACAACATTTTTCAGAATTCAGGCTTACGCTGATTCACATGTGTCTGCAATAACTTTTCACATCCAGTCTCTTCTATTTGTGCATCTAATCAATCTTCTTTCTTGTCTGATTCCTACTGAAAAACGTGTTTTCATTTTGGATTGTGAAGTGCACCTGAGCTTGGAAGTAAAACTAAAATCAGTTAGTAATAAAAGCATTGCTCTTTCTTTGCAAGTGTATTAAGAAAAAAAAAACAACAAGCAGTAGTTAAAGTAACCTCAATAGCTTTTTTTTTTTTCCTATCAAAACCACCACAAATGAAATATAGTATTAAATTTTAAAGCCACAAAAACCCATGTGAAGCTCTGAGGTTAGTACATTCGCATAGTTATAAAGCAGATGTCAATTAAACAATTACTAGTTTAATTGTAATTTTTAATTTAACACATTTAGCACACTATAACTTCCAGCAAATACTCTATAGCCTTGAGTGGATAGAACAACCTGTTATGGAATAATTTCAAACATGTCCGAATTACTGTTGAAATCCATATACATTAAATATTGAGGATCTGTTCCTCTAACTACGGATTTGGAAATAAATATTTAGGTTATTACACTACTGACCATAACAAGACAGACCAAAGCCCACCTATTCCAGTATCTCAAATCCAGCAGCACCTAACAAGCTTAACTGACAAAGAAAGATGAGAATAAAAACACTAAATAATGACTTTCCTCAGGCATAATCTCCTGGGCTCCACCAGAGCCCAGGAACTTCCAAAACCAGAAGTAGTTTCATGGCATTACAGAAGTGCCAGAATCCAGTCCAGAACTAAATTTTGCATTTAATAGTCTAACCTTCAGAGCAATTCCATAAAGAGAAAGAGGGGAAGAAAACCCCACTCATACACATTTCTATTCACTTCTCATGAATAAAGTGTAGCAGTTGTAATTAAAAAAAAAAATAAAAAAAGTACATCTTCCACTAAATTAATTCTATTTTAATAAAATCTTTGGTGAATTTCAAGATCAGTCTTTCTGCCATGTAAGTGTGTAAATGCATTCCCCCATCTCCACTGGTCCATAAAAGTCTTGTGCGTATACATGTAAATAAATATAGTTCACCTCTAAAAATATGCATAAATACGGTTCTACTGTGTTCTCTCTTCACATTTGCTGTTACTTTTCATAAATACAGTCATTCTTTTGAATTTTTGGCTCATTATTCTCTAATCTACTTCATAGAATGATTATATCCAGGTTGTTTCAACGTCTTATTCCTTACAGCCATGGAAGTGCTGTCAGGACCCCATATTTTACTTAATTCCAGTTGATACTCTATTTCTTTGGGCTTCAAACTTTAAACTTCATTTCTTTGCACCTCAAACCATCAACTGCTCCTAGATCACCACCTTGTCAACTGTTATTTCTTGATTCTTTCCTTCAGTGCTGCAAATGCTTTACTCTTTTCCTTAAGCTCTTGTAGATAACAGCCCATCTTGAATTACTCAGTGAAGGACAGGATTGGCAAGAGATTATTTTAATGCTGTTATGTTAACAACAGTTTTCAAGATTAAGGGGCTGTCAGAAAGCTATCCTGTATGGGTTTAGTCAGGGATAGCATTCAGAGGTTGTTCTGATCTAACAACTGCAGGAAGTCTTTGACAACTCCTTTAATGATCAGTTTAGTGATGGAAAAAGAATTGGGGGAACTCGTTCTATTTATCATTAGAGTTTTAAATTATGATGTATTACTTTCATTCTCTGCTTTGTTCTGAGCTGCAAGTATTTTCAACTAATGCAGTGCTTTGATGCTTCAGAAATTACTCCAGAGAAAACTGAAATCAGTGAAACTCGCAGAATGCTTTCTGGTAGATTATGAAATGGACCATACAAACACTGAGAAAGCTCAAATGCAGTTGTCAACAACATCATGATTATTTAAAGCACGGAGGGGTTACTTAAGGACATCACATCAGAGAGACAAGATGAAAGCACAAAATTCATCTAGAAAAACCTAGGGAAGAGCAAATATGGGTTGGTGTTAAAAGTCAGAAAACATCTTAAAGCTGAAGTCATAAGAAAATCCAGACAATCAAGTTTTGGCACGTTTAATATGGAAGTAGAGGCAGGCCAAAAATGTTTGACCCAGAGTCTGTGAGTACAGTGCAGGTATTAAGAAAGACCCTGAAAACAATGTGATACGACAAAAGCTAGAATATATGTTTGGTAACACCCACGGAAAGATGAAGAGAATAACCACACAGAAATGCAGTAGTTTCTACAAGACATGATAACACAGCTAGAATCGCTCAGAATTTAAGACAAAGGTGATGCAACAGACAACAGACAGTAGAACATGAGTGGCATGGATAGGCACTCACACCTTTTCTTCCTTAAGTAGCTGAGCAATGAAAGGGCAAACAAATTGACAGATTGCAGGTTCAAAAGAAGCAGAAGATTCTTCACACCATGGTGTCAAAACCATGCAATAGCTTGCCACAGGACGCTACATGCAGATGCTACATCTAGTGAGGCTGAAAGGCAAGCTGTATCATTTATCAAATAAAAACCTGTTTGTTAAGTTTGTTAAGAATACAGAGACCACCTCCAGCTCTCAAAGTTCCTCACAGAGTTATTTGCTGGAAAGAGTAATCTGGGGAAGCATCACTTGCTGCTTGGTGTGCTTCCTAAGCTTTCTTGAGCAGTTGCTTCAGGCAACCACAAAACAGGAAACTGAGATAAACGGCCCATTTCTTACACTGTGTTTTTATGTGCCAGACTATTCTAAGAGCAACAATGAATTTGTAGTATTAGTAGCATATGTAGTAAATAACAGAGGGTGCTGTATGCAGATACTTCACATGCTTCTTCAAAGCATGGAATACATATATAACGTGAGAAACTTTCCTCCTCCTTGCTTTCAGTGAGCGAATCTCTTCATTTTGTGTTATCTGACAGAAAGCAGATGCAACTAGGGCAACTGGGAGGAAGAAAAGATGAATGTTTGCCATGACTTAAAGGTTGACCTGGACCTTATTGCAAATTCTGATGTTTTACTAAAAAAAAAAAAAAAAAAAAAAAAAAAATCTTAAGGCCAATTATTAGAATGCATGCAGCCTGTTCTTAATCCATTTTTTTTTTTCTCCAAGTAAGTCTTAAGATGTTACCTCAGGCAGTTGATTCAGCCGAGTATTTCTGTCAGCTCAGGTCACAGCAGAGAGGCAAAAACTCAAGTTGTCAGACATTTTGGCACAGAGAAATCCACATTTGTAACTCATCAGTAATTACAGTGTCTACACACATGCTCAAGACATGTTTTCCACATATACTAAGTATCTGTTTTAAATTTCAGCTTCAATAAAATTCCATCGTTTTCCTTCAGAGTAAAGAAAGAAAGAGGTATGAATATTTCACCTTTCGTGCTTTCTTTCTTTTTGCCTTCCAAAATAATAGAATTAAAGACATTAGCAGCCAAAAGAATCTGACAATACTGGAACTTTCTGAAATGAAGTTTTGCATATCTCACTTGGCAGCTGGCAGCAGAATATGACAAATGAGAATTCTCACTCCAAACTGCTGACTGCCAGTCATGAGTTATCTTATTCCTTGCAGTGAGAACAGGCCACAGAAAAAAATATATATATGAGCAAATAGACACAACATGTAAGAAAGAAACTGGAGAGGAGAAAAATAAAATTAGAAAAGGAGAAATATCAGATAATGCATGCAGTGGCACTTGTATTCTTGGTGCTTTATATAACACTGAGAACTCTCGTGTCCCGTCATCACAGGCACTGATGAAGGTTACACAAAATTAAAATCATGGGCTTTGCTATAGGCACATTTTAATTTGTTCTTCAGTTTATTTGAAGTGTGCCAGCATTTAATTGTTCATTCAGAGGAAGTCATGACTAACTGCTCATTATAATGCAGGGCCTATAGCTAAGCTGAGTGTCAACTATCAGATCATCAGCTCGTTATGGTCTCATTGACTTCAGAATATGCTCTGACCAAATAAACACTTTTTCCACACCAAACTGTACACTATGCTTACTCAAAGGAAGCGTTCAAGTGAGAAACGATGCCTTTTGTGTGTGTGTGTTTAATGTCTTCAATTTGTTTTGCATTTTATCTTGCATACTGTTGACTTTTCTGCCCCTTCATTAAGAGCCTTCTCAATTCCAGTCTTGTAAAACCCCCATAAACAATTCATTTGTTCTTAGATTTTAAGTATTCACACACAAATTCTCACATCAACTGGCAATGGGGGAACAACAGGAAGGCCATGTTGCAACAACTTCAGAAGATTATTTCCTTAACATAAAACATTGCAAATACTATCAGAGAGAAATGATTGGAAGGCTAATATGAATATTGTTTTCCTTGTCTTCCTCCAGCCCCATGCCACTGTTCAGCCTTTCATAGGGCCTGCATCTCCTCTGGCAGAAAAGCAGACAGAAAAGCAAGCTGCCAGGGACCAACACTTCCATAACACAGCTTATAATTATTAAACCTCATTATTTCAAAGGAGGAGTGCCAGAGCAGAGCAGATGTTCTGTGGCTTTTCTTAGCTGTCCACGTGCCCCTACTTCCCTCTGAGCTTCGGCAGAGAGCCTGGCTTTAGGTATCTTGGAACACTCGTGCTCAATGTTTTCATCCTATAAGCACGTGGATATTTCTATGGTTAGTTCCACTGAAGTTTGAAGAAGCAACAGATAAAGAAACAGTAGCACCACCACCTATCGGTGAGAACAGGTAATTATAAAAGTTATTAAATCATATCAGGTTACATAAATTTGGATTTGTTAATATTTCATGCTTTAGGGCAGATATTTTTTATTCAGAAAGCTGGGTGGCCATACTTAACATTAAATAGAGTTCTAAAACACAAACGTGGCTTGTGAAAAAAGCAGAATGCTATGGGATATAAGTGCTGAAGCTTCATATAATCTTTTTGAGCAACAGTAATGAAATCCGTAAGCAGGATACTATATACTTATGGTTTCTTAGGCAGTTTTAAGATTAAGTACTTCCAGGTGATATAAAGTTTAGAAACCTTTAAAGGGTTGCTTATCACCACAGACTACTGCAATTACAATTCCTGAATAAGATTTATGACTTCTCAGGCATTTCACAACAGCAAACTGGAAATTCTTAGCGTATGAGATTTTAGAAACAGGAAGGAAAAAAAAAAAACATAACAATAGATGACATCTGGCAACTCTGTAATATTATGCAGTTGTGAGGGTTTTACTAAGATTCACTCCAATATAATTTAAAAATAATCTTGTGGCTGATTACTTTTACCTCCTTAGATTATAGAGCTCAGATAGTCTTACTGAGTCTTAAAGATTCCACATGTGGTGCAGTACCAGCCCTGCTGTACTTACAGACATTTTTCCTGAATTAACAGGATATGAGGTTGGTTTTTTTTGTTTGTTTTCAATGACACCATTATCTCCAGCTTGTCTTTCTCTTCACCTGCCAGTGCACTTAAGAGCAGAAACTCCACAAATTAACGGACACCCCAGAACCATGTTGATCACTTCAGCATACTACCCTGTGGCATGCATTACCTATTTAGGTAAAGACCAGATTTTGCTAAATGCTGTTTTTTAAGAAGGGGAACTTGTCTAATATTTCCCAAATTGAATTATAAACAATGAATGTAAACATTTTAGAACAGCAAAGTGAAAAGCTGATGCTTCTTGACTGACAACTGAGGTGTAACATTTGGAGATATTCCTGAATAAGATGGAAGAAGAGGTTTTTGAAACAGATTTTTCCAATAAGAAGAATAATAAATCCTGAGACAGCACACTTACCTAGACACGCACCAATTCACCACTGCTGCAAAGTGAAGAGATGCTTGTAATGTGAAAGATTAGTTCATTTTCTCCATCATTAATAAATAACAGCTTCCTTAGAAGCACTTCAATAAAGATATTCTGATGATACTTGCCTAGCACCCAGCTGGTAAGAGCAAAAAATGCTACTGCCTATGAAAGCCTTGCTGGTGTGTAGTGACACTTCTAGATGTTATCTATGTGGAAAAGTGCATAAGAAAATCTTGGATAAAGGAATGGAAAAAACACTGGAGCTGTTTATGATCAGTAGCGCTGTAACAGAGATAGTTCTAAGGCATATAACTTGGATAACTTTCGCCACAGTAAACCAGTGTCCCCTATAAAAAAGGGATTTTAAAGAGGAAAGAGCAAGACATCGGATGTGAAATTTCCAGATACTGTCAAAATTAATCAGTATATGAAAGTCAGACAATAGAAAAGACATGAATTAAATTAAAAGAGATCTTGCTTTGTCCTTGAAAGACCAAGAAACTCAGCACCCTAGTATCTTTAGCAGAGAATGGAAATTCCTGAGACCATTCCCAATCACTTCTATTCCCATCATGAATCCAAATACCAACAATTGTATCCAGCTGAAGAAGGTTAAGATTCCAGGGTTATGTGAACATATGGTTATATCTATTAACTATGGTACTGGCACAGTTTAAAACAGCCGTTACAGAAGCATTCAGATTTTCTTGGATATCAGCCACTTCAAAAAGCCCAGAAGACATAAGAACAGACTGATGGCCATTAAGCATGCAGAAGTGGATTTTGATGACAAGTCAGCCACCCATCTTGGGTTTTTATGAAAGAGAGAAGCTTTCACAAAAACTTCAGAACTCCAAGTTTGAGAGCCTTGCTGCTTCATGAGGTGGTGGTTATAAATCCCAGACTTTGCAGCATGCAAACACTATGTCAGCTGCAGATGATTAAGATGCATCCAGATCAGTGTCAGGTGTCCCCAAGGAGCCAGGTTGGAATAACAGCACACATATCACACATGATACTTCCACTCAGTGCATTTCAGTCCAAAATGTTTTCAGAACAGAAATTCTGAGTCATGTGTGTTTTTCAAAAGTCTAATAATCTGCAGTAAAGCTCTCATTTGATTCCTAATGAGCTCCACCGTTAAGTTTTGCCTAACCACTGCTAAGTAATGAGTAACCACGTACACTGACCGTAGTTTGTGGTAACAAAAGTAGTGGGAGGAAAGTTGGACTAGATGATCTTGCAGATCCTTTCCAACTTTCTGATTCCATGATTCTATGATAGTTCCTCGGTTCCAAGTGATCATAGGTTAAAGCACAACGTTCCACATACAAAGTTGGGATCCTACCCCCATCACTTCACATAAATCTGCAGTGAAATTCAGTTGCTGTTTTACTGTTTCAGTCTCACATCCCATCAATCCTAACAGGGACATGCAGGAAACAGTCAGCTTCAGTGATGTGGTCTCATCACAGAGGAAGTCCACCAGCAGCCCATCCAAAGCAATTTGCTTTTGCAGTTGCATACAAATATTTTTTCTAGAAATGCAACCCTCAGCATCCACTGCCTGCACCCCTGCATTTACAGAAAGGCCAACCAACCACACAACTGTGCCTCGCATGCAGGTTTATATATCCTAATCAATCAGGCTGATTTTAATTAATCCTAATTGTCCTATTATGGTTCCTGGTTAACAACAACACAGCAAAAAGGATTCCCTATGCAGCCTAATTGACTTAATCAGCTCCTTAACAATCTTTCTTCAGGCCTTTAAAATGAACTAACCTCTAGTTCATTTTAATAAGCATATTGAAGAGGAAGATAAAGCTAACTTCTTGATTGTAGTAGTCAGACTCCATCATAACAATAAAGAGCATGGTAGGAAACAGGTCAGGTTCTACAAATGGCAGAAGACTATAGTAGAAAGATGGGACCAATTTTCTCTGAGCACATATAAGCAATGGAGAGAGTTTAAAAAATTCCAGCTGCATTTTATCAAAGGAAAAAATCTGGATTTGTAATCTTAAACTACAGTTGCCCCTTGATGATGCATCTTTAGTCTTACTGAAAATACTATGTATTTTCAATGTAAAATTTAAGTAGTGATATAGTCATGAGCTAAAAACCCTAAAAATCAAAAGATCCCAAGTTGAAAAACAGCAAGCAACTTTTAGAACATTTTTAGTGCTGAAACTTGTCAGTTTATACATTTAAGCTGTGGGTAGACATTTACAGGTTTGAGGGGACAAACCTGTAAGGGGAAAGCAAGCTAAGCACATGTGATTTGGTTCTGACAATTTGTATCCTACTTTGCAATTTGTATTCTTTGTTTGCAAGAACAAAAAAATCTGAAATTTCCAATGCTTTTGTGCATGCTGAAGTCACATCAGCTCTAAAAAATTCTAGTTGTGTATCATATTCATCATTCATCCCCACTGCTTTCATATGTGGAGCAGATGCTGTATGCCTGACATTTTACAGACATGAAAGTTTCCTGATCTCAGAAGTTTGTAAACAAGAGTTTAAGTCAAGATTTTTTTTAATATTTATTATTATTATTTTTTATAACCACTAAGTGTTGAAAAATGCAGATGAATCTCAGCAGGATTTTCAGAATTGCCTGCTTTTTTTTTTTTTCTTTGAAGTATTTTTGAACTTTTCATAAAGCTTTCTAAGCAGCAGACATGTGAGATATATGCCCTCCACTAGCTGTATGGTGCATGTAGTACATGCAAGTGGGATTTGATATTCTCTCATTCTTTCACTGAAGATAACAAGATGAACACAGGTTTAGTAAATGTGAATCAAAAAGAAGTTGTTAGTCTGGGGAACTGTGGCACAAAGTTTTGCTTCTGACTCTAGTAAGCATTTATTCATGTAAGTAATCATTAGTTCCCCAATTACTACCTTGACTAAGCCAAATAATGAAAGGTCAATTGCAAAAGCAATGTATTGTTTTCTTTCGGCCTTCCAATTTATTTAATATTTTAAATTAGATTCACTAGATTTGTCTGCAATAAATTCTACGTTATTAGTGAGGAAAAAAAAGGAAAACCAAAGCCACAACAAAATCCATTTCAGTTATTTGCCAAAACAACAAGATTATTTTGGTCTTTCAGAAGAGAAATCACATTTTATTGCTGTCAATCAGGTTACAAGGTTTACTTTCTCAATAAAATCAACACACTAGAAAACAGAACAGAAATGCAGAATGCAATCCATTCTAGCAGAATGCAGTGGGCCATTCCAACTGGTGTCCACAAACAGCATAGCATGCAGACTGTACTTTAGTGTTCCTGTTGTGACATTAGTGTATCTTCCGAGGATCTACGTTTGTTACACCTTGAAATAAGGGATAATTATTAGCCCCTAAGGCAACACCACATGGCTGCTTCCTGAACCCCTCTCCTTACACCTCATAACCACTCCTGATATTTTGGATGAAGAAATTGCAGAAGTCTTTATATTTGCATAAGTGCTAGCACCCTGAACTAGCAACAGCTACTTAACACTAGCCTCACACTGGGAATAGCTGCCCTACTGTATTTTTACTCTAGCAGACAAAACTACAGTACAGTAAAGGTTCAGGTGAAATTCAAATATTATTAGCCTTTCTGATGTTTTTGAGAAAAATATTTGGGAAGAATATTACCACTTAAGCAATTTTTAAGTATCTTTCAAGCTTGGTTTGATAACTGAAAGTGATATGACAAAATAATTCCCCTTTAAAGGGAGCAAAATATGACAATGAATTCAGACGTTTAATACTCATACATGTTATCCATTGCTGATTAAAATTAAGACTTTTGGATGCAGATACAGATAATTTGCACATGTAACCCTTCTAATGGTTTTCAAAAGTTGAGATCTCTCATTTAATTAGGAAAATGACAGTAATCAAAATAGAATCCAGGAACGTGAAGATGGTTTAAAAAGAAACCCTTGATTCTCTAGTTTTGCAGGACTTACTTAATGGAAGTAACATACTTCCAGGTTCAGGATGAATTTCAGTATGCTTACTGTACATTAATAGCCAAAGAAATTACCATTAAGTTGCCACTGAAATGAAGCTCTGTAAGCGTGCTACCATTCTTCCATTCAATAAAGGTCAAGCTGTTAGTTGACTGTCATTAGGCACAGTCTCTTGACTGCTTAAAGGTTATATAAATATTAAACTTTATGAAGTCACCTAGGAAGCTTTCTGGTCAAATATCTTTCTACATTATTTTTATCTTCATCCAGAAACAATTATGCAACATACAAGAGGGTGAGGTGCTTTTCTCTGAGACAAGCACCTGCTTTCCATAAGTAACAGCTTTTTCCATGATCCCATTAACCAAATAAAAGGATTAAAAAAAAAAAAAAATCTTAGCTGAAGGAGTTGATTCACATGCTTATTAAAAACAAAAACAAACAAAAAATCCTCTGACTTTATTCATTTATCCAGACTCTGAGAAGCATGGCTTTCATTATTAAGTTACAATAGATCAAGATTTACACTCACACTAATGTTGTCCTCATTTCCATTTATATTAAACTGGTATTTGGTGTTTTTCTTTTAAGGGAGGCACATGAATGAGCAGAAACTTGCCCAATCTCTGTTTGTTCAGCTTGTTACTTGCACAATAGCAAATTCAATCTCGTTAAGAGGCTTATTCTTCCACTGTAGAACTTACTTGAATTGCAAGAAAGTTTGAATCTGCATAGGCCGTGTATTTATGTGAAAGAAAAAAAAGAAATTAGGAAACGGGAGTTTTGATTTGCACTAATAAATTGCATGTAACAGGTTCATTTCTACTATTCTTTGCCCATTTTATTACAAAGCTAGGACAAATGTCTTCACTTGACAACAGCAAACGAAGCTCCTCTGACAACACTACAGGAATAATATTGAAATTACATTTCCCCTCCCACCTCCAATTGGTAGTGCATTTCGTATCCTGAATATCTGTCCTTGCCTAATGATCAGGAAAGGAAGGAGAAGCCTACACTCCTGACACAATGCTGCTCTGGCCCCAAGCAATTAATGCGGAGGCTATTAATTGATCCCTAACTGTTCACCTGACTTCTACTCTTCGCCTGGCTACTCGCTTGCTCTCTACAGCCTTCAGCAAGATGTTGGTTTACTTTTGTGGGTTTTTTTTTTTCCCCACAACCTCCCAGTTTGCAAAACAAGTGAAACAAAGTAGAGCTCTCATACATATACAGGTAATTTCATTTCTGCAGTATTTCTAAGCCTGAATTTTCAGTAATATTACCTGAACATAGTTGCAGGAGTAAAACACAAGTATAGCATCTTGTAAACGACACTGATCTTTAACTGTCATGCTAGCAGGGGAAAGCAAGCCTGCTTGTTTGTTCTAGTACCCTCGGTAACAAGAAAATTAATATTCCTCAGTGCTGCTCACTCATATGTGACTAATGACAACACATTATTATTGGATGGATCAGATCACTTTTTTTTTTTTTTAAGCCAACTCCTTAAAACCTTTTTTTTCAAGATTCCAGTTGATTCCCTATCTTCTATGGGTCTTGGCTGAAAGCATTATCCATTTATCAAGCTTGTCTTACTCATACAAGTAGGAAATATCTTGAATTCCTTCCTGTTTTGAACTACTTTATTGTCAGTTATATGCAGCCAATTTGCTTTTCTGCTGCTTACATAAAATCCTTAAAAACCCTCCCTCAAGAAATGGAAATAGCGATAGGTTTTTGTTTAGAAGAAGGATATTTTTCAAAAATACAGATAGGAAAAGACTGCTTTGCCAAAATGAGGATGATTGCAACCAAGTAGCACTACTGACTTTTTAATAACAATATGCTTTTAAATTATGATTGTTATTCTCTCACTGAAAGGGATGTACATCACCTATAACCATCCAATAAGTTGCTTGGTAAGTCCAGAGAAGTAATTTGCTGATGAAATAAGGAGTATTTAGACAGGCCTAGTCAGGCTAGAAATGAGTTATTTTAAGTTAAAGCAAAAGTAAATTCTTCCCTGTGTCCAGGAGTACTATTGAGGATTGGAGTGCTAGATCATTAATTTCTGTGAATAAAGTATGTTTTCTGTGCTTCTCTAAAGAAGTTTCATAAAGATTCAGGGGTCATTAACAAATAAAGTTGTCTTTCCCTTTTAAAAAGCTGGCACTTTGAAACTTGCTTCCTTGGAAATGACTATCTGTAGATAGATATAATCAAGTGCAAAAATGAAGACAATTGCTTAATCATTAGTTTTACGTTGTAGGCAACTCAGCAGAACAATGAAGCTCTCTCTTGTTCTCTCGTGTTCTTACACAAACATTCCAATATGTGTTCACAAGAATTACAATTCTTTAACAGTACTATCAAATTGCCAGGTCCCATCAGCTCAGATGTTTATTAGTAAGTTGAACAAATGGGTGAGAACACCCAACTGAATCCCTGAGCTAACAAGTGCTGCAGAGAACATTTGCATTCTAGCTTGGAATTCACTTAATAAGTATCATCCTATGGTTGTTTCCCTCTGTGCTGAGCACATGTTTCAGAAATCATGAGGACCACTAGCTTAAACACATCCTGCATCTATCACTCCATCGCCTTCCCCAAGGCCTCACGTTTATAGGGCCAGGGCAAAAAAAAAAAATCTTACAGTAAACAAAAGAGATGGATCAACTGTCAAGAAGCTTAGCAATACATTGGAAAGGCTCTTTCCAGCAAACAGTGAGATAGTACTGATAGTTATTTTATATAATTAGGTTTATAAAAACTCATGAATAAAAATGAAATTGTGGTGCCTTTGAATTAATTTTTTTCTGAAGTTTTTACCAACAGAGGGGAATAGAACATTTTTGAGCTTAAGAGCAGGAGGGAAAGTACCTTTCTGGAGTAAAACAAGAATGTAGAGACATAGTAGAGCCTGTTTTCACTAACAGAAAATTTGACCACAATAATTAGGCACAATTACTGTTAAACTACAACAGGTAAAAATTAATTTTCCAGAGAACTTAAACCAACCCTGACACCTTTGAGTTTGAAACAATTCCCATTGTTCCTACAGCAGCTCTCTCCTACCTGTGAGACCTGCTAGAGGACCTGTGATCTCTACAGAACCACACAGATGACATTACCCAGGACATCAGTGATAGGTTTTGATTTTAGATGTCCCAGTTGCCTCCTCTGCAGTTCATCCTAAGAAGCAGTCTTAATGACACAAAAGCCATATCTTCACAGCTGAAACTATGCCAGAAGAGTATCTCACTAGCTACCATCACCAACAGCCTTCCAGCCTACATGGGCAGCCAAAAACCAATGTGAAGGAAAATCCCTGAACCACTTGTAATGTAGATCCTGGCTCATCAGTACCAGCTGCTTTGCTTAACAGCTCTGCCTGGCTTAGGCTACATTACTTGCTAATGTAAGCACAGCCGAAGCAATTAACTTCTGGATACTAAAGCAAGACACAGGTTTTGTGGTTTAGCAATCATTACTAATTGTGCTGCCCACATTCAAGTAGTCTGGGAAGAGCTACATGTTCAGCTTTCCCCAAAGAGAGAGGAAGTGTTCATAACAAAAATGTCAGGGTTATTCAGGAATAAAGAATGTTTCTCACAGCAGTAGAGCATCTGAGTTATAGCAGTTCAGTTACTTTTATTGAATTTTATATCTACTCTTTACAGCTTTTCAAGATTTTGCCTCTCTTCTAATACTTGGGTATTTCAGACAGAATTTACAAAATCCAAGATATAGAATGGACAACTACCAGACTGCTGAACCCTCAGCCAAGCTCAGTAATCTGCATTTACTAGGTCCTGAGCTTAAAACACTACCAGCAAATGAGATGACGGCATTTACTAAAAGAAAACATTTGTAAAATCAGATCTCTGCCACATCCCATAAGTTTATATATAGTTATCTACACAGAATGGGATGCTTTTGTCTCAATTAGACAAAAGGGAATTAAGTTTCAGAAATCCCAAGCAACAGAATTCCAAAATATCCCTTAGTTTTAATTTTACAGTGTAAGCTTCGCATTGGAGGGTTAGATACACGTTTTTATATCCCTTACTCTGATCGTCATTCTAGAGTTCTGTCTTGATCTTCAAGGAAGATTAATGTTACCTTACTGGTAGTGTTGCTGGTCTGCATCTGGTTAATCAAACTGTTAATATTTAGGAATGGTTTGTCAATGAAATACTTTACCATGATGTAGCATGTACAAGATCTGTATAGAGTGCCACTTCCAATATACTACAGGGTAAGCACATAACCAGATACTTCAGTTTGAAGCTTCTAGAACTACGCCATTGCCTCAAAGGATGAAACCTTTACACAGACATTGAGACAAATGCAGAGAGCAGACATTTCTGTCTTGCAAAGGAGCTCTCAGTAGAAATATGCTGATAGGAAGAATTGAAGCAGAAGTACCAAACACACCGTAGGTGCACTAAGTTTCTGTGTAATGACTCCTAGTACCTAAGAGGAAGTTCTTGTCTGAAAAAAAAAAAAAAAATAATAAACTTCAGACATTTTCACACTGCAAGTTCAACATCTTATTAATCCCGAATATAAATAAACTCTAATTAAATGCTTCTGTTGCGGTTACTTTGTACAAAGAGGTAGCTGACACATTGGAAAAGGTGTAGAAATTACTATTAATTCATATTTGTCATCTCTTAAAAATATTTGGATCATGTTTGCTCAGTTTGTAGTAGGAGGAATTTTATTCTTAAAATAGCTACACAGTCAAGTAAAAATGTGAAAGCTTCTCTCTCTGCTTGATTGCCTGTTTTAACTTGCTAAACATGAAAGTAGAATTGATTATTTAACTAGAAGTTTTGTTAGCATAAGTGCTCAAAGTGAACCCAGCTCAGGCACATACAGTGCTGTTGTCCCTGCTGTGGGATTATCACAATTAAAAACTAGCAGCTACTTCTTTCCTGATTGAAGTACACAACCAGACCTTAACTATATGCAGGGAGTAATAAAAAGTTACCAGTTTTAAAGGCAATTTATCTCCTAAAAGCTAAGTTAATAACTTTTCCTACCAAATTTTCAAAGCATAACTCTAATGGAAGAATATTACACTTGCTATTGTAACATTCTTGATTAAAAGGGGACTGCTGCAGTCAGTGATTCGCAGCGATTTATTTGGGCATCTAGAGAATTTAAAACTTTTAAAGCTCATTTAGTGTACTGCAGGTGACACTGATGGAATATTACTGTAGAACTACAGCTCCCAGAAGGTTTACTCCATACATTTCTCTGTTTTCCTATATCGTAACCAGAGGTCTGCTTTGCTTTATTTTCTCTGAGCAAAACAGGTATGTTTTGTACTCAAGGAAAAATGAAGAATTACTGAACCCAATCACTATGATTCTTACCATTTAGTTCATCTTGTATGATGCAAACCACATCGTAATGAATTATAACAATATAATAATACAATAGCTTCTTCTATTCCTACTGCTTTACAAAGTGTTTTTTTGTTGTTCTTGTTCTCTTTTTAGATAGCTTCAACAGACAGTCTGGAATATCTTCCTGTGCTATAGAATTAATAGTAGACACCCATCTGATGAAAGATGCAAAAAGAGGCTGCAAAAAGAGGCTGACGTGGAAAAAAAAAAACCTTACATAGTAATACTGTATATTAGTTTTGCTACTATTTAAAACATCTATTACTTTTGACAAAATACACTGAAATGTCATTTAAATGGAGCTTCACTGAAAAAGAAAAGATTTTGGAGATCACTTGGGAACAGTAAGTTGACATAAAAATTATGAAGAATTTATGACAAGCAAAAATTCATTAATAGTTATATTAGTAAATAGTTACATTAGTAAAAGCTAGAGCTGAGCTAGAAAAGATGTCTGGATTTCTTAATCGCTCATGGTACTCTTGTACACTCACAGTTTAACACCCTAGTTTTTCTATTTTGCCTATTACCACATGACTAAACTGTAACATCTTGTCTGAAAGCCATAGGAAAGATTTAAAAAAGAAAAAATGGAAGAAATTTCTGAACTATCTGCACAACTTCAGTTTAATTAGTTTTCCTTAGTTGCTGCTGTACCACTGAATTAATAATTATTAAGTACTGCTTAAATGCTTTTGCTAAAAACAAAGTCACAATGTTTCCGTATTTTTTTTATTTTTATTTTTAGGTATAACAATGAAGAGCTTCACAGTTGCAGAATGCAACAGAGCTTAGGAGCAAATAGTATCCTCAAAGAGAACAAAGCAAGGAGAAAAGCACAGGAGTTTTACCATCACAGAGCACGTTCCACACACTGCAGACTTACCTAAAGCGACTACAGATTTAAAGAGTGTAACTACATAAACTAAAGGTTACTAACAAAGAAACATTTATGAAAAAGTTTCTTCCTCTTCAAATCACCCTCTGCCAAAGCTGACCTCTTGCATTGCCTCAGCATCAAGGCTGACCATCTGATCCACAGCTCTACTCAGGAGGATCTAAAACATTTCCTGCTTAAATTTCAGTGAAATGCAAGAGAGAAATCTTGTAATATCTTCTAGGAAAAGACTGCAGTGCATATAACATAAATACCAGGCAGTGAGGATACATAAGGAAACAAATGAAAATGGAGAAGCAATAAATTAGAAGACAATGGACTTCTGTCGCTGCTGCTAACAGCCTATTTGCTAAAACCTTCTGCACATAGTAAAAGGAAAAGTCCATCTGCAGCACAGAAAATAAATAGGAACAATTTTTATTTCCCTCACTCATATAGCTCATGTATATGAGCTATAGTTTTCTCCTACTTACGTATTTTGAGATCAACTTTTTATTCACAATTATGATCCTCATTCTAACAATCATTTTGAATTATTGTTTTGTAGTCAAGCCAAATCATAGGATACCAACTTCTTTTATTCTGCGAAAACTGAAGCAAAGAGGACTCATACAGTTCTCTTAGCACACTCAGTGAGGAAGACAGAAGCACAACTACAGTGTTCTTCATACAGAGCCGATACTGCAAATTTCTGTATTATCAGCAAGCTGAAAACAGGCATATTCCTTAACTAAGAGGTACATGTTATAGCTTTTCAATTTATTTCCACCAGATGGCAGGTGAAAGTTTGATTTTCATATGCAAAACTCTAACAGCAAATTATATTGACAATATATACAGTTATATACAATATATACAGAATACAGTTCCTGTAAGTGGCATCTTGATGCATTTTTAGTGTTTGAGGTACATTTTTAACTTTGATTCAATCTGTCTTCGTTTCAGCTGAGACACAGTAGATTTTGTTCTTGCATCTAGTATAAATGCTACCTTTCAGCTTTAGGAGGAAAACAACACCGATAACACACCGATGTTTAGTTGATGCTCAGTGGGGCTGTACAGAACCAAAGATGATTTGGTTTCTCAGTATCTCATACTGCCTTGCCAGTGAGGGGGGCCATGAGGGGAGCTGGTGGAGACCAGAACCAGGCCAAAAGGACATTCCGTATCATAAGACATCACGTGAGGAAACAATAAAACTGAGCGAATTGGTGGGGGAGGCTGGTACTGCTTGAGAACTGGCTGGGCATCAGTCAGAGGGTGATGAGCAACTGCTTCGTGCATCACTTGTTTTGTGTACATACATAATTTATAATTATTATCATTACTGTTATTTCTCTCTCTTCATTTTGTCATAGGAAGTAGTTTTTCTCTCAGCCTAAAAGTTCTACTTTTTTTTTTTTTAAAAAAAAAAAAAAACAAAAAAAACAAAACAAAAAAAAAAACCTCTTCCTCATTGCACTCAGAGGTAGTAGCGTGAGCAAAAGACTGCGTAGTGCTCAGCTGCTGCTGCCAGGTTAAAACACAAGAGATCAAAAACCAAGCTTCTCAGGAACCCTAACCAACACAAATACCTTTGGGTGCGTGAAATAATTTGTGTTATTCCTATAGCAGCTCTCTGCCCTTCCCTCTCTTTGTGACATGCTGGCAGAGCTAAGATCTCTGCAGAGCTGCACTAATGATGTCAGCCAGGACATGAACAGGAGCATTAAAGAAAAAAATTAAACAATTTTGTTATTCTATTCCACTAATATTTGGAGGATGTGTTTTTTGATATTTCAAGATTTGAAGACTGATAGTAAAGTTTAGTTACAACTCAAAACTTTCTGACCCTCATTAATTGCTTTCTTCAACAAAATTAGTAGCACCTGATACACACTATATAAAGCTCACCCTTTCAGTTGGAACCTGAACTGAATTAGGAAGCGTGATTAAGCCCCTATGCAATAGGCATTGGTTTCTACATTTATTTTTTTCTGTAAAACAAGGCATAAGTTTTTTCATCACTACTACTCCTGTTTACTGACAATGGATTATTGTAGAGCAGATTTTTAGGGAAAAAAAAAAAAAAGAACAAAAACAACAAAACATGAAAAGAAAAATCCAATTCACTCTTACATATGCATATGCGCGCTTACACGCCTAGAATTACAACAGTAAACATGCCTACAGAGATCTCAATCTCTGATTATAAGCAGACAAAAGTAGAAACAGCAAATGGCACAATTAAGCAGAGACCAAATTAGTAAGTATTTAAGTGAACACGTGTACAATCAATAGCTGTACAATCAATAGGTGCACAGACATTAGGTTTAGTAAGATCACCGTGATAGAAAGATAATCGAAAGAAATGGAAACGCTCACCAGTGTCATAGGCTTACAGTAAACTCCCCAAGGGGTGATCTCCAGAAAGAGTTCCTTCCTTAGGGGCAGTCAGCCCTTAAATGGGGTCTAGGAGAGGTGCAGCCAGGCTCCACCCCTTCTGGTAGCACAGCTGAATTGCCTTCACCTGTGCTCCCATGGCTGACCCATTGCTCACCTCAGGTGATCAATCAGAGGTTCAGGCTGTGATCAACAGTTCCCATACAACATGTGTGTCACCAGCTGGTGAACTGATCCAAACTTTTGCTGCCAGTTTCCAAACTTAAGTTGGTCCAAAATATCTCAGTGCCATTCATTGCTAACACTGACTGAGAGAAGCACGCCAAACTTTTCCATCTAAATTGGTTCCTCATGTTCAGCTGGCATTCAGGTCTCAATCCTTACTATCAGAGCTTGGACGCAGGTCAGTGCATGACCAAGAGGTGAGATGAAGCCTAGTGACAGCTTTGCTCTACTTACACAATAGGATTTCCTACAGAGACGGACATTTCTATGCAGGAGGCATCATACCCTCAGAAACAAGGAAATCAGTCATATTTTGGGGAGACTAATCTTTTCACCTTTTTTATTTTACAAGAACACAGCACATTGTATTGTGGAGAGACAAGGTTATCTAAGAATGAATTCTACTGCAGCCAGTATATCTCTCAGTAAAGGAGGACAAAACAAACTTCTGTCTGATGGCCACTTAGCTTAATGCACAGTAATCAAATGTTCAGATGAAGTAGTGTTGCAGAGAGTGAAAAAAAAGAATGCATGCAGCATAATACAGTTCATCATCTGTATGTACTTAAATTGTGGGGGAGAAATATTTTTGTAATGGTAACAAATACCTGCCCAAACATTCACCTTTAATGCTATCCTATCTCCTGCTTCTGTCCACAGACATAAGCTATCCCATAAGATAGCTTAAAATTTAGGACACCTGTTTCATAGAGTCTAAAGATGCCTATCCAATTATGTCCTTTGCCAGACATCACAAGAAGCTGCCTTTCTCACATTTGGTCAAATAGCTGAAAAAAACCTCAGCAATTGTAACACAGCAAAAAAACAGCAACAATTGTAACACTGGAGGTGCATATCTCGTTTACCAACGTGAGGAATTCCCTAGTACTGTATCAGGGATATCCATCACTGATCACACCAGTTGAGTTGTAATAAGTTAACGAGGAATTCAGACTATGAAAAAAATCTCATTTTCCTCCTGAATAAAGAAATTATGTAAGCAGTTAGAAGAAATGAGATCTAAGCAGTAGGCAATAGAGTAGTGCAAATTTTTGCTGCATCTAACAGAAAAACTATTATATTTAGCACTGTGCTGATGCCCATCACAGTGATATTCCCCTAAATCTATGTGCCTTTAGAATTAAAAGAATAATGATAACCACACAGAATTACTGAGAAGCAAAAGGCGTCTTTCCTAAAACACCTCATTTCTGTACCTCAGTGGCCAAGTGGAAAATTCTGTGCCTGTTAAGTATGTGAATTAAGCTGCAGCTTTGATAGCTCTCATTGCCAAATGAGAGCAATTAAGAGCTCCATATCACTGAGCATTAATGCTCTGGAAACTATGTTATAGTCACAATCAATCCTGATTCCATGTAGGAAGAAAAAGAAAAAAAAGTCATGTTATCTCTGTATTAAATAAAGAGAAGAATTACCCCACCTGCTACTCCTTTTTATTTTTATGGATTTTTATGGAGGAAAAAAATGACAGTAAAATCCATTAAATCCTTCAATGCCTCATTTTGCACTTATAAAGTAACACCAAGAGTAACTTAAAAACAAACAAACAAAACCTAAAGTATTAGTATGTCCTGTTGAAGTCTTTCAATGTTCCGGATGACTGAGCTCCCTTTGAACAAGAACATGATGCATGCAATTGGTGCTTTGGAACACAAGCCTCAACCGTCTTACTAATTTTACCATAGGAGTCAGGCAACATGCTTCAAAAAGTGCCAAAAGAGGTGATCTAATCTCCAAACGGAGAAAATGTATCAGCACCTGCACTTTTTAGAATCACACTTATTGTCTGACCCTGATGGAACAAAGTCAAAGAAGAAACTGGCAGGAAGACACAAGTGGTCCTTTGCCAGATTCTATTCCAAGTGAGATGTTAGAGATGTGGAGAAAGAAGGACAAATTCAATGAAATAAAACCATCAAGAACTCATGGGAGCTAAGGGACAAGGAAGGCAGAATTTTGCAATTTTTAGAAAAGGACGGAAATACTGATTTCATGCCAAAAGGGAACATATAATAATAAAGGCGTAATTGGCATAAACCTTTATGCCAATAAAGGTCCAAATGGTTTAACTGGAACACTGTGGCTCCCTTGAATTGCCATTTTCTTGCTTTACATCTACATTTTAATGCAATGTCTGTTATTTCTGTGCAACTGAACAGTGCAAAGAGTGAATGAAATAAGCTTCTGTGTGATGCAGAGAGGATCAAGAACTTCTGCTAGTCTCAGCTCCAGAATATCCACAGCTCTGGTTCAGACAGCACAGGAAACATGCCTGCAGCCCCTGGGGAACTGTCAGATGAGGCTGTGTGTGGCGCTGGTACCTGAATTCCTGCTCTCCAGTTGTTATTCTGTGCTCAGTCACGCAGCTGGTTATTTAGCAAATGTGCACCAACTTCAAAAATTGTTTCAGCATTTTTTAGGAGAGCCTCATTCCTTATAAAGGAATCAGTCACCTAGGAAGTTGTGATGAAATTAGGCTTAAGGATACACAGGAAAGAGAATTAAAAACTATAGTATTGCAGTGATAATTTTGTTAAGTGAAGAAAGCAGGAGCATTTGAATAAAAGAGAAAAATATCTTCTATAAAGAAATACTTTCAGGAAGTTTTCAAAAGCAGTGAAAGAAAACAGCCTTCTCTTTCAGCAGTAAACAATCTAGTGTAGAAGATAAGCATTCTCAATCAAAAAGAATAACAATTTCTTTCTGATAAAAAAAGCATTTAAAATTGTTTGTGTAAACATGCCTCTCTGAAGATTGAAGCCAAATCTATTGAGAAAACGTATCAAGTCCAGTAGCAGCAGGACTATTTTTTGTACTGATCAGATCTGGAGCGTAATATTTTTAATCACTGTTCAAGAAGAAGATTTCTTCTTGAAAAGTAAACGCTGTTGAAAATGAGCTGAAGTCAGAAAAACCTATCTTGTGGCTTTTATTTATTTTTTTTTCAATTGTTTGGAAACAGAAATGCTGAGGTACTGACAGGCTGACTCCTGTTCTTACTCCTGCCATCAAAATGGTTCCAAAGAATGTTTATCAATCAGGTGATAGGCGCTTTATATATAAAAATATAAATATAAATATATATATATAAAAATTCCAAGTTTTCTTCTGAACTATGTGATGCAGAAGACTGTATAGTTTAAGTATACAGTTAATTATAGTTTAATTAACAATCACATTTATAGACAATTTTAGTTCATTCAATCTAGAAAGATACTCTCATCAATTAATATTAGAGTAAAAAAAAACCCAGAAAGTGGAAGAGTGAAAATATTTGCTCAGCTATACTGATGACAAGCAACATACACTTGTGGATGTCAAGTACACACTACAGAAAGTCATGGTGCCCGTCTTCTGTCACTATAATACAATATTATTACTGTACTCAGATAATAATCCACAAAAATAAAGCCACCTCAGTTAGTTCATCATTGAAATGAACAACTTAATCACAGCATTGTACATCTTAAAGAACAGAATGACTACACGTAAGTAGACTGCCTGTCTTAAATCCTATGAGCACAGTTCAGAAAAGAAAAACTAAAGCAGTGCACATGAGATTTACTCTTTTGAAGGCTTTTGGTTCAAGCTTTTGTTTCAAAACGAGCATTTGGACATCTCTTGACTGAATAACAACCATAATGACCACAAATTAAAGGGAGATGCTACTTTGAAGAAGCTAACTCATTATAAGCTTTTATATTTTAAAAATAAAAATCTGCATACTCCTTTATAAATCCATAGCTATATTCACTGAGTTTCACTAAGCTGAAATTTGACCTCACATAGACTAAAACAAAATACATAAAATTAAATTATATTTTGGAACACAGAAAAAGAAAATCCATGAGTAATCAGAAAGTCAAAGGGATGACATTAATAAGTGTGAAGAATCCCATAATTTGTCTCATAGCAATTGAACACATTCTTAATCAGTGACTTTTGTTACAAGGACAAAGAAAAATAAGAGCATCCTTCCAAAGATCTCTATTCAGGCTGCAGACAGCTCAATTCTTAAAAGCTGTGAATTTGATTTCAGTATTATAGAAAATCACACTGTACAATCTGTTATGCTTCACAATCCTAGCTCATGTAGAGTATTTATGGCTATATAATGGAAAATTGTTGCTAGAAAGATATCAGAGAAGATCATTAAATTCGTATATATTCTTTAAAACACTGTGAATCATAGCTTTTTCTTTATTGGGAAACGTTTATTTTATTAACAAATGGCAAATCAAAGGAAAGGTGTTAGAGATCCGGGGCTGAGGAAGCATTTCAGTGCCTACAAAAGAAAGCAAATGCCTCTCTGACAAAGGTAGGGAAAGCCAATCATGCATGGGAGAGGGGCTCCTCCCTCAGCCATGACATCCACGTGCAGAAGTGAAGGGCATCCAGTCAGCTGTAGACATCTCTGAATGATAGAAGTGGCCAGTGCCCTACCTCTGTACTGACTGGATCATGGCAAATGCCCTATGGGGATGGTGAAACAGTGAAAGCAGAACACTAATACATGTGGCTTAAACTAAAATTATTCTTTAGGTTGCTTGCTATTCCTCATATCCTCAAGGGGTGCATTGCCTGTAACGGAAGAAAGGAGTTCATTTGTGCAGCCAATTCTAGAGCTTTGTTTTCTTGTGTTACACAATGGATCAGAAATTCTTCCCATATTACATTTCTGCTCCCCCAATATGCAGTTTGGAATTTAGAAGCGTTTGACAAAGATATGAACAAAAGGTAAATACAGAAGTCAGTGGAATTTAGTGTGCTTTACAGTTTTGTGCACTAAAGATCTCTGGGTCAGGTACTGAAAAAAAAGTTGCTGGAGGATTAGTTCCCTGGGAACGACTTTTCATTAATCCATCTGCTACCATACTGCATGTTACACAATGACACCACGGCATTTGCTTTAGATAAGAGAAACAAAGTCACAACATATATGACAATGCACTTTCTTACTGCTTTCCCATTCTTGTATCCTTTATCAGCATTCCTCCTCCAAGAAACTAGGCTGTTATGTAACAGCAATAGAGTAGCACTTGGTTCAACGCTCAGTGTTTATTGTAAAGTAATTAGACCCCAAACGCAAATAGTTTCCAAGCTACCAGCTAGATAAAATGTTAATTGCTTTTTAGTAGCTATTTGGGCTCTGAATTAACTATTTTCTCACTTAAAAATCAAAATAGACAACATAGTAGCAGAGGAGAAGAGAGAGAGACCCAGTAATTCACAGTGATACAGACCTCATGGTAACTCAAACTTACACACGAAATGGAAGAGCTAGCACAGCATTGCTGTCAAGCTCTGTAACACAGGTGAGCGTGCTTCATCAAGATTTCTCTCACTTTTTTCCCTCTCTTTCTTCATCAGCATATTAATGCTCTTCATCATCATTCTTTGGAAGTGTGACACATATCACATTCCCCATCCTTCTGAGCATATGGTCTGGAACTATTCAATAGCTGCAATATGATGATTCCGGGCTGCTGAGCGCAACTGATTGGCACATTAAACTGCTGGGAGACTCTTATCTGGGGCAGACAGGATTCTTTCCAGTGCAGTCCTAAGGGGCCCTCAGTAATGAAAAATAGTAATTCTAAGTCTTTTCCACCTGTCTGTTGCCAGGCATTTTAAAATGGAGTTTCAATAGTTTTTCTTTCCCCATAACCCTTATTAAAGCAAATCAAGTGTAAGCCGGAAGAACTTGAAGAGCTTCACTAGAGACCTTGCAGTTATCAATTTAAGAATAGGTATTTCAAAGCTGATTTAGCCTTGCCTTTAACACTGTAAAGCAGCCCAGTGTACAAAAGGTGTTAACACAAAACGGATATCAAATTAACCAGTAAATACAGCAGTGGAATATTTTGATTATATTAAACAAATTCTCTTATTGTAAAAGAGATTTCTCCCTTTGTCAATGAATTAATAAAGGATAAGAAAATAATAATTTGTTTTGCATATAAGCATGATCAAAAAAATCGAAAAATAACTGAAATTGTAAAATGTACCAGATATAAAGAGATTCTTTCAGCTTCTGCAGCCTCCCCTTAACTGTGATTGTAGTGGCGAGCACGTTCTTTTGCTGGGAGTGACACTGAATCAAGCGTTTGCTTCTGATCCCCATTTCTTCCTCTATGGGAAAAAAAAACAATCAGCTTCCAGAATCATGACTCTATGAAACAACGTGAAGACTTTCTGGAGAATTTGTGTAGGAATTGGATACTGGTATCATGATCTAAGGACAGAGCCGTAGTGGCTGACATGGTGGCATTTAAATGGTTTACATGTATTGCTTTTAAACTCAATAAGGTAATGTCATGCTTTGATTCATCTACAAAACTAGACAGGCCAACTCTTTTCCCATCAGTGTTCTGTTTTATTATGTTTAGACCCTTAAACTCTGTCTGTGTTTTTCCATTCCAGATGATATTAAATCCTGAAGAGATATAAGAACGTACAGGACTTTGTGGCAGATGCATCTTCTGCACTAATGCACAAAACTAGATAAAGGGTGCATCAATGAGAAGTCTTGGAAATATTCTCAATTGTTTTGAAATTTTTATGCACGCTCTCTTTTTTATCTTTTTAAACACTGGTACCATTTCCTGCACTGGAGGCTACACACCTTTAAATAATAGTTTCTAGAAGCATATGAATTTGCTGCTTCTGTCACAGATTTGCATCTTTCCTGGATACAGAAATAATTTTATTCCATAGGAGTCAGCCATTAATACTACATAAAGTGTTTTGGAAATTACAGTTCTTTCTTTTGAGACTGCAAAAATATTCCAAAGAGACTTCTTCTTATACAGGTCCTCCTCAAAAGTGCTGTTAAAATTTGCAATTATTCCCCACTTGCAGGGATTAGCTATTATCGCCTGAGTTTGAAAAGCTTCATCTCAGAGGAGAAGCAATCACTTTATTTTAAGGCTGCTACAAAGTAATCACAAGTAAATCTGTTTATTTTCACATAAAGGGTAATATTTAAATGAAATGCTTGTCTTTACATTTCACATAAGAACTGCATTAACATTTACATTTGTTGTGAACCAACAATTTCTTTTTTAACTTCATTTCCCGTGTTGATGTTTTAGAAGTCTTATTTTCTCCAGCATGAATGTGCACTGGGGTTCCTGCAACGTGATGTACATTCACATTGGTAAAACTGAGTTCTATTCAGTGGTGATATATTAAAGCAGTTGGATGCATTAACGTTTGTGCAGCTCTCCTGCTGGATTTCAGCTTTTTCTATAGAAGATAAAAAAACATTTGTTTGGAGAACTTTATGAGCGGATTCTTGTGGAGTAATCTACTGTGAGAGACAGACCTGTGGCAACAGCCTGCCAAGGAGCAGCTCAGATATACAGCAGAATGTGAAACTTTTTGTACTATCACTTCTGTTCATGTTTCTTCATGCTTTTCTGTGCTGTGTAAGAAGGGCCAAGAAGCAGTTACTAGCTGTGCAGTGGCCAGTGATAAAAACGTGGATTGAAATGAAGATTTCACATACTGGGCACAAACTCTAAGTTTTTAGGGCTCTTGGGCAGAAGCAGCAGGTATAGAGTACTGCTGTAACCAGGTAGACAAGACAAAGTCGTGTTTATGTCAGACTGAATTTATAGCATGCCTCACATTTAGCCAGCTATCATGTCCTAATGTACATTTGCAGGGAGCAGTAGTACAGGTCAGAATTTTCCATTGGCTTGTGTTCATTCACAGAAGGGCAGATGTCACATCACTTGTATGATGTAGTATTTCCACATACAATAATGATAAACTAGGAGTGGCTATGGGAATCCCAAGTATTCAAGACTTGGAATTTTGAAAGCAATCTAACCTGGGTGCCTTCTCTCCTAACTGACTCTGAAGGGTTGCTGAATCATATGTAAAATTTAATACTTGTTTTTTTTTGTTTTTTTGTTTTTTTTTTTTCTGACAGTTGTAAAATTGTCATTAGTAATCTTCATACATCTCATAAAACAATGTCATTGAAAGTCAGCAGCAAAACACAAAACATAATCTCAATTTTCCTGAAGTGTTGAGGAACATACTTTCCTGAAGAAAGTTCTGCATTATGAATGTCTTTATTTAATGAATCAAAATTTTAATTAATTATAAGAGATGGTGCAGTCTGGGGAGAAGAGAGCATGCATAAAGAAAAGCTGAGTGCAACAAAGGAAAATGTTCTCATCTTTTTTGACTTCTTAGTACACAAATCTCAGAGATGTGCTCCTTATCCCACCTCGACTAGGTATCATATTCCCTGAAAGACTTTAGAAGGTATTCTTCTGCAAGTCAGCCTGTCATTAGCACAAAGTAATCCTTACTGTAATGGTCTTTAATTGCCTTTAATTATTTTATATCTGAATTACCGTACACTGCAGGACATTTAAAGTCATAATAATAAAATATCTTATTATAGTGGCTTACTGAAGTACTACTGGGCTTTGACTTCTGGGAACCGTTCTCAAGTCCAGCAGTGACTGTAAATCATCCTGAGCTCTATCATGTTAGTCAGTGGGGATATCACATTAGAAATGGAACTTGTAAACTTTGAAACATTAATTTTTACTAGAACTAAAGGCACTAAACTGCCTCCCCGGTCCTATTAGGGTTAGGCTCAAAACAAAAGGCAAACTTCAACTACAGCACAAAGGTAATGCCTGCACGTTGCAAAACACGTACTACTTTCCAATAACACATCACGACCATTTCTAACCTGACAACAGGCAAAGTGATCTCCCGTAAGGTAACAAATTCATATAAAGTACAGCAGAAATTACAGACAGCATTTTATAGGAACTTCACTGGAAATCAAGACAGACACAAGAACCTCAGGACAGACTAGGGATCTTCAAGTCAGACTATTAAACATAATTAACTTTCGGATCTTCAGCTGGTATTTTTAGTGAGACTATAAACAATAGAACACATTATTGGCAAAAATCAGTAGAATGCTGTAATTTCAACATTTTCAAGACATTTACTAAACCCTTGCATCCCTTGTATTTGTGATCATCACCGTTTTTACCCCATCTATAGATACCCAAGGCAGATGTTAAAATTACTACCATCCCAGGCTAGTTTTACCATCAAACCTTGTCTGCTCAGATATAACACAGACATTCTGTCAGTACTATGTAACAAACTATGCCCTCAGCAAGCCCAATCATTTTATATTATCTTTCATTAATAGCGTGTATTAAAAATTACTTATGGAGAAGACAAGCAAACATAGACTTTGCTCTTTGGAAGAAGAAATGTTTGTTAAATTTATTGGCATATGCCTACCAAACCAGCACAGCTGAGACTGATAAATAAGAATTTGATTAGAATTCAAATTATAACTTGTCCATTTCTCTTCATAATGACAGCTTGACTGAGATTGTATTTGTCCATTTTCAGAGATGAATAACCGTGGCATTTAGTAAAGAAGTGAGAAAACCATGTTTGGTTTTTAATTTGCTTTAATGACTTTCTTGGCCATGGTTATTTGAAGAAGAGTCTTGCCAGCTGCCTTTATTTCCCTTCTGTCAGATTACAATCTCTCTCAAAACAATATTTGAAAATGTCTTTTCAGAACAAAATTCAGAAAGTGCTACAGAGCAGCTGACTAGAAAGACAAAGCAATTGTGCTAGTATCACCAAGATAAATTCAAGTTACGTGAGCAAAGTACTTTCAGCAGAATGATTTATGCTTAAAACCTGGTGAAAATAATTTGTCTTCAATCTTCTTTATATTTTGATTTATTTTGGTATGCATTATAGCACCAGGCTTTTCTTTTTCTCCCTGTCCTGAAGCATGAGACGTGTAGTGCTGTTATACACATTTTCAAGAACACATTGCATTATGCATGCACAATCCACAAGTAAAGATAAGGAATTTCTGTATGCTGTAACCTGGAGACATAGTCTGCACACCTGTACTATTATACCTGTGAATCACACATGAGCTTGACTGATACATGACTATCAGCTCTGAAATGTACATTAGAAAGTATGTTTCTTAAAAGAAACATACTTTTTTATATATAAAATACCTGTATTGAACATATTTTTCTTTGGAGCACTGCAGGAATGTCATGATATGTCATGATGGTTTCTATGAACTGTTCTGTCTCTACAATTATGCCATATTTCCACAGGTACCATTCCCCTACATTCTAAAGTAGATACAGCACTCTAACAGTTACTCCTGTATTATTCTATTTGGTAAGGAAGTAGGACACGGAATGTTTAAAATAATTTTATGAATAGAGAATACTATACATATATACAAAGATAAATTTGGTGTTTTCGTGACCAAAGGATGAGCAAGAGAACATGCAAAAAATCTTAGCTTGTGTATGCTGAGCAGAATGAAAATCACCAGTTCCTAATTTTGCTACCATCTTCTTACGATATTTTTGAGGTTATTTATTAATTAACATCAAAATCAATGACCAGAGGATATTTCAGAAGTGTTCTCTCTTCCACAAACTTCTGGTTTATATTAATTTAATTTTACAGTATGGATTTTTACTCATCTATACTGCATATTCACAAAACACATACTGACATAATTCAAGTTCAATTTCTCAAACTCTCATATAAGGCTAGCACATTTGAAGATACTTGATTAGCATGTCAGAAAAAAAAAAAAACAAACTATGGAAGTACTACTCAGACGCTGAGCTGCTTCAGTTTACTCCTTCCTTCTGTATTACAATTTGCCTTAGTTTTAGAGATGTCAAGTTTACACAGGAATGCACTTTTAGCTAAATGGGAAGCTGTCCAAATTGCATTCTACCAGTAAGGTGTTTGAACATGCTAAACACCAGCTCGATATTTGACCAGAAGTCAGTCTAATTTCTAGAAATGTTCAGGAACGTGTGTGGCTTAGTACAAGCCACAGATCAAGAATTCAAGAACATCATGTGAGAACATTCTCTTAGGCAGCACAGCCTAAGAGAAGTCATAAGTGCACACAAAGGAGAAGCCTACGGTATTTCGGCATCATGGAATGAAATGTAAATGTCAAAACTCATTATTTGGTAAACTATTTAAATATTCACATTTTCAAGTATCTGAATACGCAGTCATACCCACTGTCTAAATATGGAAGAGACTGATAAAACCACAACTGATTTGTAGAAAAACTTCAGCTGGACATACTGGCAAAATGATTCCTTGCAGCTTCCAACCGTCTATGTGCTGCACAATAACTTGGAGGTCTGTATAACATGGTGCAGCACTTGGAAGCAGACTGAACCTGTAAACTGAGGGCAGCAAAGAGCCGTGGCCAAATAGCTCAAGTGTCTCAAGCTGTTACCTCTGCTTATCATATGGAGTAGTAGCATCTTTTAAATCAGTTTATTAAGTATTTTTAATGTATTATGCTACACAAAGATCATACTTAAATGCATAAGATAGTGGTTGTGTAATTAATTGTTATAGCCCTTTTCTGCAGTTACACAAAATGCTGTCCTCTCAGCAAAAATTCCAAGATTTAGCAAAATATTTTTGAGTTTCTTGGCACATTACCATTTTTTCCTAAAGACTATGTGGGAATGCATCTCTGTGCTGAGTTACAAAAGATTCTCAACATGATAATTAATTGCAGGGGAGAATTCCCAAATGGCACTGGATTCACACTGGATTAGAATGAGCAAACAGGTTTCCTAGTCAACAGAGTATTTGTTTTTACATTTGTGTAAGATGTGTTCATAACAGAATAGTTCAGATGGTTCAAAAAATCACCTACTGTACACAGTTTTGACCTTTGTAATGGAAATCAAAATATTCAGCATATCAATAAAAACCAAGATTTTCTACTATTCTCCAATTGAAAGCTACGAAAGCAGCAGAGGATTCTGCTTAGATTGAATACTGTCTGGTTGCACATAAATTCCTGTGTTACTAGATGCTCCTAATGTTAGAGTACATCTGGTATGATTGCTATTAATGGGCAAAAATTTAGAAAATGTCCAGAGGCATATTCGCTGTGTGGCTTTGAAACATGCAGGAATTATCATATCCAAAAGCAAGCATCCTGCATGCATACAGTGAAACCTCATAGAAAGACTTCTGATCTGACCTTTAAATTGTGTCTATTTAAAGAAGTTGAAAGGTTTATAATCAATACATTGTGGAGATTTTGAGGGGATGGGTGATTTCGAAAGAACTTGATTTCAGATTTTCTTACAATTGAGTTCCATATGTCCACATGTGCACTCGGAAATAAAATCGTTTTGTGGCAGTGGCATTTGAATCTATCAGTCTCGAATAACTGTTGTTTGGATATTTACTGTGTTCAAACGAATTGCTCATCTCTTGTTTCTACATCTTTTGACACATTCACCCTTCATTAGTATTTTCTCTTTGCAACAGTCATGACAGGCTTGACTGCAAATTAACACTCTAAAGATTTTCCTGAATTCTCTTTCCTTCTGTGAACTACAACTAATTTTGCATGCATTTTGTTAATGCCTTCGTAATTATCTTATCTCACCAACAGCTGTAACATAGTAACAATGGCTTACAGCTACTAGTAAGCATGAGGCATATTTTCTTCCATGAAAAGCAGAAGATATGGAATATTTGCAGCTCCCAACATGATTCCTGGGTACAGTACAGATCCCTTGTGAGTCTGCAGTTGCTCTCAGAGAGTAAAGACTTTTTTCCAAACTGTTACGAATCTGTAAATGATGAATATATGACAAGAATGTCATAGTGATAAATAAACATCTACAGTGAAGACATTAAAATAAGAGCTGTCAATGGTTCTCTAACTTATCCTTGCTCTCCTGACTTGAAACTTCACAAGAGAGAAGGGCAGACCTTAACAGTGCACGCCAAAGCACGAGCAATGACTGCCCCTTGTGCCTGGTGAGGTTAACATCAGCATTCACGCACCCTATGCAACTGCATCACTGAACATACTTTCACAGCTGCCCTACCTTCCTGAGTTTAATATCTCTTGGATTACTACCAGATCCCCAGCTGATAAAAATCCTGATAGTTGTATTGATTTCCTAGAGCTATCTTTATTCAAACCAGATCACAAGTACCAGGTCACAGTAAACTCATCTGCGTGGGTTAAATATGCAGCAGTGCAAAATCACTAGTTCCTATCCTCTATTTTTACGTATTTTCCCTTGCCTTGGAGAACTTGAGAAACAGAAGCTGCAGTTTCACATGTCATACTTCGAAAGAGAACATCCAAACGAGTCAAGAAAAAGCATTTTTCTGATCCAGGTCCTGATACTTCATGATTGCAGAATGTAAAGATGCCCTGGTCTTACTGCCGAGCTGTCTGCACTCATCAGACACATTGAATTGACTTGTTCCCTCTTCAGCAGATTCAGTTTGCCAAGTGAATTCAAAATGAGGGAAAGAGAGAAAGGAGGAAGATAACGGGAAGGGAGGAATGCAGCACAGCTTCACACCATCCCTGCCATTAAAATGGCCCAGTAACAAACGTTCTGAAAGCATGAATGTGGAGCACCAAGCAGTGATTCAGAATTCCAACAGCAGACAACCCAAGATCCAGCACTGCCATAACAGTGCATCCATGCACCTCACCCTGCACATCACAGTTTGAATGTCAAGTATATAGTACCAAAAACACCACTTGCTGAAAACTGTTAACAAGAGAGACTTTTCTGCCTTCCTTAGCATTCACTCTTCTTTGTCCCTCCTTACAAAATCCAGTTAAAATTTTCCTCCATTTTAGAGAAAGATGAATCGTGTCTGAAGCCACTAATAAGAAAAATATGCCTATAAATTTTATCATCTACACAGAGACACTAGTGCACCCAGACATGAACTTATTAGCAATACAGGCCTCTCATCACACCACTTACAATTTCATTTTCACTTGCCTAAGGGGTTATTGACATTAATGTTACTTACTCTTAGTAAGCGAGGCTGCAGGTAATCCTTACTATTTTTATTATTTCAACTCTTTGGATCTGATCCTATTTCATTCCAAGAGTTTCTATGTTTTCAACTTGCAAAAAAACTTATAGAAACTGGAGACATATGAATAAGGATGATTTTTAAAGCCACACTTTTTAAACAATATTAATATTTGTTACCTATATTTTATGCATTTTCTGGTAAGATAAAAGAGCATCATATGGACACTTCACAATCTTTAAAATGTCTGGATTTATTTAGAAACTGAAATAAAATACAACAACAACAACAACAGCAAACTACTTTTCAGCTGAATATTGTAAAGCTCATTTACAGCAGACTAACCATCCAAATTTCCTGTGGACAGAGTAAAGAAAAAGTGATAAAGACTGACTAATTTGATGTTAAGTACATACAATAGTAGAGACTAAACACTTTGACTTTCCTCTGTTCTGCAATATCACAATGACCTTCCCTTTTGGAGCAGCAGTCCTCCATGCAGTATCTTTTTTTAGCAGAAATGATTTCAAATAAGACATCCTGAAGAAGCAGTATTCTTCTGGCACCACTAAAATCTTTATTGTCGTCTTTTATCTGAGGTTAGACAGGCATCAACATTCCTTTTATTTTACTTCTAATATATTTATTATTTTTTTGCCCTGGTTCTGGCTTAGTTATACATAAATCCTTATGATTCCCAGTGGCAGGAATGGAATTGTTGAATTACACCACAGTTTATTGGGTTTTACATTCAAATATAATCCAGCTACCTCTTAAGTTTTCTTCCACTGCAGCGAGATAATGCATTTCAACACTTGGAAAGCAATTTTCATTTAGAAATGAGCTCACAGCAGTTGATGATCCAGTTCAAAAAAGTGTTTGTTGAGGGGTTGGAGAGCCACAACAAAATGTGTCATTATCTTATTAATGAGAAAGAAACAAAGCAGGTGTTGCATACTTAGTGGCCTTAAAAAGGAAAATGTAATAAGCAGCCGCCAGGTGTAAAATAACTACTTTGTAGTTTATCTATCTCAAAAGGAAAAAGACAAACTCCATAAAGATATCATTAGAAACCAATATTTTAAAGGTATACAGCGGATAAGAAGGAAAGCTGGCTGAATATTAAAGCCCAAAGCAAATGGGTTAGAGAGTGATGCCTGATGACTTCTAAAGGATACCAACTTTCTATCTGTTTTTTACTAAGTTTAATCCTCTGTATGGAATTTGAGTGATTGATAGAAAAATAAAGACACATTATCCTCTCCTCTACACATTATTCTCTCCTCAGAGAAAAAGAGCTACAAACTGCTGCTGGGAACCTTATGCTAATTACATATCAAGAGTTCAGGCACAGCTATCTTGGAAAGAGTTATTAAGTCACAGTTAAGTGAAGTAGCCACATTTCTACATGCCTCCCTCTTTATTTGCAAAGAATTGCAGGTGACAAGGAGGCTGTTAAGAGTTTCTATTCACTCGCACTTTGCATTTCAGTACAAAGCAAAAGGGCACAAAGCACATGAAACCTGCACAGTGACACATCTGTCCTGACAGCCCATAATGTTGTGTCACAAACCTGTCCAGCCCTTTGATCTCAACTGGGCTTCAGGACCAGGAGCAGCTCTGCTAGTAAGGCAAGAGAGAAGAAGATAACTGCTAGGTTTACTCCACACACCAAGGATGAGTTTTTCTAAATCTAATCATTCTTTCTGAAAGTGATTGTGAAATACATCAAGAGAATTAAAAACATTTATTTTTACCTTGTCAGGCCACCTCTTCTGTTGATTATAGAAAAGATAAGCCAGGAACATCAGTTCAATGCATTCCAAGTAGAATAAAGATTTGCTTATTGTCCCTGACTTAGATAAGGAGCAAGAGCAGGCATATCCAACCCACAGCCAGGCACAGGGCATGCACCCATTGCTCACAACAACCAAATATCAGTGTGAAAACACCACTGTCTGGGCTGAAACCAGGGCACAGGGAGTACGCAGTACTAACTCAAGCAATTACAATAATTGCATGCGTTTTGTATGCTTAACAAAGCCTGATGAACAGCAAAAAGCATGCAGTTCTGGTTTCTGTTTTGATAAAGGAATTTGAGAATAGGTTTCAAGACAGTGGAAAAAAAAAAACATCAAATTTTTTGTATGTTTTCAGCTCCACTTTCAGTTGACATAAATACATTACCTACAAATTTTAAAGTGGAATGCACAGAGCTGAAATCAGACATTCAACTCAAAAATTGATTATGTCTCTTTACCAGGCTTTTACGAGATCTATCACACCCAAGAAAGATTTCCTTTGCTTCACAGTCACACCTGAATCATGTCATCACTTTTTGGCAGTACGTGCATCTGTGAACAGCTATCCTCCAGGATAAAGAACAAGAAGAATAAAATTTCACCAAAAATCTCTGATGAACAGCTTGAGAACTCACTAAGAATTGCAACCACTGCCACCAAACTGGATTAATGCCTTTCACAAACGCAAGGTGAAATACCCAACTAATTTTACATGTCCATTGATCTTTTTTTTTTTAATGCTTTAGTAAAAAAAAATATATTACAACTATTTTTTGGTTACATACATTAATTACATTACATATTTTATTTTCTCTTCATTCTGTGTGGCTCAGGAAAGCCAAAAGGTTAGATATCTGTGAGCTGCACAATGGTTTAAATATTTTCACTGACCAATAAGAAGAGACAAGCTTCCCTTGCATAGCAAATATTTTAATGGCACCTGTATCACATTCCCCTAATCACTTGGTGTCTGGTGCTTCCTTTTGCCTCCCTGCTCTTCTTCCAGCTGTGGCTGATGGGAATTTACACTAGAAATAGCTGAGTTGAGGACAAAAGAGATCTCTTGTGTACACAAGAATTAGTCCAATGTGATACGCTGCATAATTTTCCTCAAGGAAGGCAAGGCAATGGGAACACTACCATGTCCCTGTATGTGAGGACATGCTGCAAGGGAGGACGACTGTCCTTTTCTTTTTTTTCTTTCTTTTTTTTTTTTTTTTATTTTTTTTTTTTTTTTGAGAACCATAGGATTTTCTTCATTAGAGAGGATTGAGGCCTCAATTACCATTGCTTCTGCCTTTTGAGGGCTAGAGTTTAATTTTAGAAAAGAGGGAAAACCACAAATTTTTCCTAGTGACAGTAAGACAGTTTGTATGCAAACAGGGTCTTTGCTTTAGTGTGTTTAGGGAGCTGGAGCCCTCAGCTTCCATCTGTCAGGAACAAGGGATGCATATAGGTGCCAGTTTCAGGGGAATTCAGGATTCAGCAGGATCCGTCTTAAAAACAGGTGGCATTGTTAGGCTGCGGGGCTGTTTGCTAATTTAAGAGACCCATAACCTAGCTAGAGCTCATTAGATTCCAGCAGAGATGATCCTGATCCTCTGGGCTCACATTTGGGCTTAACCTTCCAAATGGACTAAAAGGAAAAAAAAAAGCCAGCTCAGAGCTTGTGCTAAAGCTATCTGAAACCATCCGCAGTATTTTATAGGGAAAGGGGAGCAGCAGTGCTAATGTGCAGTCATAAAATATGATCTCAGTTTGAATGTTTGCCATGTTTGAGTGAAATTTGCACTCTCACTTCAGCATGCAAAAAAGAATTTATTTTGTTGTGATGAAACTAAGAACATCTCTGCAAGTAAAGAAGGATTTAACAACAGGATTAGCCAAGTAGTTTTTGTTCTGTTTGTGAAGGATTGGAATTTTCTTCCTGTATTTAACAAAAATTGTGCATAGCACCAAAAATACTGTTTGTCAATTGTCAATAGTACACAGTATTAGAGCAAACATTAAAAAGGATTAATGATCCAAAAAGCATCATAATTTTGCTAGGTAATCACTTGTGATATGAATAATATATTGACTAGTAAAATGCCCCAAGGTTTCATATTTATTTCAATTTTAATATATTTATTAATGGTAGCGGGGATAGGCAATGAGGGAGCAAGTGCAAATAACAGAGCCCGTTCAGAGAAGGTTATGAAGAATTCTGGGGGAATTTTTCCATGCTGGGTGAATGGGAAATGGATAAAGAAGTTCAATGGGAGGGAAAGAATTCGAACTATTTTCACTCCTTATATGTTTGGATGTTTTTGTACCATGGGAAGCTTGGAGAGAGCCTCTATTCTCTGTTATCACATTAAGATGCATCAGGAATGAGCAGAAAATGATGTGCAATACATTCTAATTCAGCCTCCTCTGGAATGCTATAAGCTGTACTGAAGAAGGACAATAAAAATAATACAAGCATAGAGAAACTCTCACACAAAGAGAGCCTGCAAGATTTAGACAGTTTATCTTGGAAAAGAGACAAATAACAAAGGACATGAAAAGGGCATATTCAAAAACAAACGACAGGGAAGATAGATCTGACATTACAATTCCACACACATCATAAAGCAGGAGCAAAAGGAAAGCTAATGAAAATGAAAGATGGTTGAATTGAAATGACTGAATAAATGCTTTCTCTGTGCACAATTAGACTATGAAACTCCCTGCCACCAGGTGCTACAGATGCAAAGATCTGCATAAGGATGTCTATCCTGTTTCGGTGGCGTTTGGCCATTTGCATGTATAATAAGGATATCCTGAATAAAATGCATAATAAGAATATCCTGGTTGCCAATAGAAAAGATCACTGAAAAGAGAATAGGACTTCATTCTATAGGGTTCAATGGATACCTAAGAAGGGCAGTTCAGAATCTGACCTCGGGGAGGATGAGGGATATAAAAACATTATTTTACATGTACCTGCTGTGCAGTTTCCAAAGAATCTGCTATAAACCTCTGTCAGAAGGCAAATTGTAGCAAGATGGAACACATTTAGTACAGCAATTCATGCCTGTTAATGATCAGCTTTCCCAAACAAATGATGTTTTTATACATTTTTAAACACGGTGCTGTTCAGTCTTCCCTCCAGCAGACACTTTCCATATCAGAAATGACACCAGAGCCAGAATGTCTGACTCCTCAGGCTTGGGACCTGCCAGCCCCAGGAGCCAGCACAGAGAGCCTTCTCCTCTTACAGCTTGGCATCTCTGTGTAGGCCTGCATATGAATGCTTATCCTGCTGTCTCTCTGGGCTGTCTAAAAACTGCCTGAACATACAGTCTGGCTCTTCTGCAAATAGGTACACAGTGTAACACTTGCAGGCAGAGGTCTTTAACCAGAAAACAGCCAAGCTGTGAAGGGGGTTGCACATGCCAGAAGCCGTAGTCATGTGTATCAAACAACATTCAAGTTACTTATTAAAAACAAACAAATAAAACAACAGCTTCTCTTACTGCTTCTGTTTCGTTTTGTTTTGTTTTTCTCTTGGCTACCAGAATTAAATCAATAGGTCTGAAGGCAATTTCTTATTGCTGTTTTGATCCATTAAAAGACACAAAGCCCCACTCCCCCTAAGCAATCTCAAAAAGAAAAGGACACAAACTTCCAGTATTCTTTATGTTTCCAGTATGCTTGCTATGATGCAAGAATAATTTCCTATATATATTAAAAAAAAAAAAACCACAAAAAAACTTTGTTTCCACTGTAGCATAATACAGAGAAAAATGTGATTGCAGAAAAAAATAGCCTAATGATCCCATGTCTTGATGCCTGAAATTACTCTCCAAGAGAAAAGGCTTTCACTGGAAATACATCATTTCAAATTCTTTCTTCTTCAATGACTTTGAGAACACCTCTTTCTCAAAGGAACTGTGGCTAAGATGTATACACCAATAATGTTATTATCTTTACAGACAAGATGCTGGATATTTATGTGTTGCCAACTACTTTCCAGTGCCATGAAGAGGTGTGCATTAACATAAAAAGGATGACCCAGACTAACAGCACTTTCTGCAGAGGTGTTTTGTAATGTTTGGGGAGCAGTGAGACAGCTCTTCCTTGCAAAGAGGCTGAGAGCTGGGTGCTACCCTGCTACCTCCTCCATTTCGAAATGAACCAGCATAAAATCCTGAACGTTCAGGGAATAACTAAAACCAGCTCTGTTGCTTCTAGAAAGACCCAAATGAATCCTGCCTACTCAAATAAAAAACCCTTTCTCCTTCTTTGCCAGCACAACATGACTTAGTGTTCCACAGTCTTTGCAAGGATTAATCAGGAGAAAGATAGCTTCTGAGTAAAAGCATTATTTTCAAATGGTCCACACACTCATTATGAACTAAGAAAGTTTTCTGCTGCTAGAAAAACTGAATTCATCATTTTCAATTAATTTTACCTTCATACAAATGAAATGACTGGAGAGGTGAATTATCACACAGCATCATCAAAATTTGCCTCAGCATCTTAGTTAATACAGCCTTTTCTCACTAAACTTTAAACAGTAGCACATTTAAGATAGATACTCATCATTATCTATTCAGCTGGACTCAAAATAATTTGTTACAGTCACTTGGTTTTATCATTACTTGATACTGAAAACTGGCAAGCATCATAACTCACTGGCATTTTGAAATCTCTTCATGTTTTGACCCTTCAAAAATTTGTTTTCGCTTGGTAATCCAGGTCTGGCCTGCTAGGCTAGCAGTAATTAGTTTCATAAGTATATTACTATCTCAATGTGTCTTATGGCAAGAAAATGATGAAGGGGCTTTGTCGCAATTCAAACTAATAGTCTCTCCAGCCTCTTTGTGAATTCTCTGAGCATGTCCTCCTCAGCTGCTACGCTGCAGGTCTTTTATCTCAGGTAAATCACATGAAGCTTTCAGACCAGAAAGTGCCCTACTGATTAACCGTTCTTATCAAGAGGGCAATTCTCAAACCTTATTTATTTTTTCTCCCATCTATTGCCTCCTCTGCATGACATATGCACCCTCTCTCACCACTGGTGCAGTACTCCTGCTGCTCTGACTTCCCGCTCCGCTCTGTCCCTGGGCTCTATGCTGCCAAAGCTCTCCCTGCCCTCCAACCCCCTCCGCCTCCAATCCAACCAATCTACAGGCACCCTATCCTGTCTTTCTCTTCCTCTGCAGTCAGTGCTGCTGTCCTGGAAGCCAGCTCCAACCCGCCTTCACCTCCTTGCAGGCTTACACACTTGTACACCTCTCGGCTCAGTCCTGTCCTGCTGCATGCATGCTCCACCAGCACACCTCTCTTGTGGGTCCAAGCAAGGGGCTGGATCTGGGAGATGGAAACACTCTTTTTCCAGTTCCTTGATCCCAAACAACATACAGTCACATAAACAAGAAAGCTGAAGACAAATATAGGTGCTGCTTAGGGTGGATAAAATCTGCTGTTGCCACCTTGCCCTGATGTGCCTTCATCTCAGCATTCGAAAGAGTGCCCTGGAAGCACGTGAAAAACCTGCCTTTGTCCCAATTCCTGGAAGAACTTGTTTTTTAAAGCACACAATGTGCTTTAGCCTCTGTATCCACTCATTTGAGTTATTGAATTGCCAAACTTATACATGAAAATGCAAAAGATGAAGGAAAATACTGTTCTGTGAATGCTGATAAGTGAACAGCTGTCTGGCTCCCTTCCCCCTTCTAGAACCACCAGGATGACTCCAGAGTTACCCCATATTCAAGAAACATCATTTTGATTATTCAGATAAATGGATAAAGTATGTAGGATTGTTAACTTCACCACATACTGATTAACATTTGAAGAAAACAGAAGACATTGTCACTTTAGAACCAATGCTTTTCTTCATTTTTACATTCAAGCAGCTGTGGAAATCTAAAGTTCATTTGCTATGCTTCCTGAAAGATCCCCCAAAATTTGTGATATGTTCTGTACTGGATGATACTTCCCCCTAGTGTGCATTCTATGTAAAACCCCTCTGACACCAAACTCGAATTCTTCAAGTATGCTCCAAAACAAGCAACATAACAAAAAAAGTTGCAAAGCTGCAAAGCCATTAAAGCATGCCACCTTGCAAAATCACCTCATTTCTCTTCCGACTGCAAACAGATTTTGGTTCTCGCAACTTTTCCATCTTCTGAATACAGACAGCATACCTAAATATGATAGAGCAGCTATAAGCTGAGGAAGAAACTTCTCAGTGCAAAACAAGCTCAGACTAATCTATCATCTAGAACTTGTATGAGGAAGTGATCAGAAATAATTAAATATTACTCCCTTGGTCCAGTAATTAGACTTCTGTAATAGAGTATTTTGTCAAAGTAAATTTAAGGAGCATGTAGAATCTGTTATAATCTCACTCAAAAGGGGTAATCATTTTGAGTGTATTTCCCAACAACCCACACCTCCCCAGTAAAGTAGTGTAATCATTTACAGCATGATTTGAGTCAATGTAACACATTTATCTTGCTGACAGTCTGACTTTTGCCTAAGCTGTGGATAACTATGAGAATAAGCATTCAAGGAGAGATCTATTTCTGTCATTTTAAGAAGTAATCGGGCTTTTCCCAACCTTTGAGTAATATGGGTATTATGGGGGACATTTCAGAATTAAGTGCTTCAACTCAGCATTCAAACCTCACATTCACATTAAAAAAAGAAAAAACAAAAACATTAAACTTTCCTCTTGGACAGTCTTCCAAAACTGTCTTCAAAAAAAGTATATATTTTTACTCCCAAAGCTCAAAATCAGGTGTTAATATACTATGGCAACTTGCCTTTGGGCCACGAGAGAGAGCAGAGACATGGAAAAACCCTTGAACGCACTGCAAATTCCATGGTCCTTGCTTTTCCCTTTTCTCAATTTCCATCCTAAGAAGAGGAGACATACTCTCAAAACAAGGATGCTGTTAATTACACATAAAGACTGCCTGTCTAGTAGCTAACTCCTTCTTTTTCTCAGTCTGCTTCTAAGGGCAACCTGCACATTTTCTGAAGAGAAGTCCCTGGCTTTTCTTTAGCTTCCCTTTTTCCAGCATGCCTGTCAACCTGCTGCATCTGCTGCAGCCACTCTTGGGGCAGTGCAGGAGCTGTGCAGCTGTACAGTCTGGTAGCCTAGAGAGAATCAAACGAATTTAAGTAAACAAGTTTGATAACTGTCATCAACACCACAATGCCTAGAGAGATGCCCAGGTGTTAACAGCAAGGAGGGAGAAAGGAGCTGTACATATACACATGTGTATCCTTTTGCTATTGCTACGTAACATGAACTCCTAGCATCTCCAAGAAATCTGGGAACGCTGAAGTACAAATGTGTACAATAACAACAATGCCTTAAAGCAATCTGGGAGAACAACCCTAAGATTTTGTGTTCTCACTGAATGTTAATCTGTATGTGAAAAAAATATACATCCTGATGCTATCCTGAGAATGGACACTGACACCAGCTTGGTGTCTGGAGGTTAACAACACTGCTTCTAGTTCATCACTAGTACAGCCTTCTGCACAACTGAGAGGGGTGTAATCACTTTATTCCTTCAGACCACTTCTTCCTACACATTTGGGTGCAGTTAAGCCAGCTCTGCTAGCTCATCACAACTCCAGCTCCTACTCCTTTCTATTTTGGCCGCTTATTCTCACATCTGAGTTGAACTTCATGGCCGCTAACTTTATTGAAAAGGTCTGGGTTAAAAATAATCCTTTAAAAAGAACAGCAGAAAGAAAAAGAAGATTAAAAAAAAAAAAAAAAAAAAAAGCACTGGCTATGTGGCCAGTGTTCAGGGAATGGGGTGAGAAAATATTTATGCCATTTTGTTGCTGAGAAAGTCAAATTTACCACACTTGTATGTACAATATAGTTCTTTCAAGTAGTGACACTCGTTCAAACACTGTCTGGTATAACATCACCTCAGCTACCCATGGGAGTCCCAGGTATTGTGTGCTGTAATACAAACAATTATGAACTAAAAGTGAAAATGCTACTTAAATCTACAGGGTTTCTTTCCTATCAGGTTCCTTTTACCTTAGTTGTATTATTTCACCACAGTGAAACCAGGACCATACTACAGTAATTTCAGCCTTAATTTTTAAATAAAATACATGTCTATTTTTCTTTTTCTTTTTTTTTTTTTTTCCTGCCTGCAGATATGTAGTACAAAATAACTAACTCTGTAATGAAAACTCTTTAAGAATCACTGTGCCCGCATTTACAATCCTCTGGTATCATCATCTGTTTTCATGTACTTTTCAAATCAGTTTCTAAGAAAGAACCATGCTCAAACTTGTAATGGTAATGAACTTATAGATGCCCATCTGTCTTGTTTTTTATCCATTCAAAGTGTTTGCAGCCTGTGGCTGAGCCTGAGGCAAAGTTATATCATCTTGACACAAAGAAATACGAAGTCTTGCCTCAGAGATTTCCCTTGCCTGCAAGCAGCAGTGCCCTAAAAGCTCCAAGGTGCTACAATTAAAAATGTATCAATTAGTTACAGTCAACTAAAGGAGAATGACCATTAAGAATTCTTTTCATGGACATCGCAGGCCTTTCATTGTTTATCTGGGCTTGTACTTCTAAATTATTGGTGGAAAAGCTGTGTTCCTTGCAGGAAAAGCATGCCAAGAGCTCTTCAGTGCTCCCCAGTATCACCAGTCGGTGAACCCACAAACTACTCGTTATGTATACACTTAACACACTATTCAAAAATGTCAATTAACCTGCAGGTTTTCCGACCTTTGGGCAGCTGGATACAATCTCTCTCCAGAAATGCTAATGAGAACTTAATAGCAGGCATGAAGTTGAAATTTTAATTAAAGAATGTTTATTATTATTTGATCCTTTCTGGTGCGCACACAGATGCGGAACAGAATTGGAAATATTGTAAATAAAGCAACAAGCACTGCAGGCTAGCATCGCAAAGTTTAGGGCAATTTCAATCTTTTACCTCTGGGCCACATTAGCAAATTCCCTCCCTCACACAAAGTTTACTCAACAAAATCCCCAACTCCGGTCCTTTACAATGAGTAAGACCGGTAAGAACAGGAATATTTTATCTTGGTGGCAAGGGGAATACAATAATTCCTACATAAACTAAAAGAAAAACCCCAAACCAAACAAAAAATCAGTTCTTTTTGAATGTATGCAAACATTATTATTATTTCTTATGGACTGTTGGTTTGTTTTGTTTTTGTCATTATATTAAATAATAGATTCAACTCACTGCAAATAATTGTGGTGCCAATTTCACTACATTTCTTTGAACAGAAACTAAGGCAAAACTGGTCAATGTTAATCAATTTCCCTGCAGGAAGAGAGCGCTTTCTGACAGACTTGCATAATGGATGAAGCGCAAAACGAGATACCTGGGAGATCTACTTCCTCACAAAGTTTCTAACTGCATCAGAAAAGTTTCTTCACATTCCTACATTAACTCCTTTCCCTGCATGAACAATGTATGCTCATAGTGAAACCCAGCAAAGGCAGGCTTTGGTAGTTGTCAGCTATTTAAGCCCGTGCTTACTTTATTATGCTAATAAAGGCCTTAGTCAACAGACTTTCACCTTAGGCAATCTTCAGTAAACTAAATTAATAAAACATTACAAGAACGCTTAAAATTTGCTACGTAGTTTCTTTGCTTTCAATAAATGCACCAAGTGCATAAAATGATGACTGCTTAAACCTAACTTAAAAAAAACTCTAAATCTCAGTATTTATCATTTATTATTATTATATTTTATTATTATATTATATTGTTATTATTTTATCCTATTATTATTATATCATTATTATTATATCATTTTATCCTATTATTGTTATATCATTAGTGCAAAAATAATATAATAAAAAATAAGTTCTGTAGAAAACGGTAGACAATAACAACTCAGACACAGCATTTTACAATAAACAGAATTATTTGGCTTACAACCTGGCATTATAAGCAGCAAAAAAGTAGAAAATAAATCTAGAGGTGTCCTAAAAGTATAGCTTTAGAAGTAAAATATTCACCAGAATAGTAGGAAAGTCTTTTAAGTGAGGTTTCAATCAGATTCCTCACAGCTTCAGGGAGATGTTGGGGGTGTTTCCCCTATTTTCACCTTTTTTCATTTGACTAAAAAGGAGCTAGAATACATGAGAACATTCTCTTATTTTGCATATAGTAATGAAACATATTTGAAATAATTTTCCTGATACAAACCAGAATACATTTTTCCTTTCAATTTGAATATTTTGTTTCCTAATATGCTAAAGTTAAGATCCTTTATAAAAAATATGTACATGATAGCAGCAAACACGACAGGAGAACCTTGCATTTGTTGCCAAGCACTGGAATGGGAGCCCCCAGCTGTATATATAAAACTGAAATTAAAGTAGTGAAAAACCACATTGAAGTGCAGCTCTTGTCGCAGCCACAAATTCAATTCACTAAACTGAGTTGTTCTGCAGCAGTTGCACAGCACCTGGTGAAGTTTTAGAATCCACCTTAAAAAATAAAAAAATAAAAACTTGCAGCAAAAGAAAAGAAATTGAAGAAATTGATCTCCATATGCAGTTCTGAATGCTTTTAGCAAAGATTTGGGTAACATTTTAATATTTTGAATTGATGTAGATTCACCTCATCTGATAGCAAGTAGATCATATCATAAGGAAACACCGGAGGTGTTCAGCAAGCATTACACAGTGAAAACTTCACAAAATTTGCAAAAAAATTGCAAATATGTCATGGCACGAGGAACATAATAAACACAGGAAATAAATAATATTCTACTAATGAACTTCTGACTGGGAGGGGCAACACGGTTTCCTAATCTGTACCTACCTTTTAACAGCACAGGCAAGTAGGCCTCATGCTACGCCCCATGCTACGTGTTTTTCACTTCTGGCTTCTTTTTCTACTCTTTTTCATGTTTTTCTACCTGTCTATGCATGTACACATCTGTTACCATCAACACCTAAACTGCACATCAGTGTTCCTGATGAAAATAAAAAAATGTCATGGCAATAAGAGAATGTTTTGAAAGCAAGCCAGTTTGTCAGTAAATTATAAGCTTCATTATCATAAAACTCTAACAAATTGAACCCACATCTCATTAACTGAAAGTACAATATGACTGCAGCAGTATTCATCTCCCAGAAGAGTGCTTATCTATAGGAAAAAAAGATAAAAGTTTTGCTGAGAGCTGCCACTAATGATAGCATTAACTTTATTTATTAAAGAAGGCCTGAACATTTCTGAAAAACATACTTCCACCTTCAACTACGCTGTTCTGATTAAGTAAAATACTGTATTAATAAATTATATGAATTTAGCTTTTCTCTGTCACAGGACTGCACTGTTTAAAGAAAGAAACAGGCTTTGTCTTAGGTTTTATTTTCAGTGGCTTGCCCATTTCCCGTTCCCTCCAAAGGAATAATCTGTAAGTTAAACTCTCTCATGACCAGTTCTACTCTTTTGGCATATTCATAAGGAATATCAAATTAAAACTACCCAGTGTTATTGAGGTCACCGGGCTTAGCTTGTATTTCTGAAGATATTTCCTGTGCTTCTATGGATTGCTGGAAACTTAATTATAGAAACCACTGAGAAAAGTCTGCTCTGCAATACATGAATGAAGCATTACAAAGCTAGTATTAATTAAGGAAGACAAAGATTACAATAATATTTCCAAATCACTTCAAACTTCTTATGAAAGAAATGACTTGGTGCTCTCAACCAGCATTCCACACTCATACTACTAACAAGAGAGATCCCTGAATTGCTTAATACAAATTATGCTGCCCGTGTGAAAGGACACATCCACAGAGCCCACAGGATTTTAGAATCCAGTGTCCACCACAGCACATCTGCATGCTGCTTTAAGAGAGCAGAGTGAAAAACAATTTTAAGCATACAGCAGCCTTCCTGCTGGTCCTCCTTTATATCTTGTGGGGTTTGTATGAAATGAGTTGCCAGAAGCCAAGAGTAACTTGCTTTGATCTGAGTATCACATTCAGAATCTCTAATTCTGACAAATATGAAATTCACAAGAGAAACAGTCTTTACCATCAGTAGCTCCCAATAAGCCAGCACACCTGAATCCACAGAATCTTAAAAATCACACTTTCACCAGTTGAATTGTTTGTTTCCAGTACAAGAAATGTATGCCATGGAAACAATTTCACCTTGAAGAAAAAACAATGGGTGGAAGGTGAAATTCTAGGTGATATTATAATATAGTTTGCTCTTGAAAGCATGCATATAATAGAAAAGGTTACAGACAAATCATTAATACGAATATACATTGCAGAAAATTACTAGTTCTGAAGTTCAAATAGTCGCTCTTTCTTTATTCAGTAATGAGGTCAGCCTGCTTGATTTTCTCCTGTGAGGATAATATATTAAAGAAAAATACCACTTTGCAATTCTCTTTAAATATCATGTTTAAGTCAGTGAAATCTTATTTTAGTATTGTTTACTTTACAAAAGTACTTCAAACCTCTGCAATGGACTCCAGCTTACAAAAACAACAATAAAAAGACAATTCTGAAACTCAGACACCAAAGTTAATGTTATACAACTATTTATGCTGAAGGGAAAATATCAACTCTGCGCAGTGAAATCAACTGTGGCTTGTTTGGAAATGATATTGGAGAGTTCAAACTGGCAAATATTTATGCATTCTCTGAAATTATTTCAAGTCAGACATTATTTACTTACTACCCAAAACTATGGAGACAGCGAAAATATTTTACAAAAGCATTTATGGTCAAAGAGGGTAATAAGAAATACAACAGAAGCAAAATCCTCTGTCTGCAAAAGGTTAATGAACCCGCCACTGATGTAAATCAGGGCAAAATTAAATCCCTGCACTAACAGATTCTGTCTGATTTGGTGGTTCTCTTCAGCCTCCATGGGGCTCCCTCTGCACCTGATGTTATTCATGCCAAGTCACACCGCAGCCCGCAGCTACTTGCCAAAAATCTTGGTTTGAAAAAGAAAAGTAATAACAAAATCAGACTACTATCTTACTTTGAAAAGTCTCTCTGAAAGCATAGAACAAACAGAAATCAGTCCTAACTCCTAGGAAACTGTGAAAGAGCTGTGAAAGCCATAGATTCTGCTAGGACTGGTGCATTCAGCCTCCGGGGAGGCTCCGGGCAGATCAGTCTGTCTAGCAAACCTGCTCATTTTGCTACAGCTTCTTTCTTGCTTTTATTGCTCCATATGTACTACTGCCAAGATGCCAAACCTGGTTTCTGCTCTTGCTGTTACCTATAGTTGCATAAGTGCGGAATGTAGAAAGATTATTTTCAAATGTGTTTTATACATCAAAATTTTACTGAACTGTAACTCCAAGATTCCACAGTCCTCTCCTCCCATACTAACAGTGTCTAAAAGCTCTTTTTTTCTATTTTGATTTTAACTCTGATCTCAGAATTCTCCTTCATTCTAAATACTTTGGGCAAATTTCTGTTAACTGTAACAGGTGATAAACACAATTCACAATTTCCCTAATCCAATGGATATAAGGAAAAGGCCTGGTTTTGCTTTGATTTGGAATGTTATCAACACAGGTTTTTTTCTTCTATGTATGCTACAGCTACTATACATACAGATATATGTCGCTTGGTAGTTACACCCCTTTTCTATTTTCAAAATTATCCAACTAGTTGGACAGCAAACTGGGAAGTTCCAAGAAACAGAAGGTGATGAAATCTGCTTCATGTTACATAGTTCAACTTACACTATTTCTTTAGTAATTCATATAGGTCCAACCTGAGGAAGGAGGAAATCAAAGGCTGTACCTTTGACTTGCACACAGTGGAAGGCGCAAGGTTAGCATGCACACCCAAATAAATTCTCTCCCCTACCAGTTATTTACTATACTAATATCCAAAACGAAAGTAGCTTGAACTCATATCTGCTAGAGGAAGCCATTACCTATGTTGTTCCTGCCTGCTTTACCTGTCACCTGCTGTTCCATTCTACTCAGCAGGCAATTTTTTGACAATACTGATAATGAGAAGTAATTTATGGGTTCTTTTTTGGAGTTTATGATCGTACAATACAAACAGTTTCAAGTCTTTTGCTTAATAGAAAGATATGAGCTGGAAGATGATCGGAGACAAATAAACTTATATGATTATTATTAATAAAAGCATATTAGATATTCAGCATTTACATTTACTAAATAGCCATTCCAACAACTTTACATTCCTGCTTCTACAGTTGTGTTCACACCGTTAATCCTGCAGTCAGTCGCAAAAGTTTCAGTTTCCTCTTGGCCCCTTTTCCACAAAACCCTGCACAACAACTAGAACCTGCAGACAAGGACATAAGAAGAGAATATAAGTTAGCAAACTGCTCCTATTCTAATGCACTGATAATCTCCTGGCAAAAAAAACCCTTGTGCAGATATCCACAACAAGAAGAACTGTGTTCAAACGCTCCTCTTGGTCTTCCATTTTGGACCAAGTCTGCCTCTGAGGTACAACACTCCTCTAATAACTCATGATCTGCTGCACACTTAATTGCTTTCAGGATGGCATGTCCCATATCGAATCCATTAAATTATTGTATTAAACCCAAACAATGTTTATGAATGATCTTTTTTTATGCAGATAAGGGATTATTTACACCAAAAGATTTCCCCAAGCATTTCAGAATATTTTTATTGGACTTCAGAAGCCTTTACAAGTTATAATCCAGCCCATAGCCCAGACAAGCTGCCTACATGCTACAATGAATAATAAATATATTGCACTGGCACTTCTAAACTTTCCTGTGAATAAGCCAAAACACATAACTGCATTTTAGCTAGGATAAACAAATATAATTAGTTTTTGTTGTAAAAAGTTATTGTTTGTTTAAATGCTATAATCCTTATGCTAAATGCAAAATGGAATTTAATTTGGCGGCACCAGCAGATTCTTCAGGGTCATTTCATCAAAGCTATCTAAGATAGTTTTTCTTTCCTGATGACAATTCTATAGTCTACATAATTACAACTCTTTGCTATTTTTCCTGCTGTTTCCTCCAGCTTGGTTAATGGAACTCTCATGAAGAAAAAATAAATAAAAAAAAAGGAGGGGAAGGGAATAAGAATTCTCCTGATCTGTAAAGATACATGTATTTCTCGGTGTGCATACACTATATTTATGTGCAGATATGATGTACTAATGAGGAAAACCAAATTGCGCACCTGAGCTTTTTGGTTCAAAGATTTCAAACATCCATGTAATTCCTGCTAGGTGGTTTAACCACAATCTCATTGATCGAGGTCTACTGTGTGCTTAAACCCTCAACATCTTAAAGTTCCACACATGATCTATGATAGTAATAGCTGTAGTATTTAACTGATGCAGGTTTTGATTCAATACATACAAAGGAAACACCACAGTCATGAGAATTATTTTATAGTTACTATGCCACTAAGTGGCAGGCCTCCTTGGCTTCTTACGTGTTTAATCCCATCTGTTTTAAGAAGTAACTACATTAGGCAACTTGTGCAATTCTGAGCTGAACTGCCTCAACCTTAAGGATCTCTGCCGTAAGCAAATCACGGTGCTGAATGAGGGAGGAGAGCAAAAAGATAAAGATGTGCCTGAAAGTGCAAAATCAATTCACTCTTAGAAGTTCTGAACTCCTAGGACACTTTGCACAGGGACATCAGACAAGAATCATGACCAACCTGGTAGCAGCAGGAGGGAAACGAAATTCTAGCCATGCCAAATCTTCTGTCTTTGCACACTGCTTGTTAACATTTGTAACAGTCAATTCTTTTTAGCTTTTACTAACTACATGGGTAAAAAAAAAACCCTAAGCTTCCTCATCTGGGGATAAATTAATGTTTGTGCATCGTTACTGACAAGAACAACCTGATTTAAATGTCAGTCAACAGTTGAGGTGACCAGACTAGCACATAGTGTATTTATACAAACATACAAGTATAGGTACATGTTCTGAAAGATCTGTGGAGAAGCAGAACATTTTCAACTCCTAATTCTATTTGGCTCTTCACAAATATCCGTCTCTAGATTTGCTTGTATTCAAACCTTGCTGGCTGAAGAGGCATCTAACTGGTAAGTTCCTATGGGACCATTCCTGACCCAAACAGTTAGAGAGTAAGCAGAAATGGAATGAACTGGGAAAGGCATGACTGAAATAAAAGAAAATTTTACAGTATCTCTGCCTACCAAAGCATCTTCAGGGACATGCTGCTTATTCTATATCCTTCCTGTCATCTTTTTTGCTGAACAATGGTTTGATTTTGCATAAGCACTTTCAAACCTTTCTGTTTGCAAGGGATGAAAGTGTCATCCTTAAGGTTTTTTCTTACAATTCTGACCAGTTTTTCCCTGGAAGTCTCATGTAAGAGTGTAGAACACAGATCATATTGTTGATTTAGTAACTAAAGAATGGCTCTCAGCTCATTGCAATCCATCTTACATTTCACTTATTTGCTTTAATTGGTTTCAATGCTAAGAGCAAGACCATTTTTATGTCTCTATTATGCTGTAATTTATTTATTAACTTTGAATAACATAGTAAAGTGTAGAGCACTAGTTGGCAAGAGGTATTTGTGAAATATAAAGGAAAATTATTGTTCCTTCAGAAGAACATAATGTCCCTCATCAAAGGCCTTGAAGTCAGAGTCTAAGTGCTAATTCTTATCTAATTTCTTTAAATAAGATCTGATGAATCTCCATTCCTCCAAATTAAAAAACACTTAGGAAATGGGCTAGAGATGACTGTAGCAAGGTGAAAAACAATTACATCTGTCACTACATTTTTAACTCATTAATATGAATTTACAAAGGGCAACGGTCTTTTATTTCAAATAGACCTGTCAATTTGTAAATTCCAAGTATCTGCAACCCTTAGTTCCAGCCACACACAGAAAAATTCTGCCATTAAAGAGGGTTGTCATGCTTTTCCGTTGGCAGTCAGGCATGTAATTAACCAATTTCAAAATGCTGATGCAAATGCTGGGTTTTGCATGTGCATATTTACCATCTTCAAACACTGTTTCAAAATTTGGACCACTTGAGTAAATCATCTCTAAACTGCTCCTGGTTTGCTAGTTTATGTCTCTTTCACAGCAGTTTAAATTTTACATGCAGATTTGTACTGAATGCTTTGTTTCCTTGCATAAATAAATAAAATGCACAAAGAAAAGAATAATCTATTTCCACAAAATGGCAAACAATTTCAAAATAAAACAGCTCTCAGCTCACGCTGGATGTATGTTGTCACTTCAGAACCCAGGAAAACATATCTGTGTTGTACAGCTAAAAACAAATCTAATAAGTCTGTTTTCATCAGTTTTTCATATGAAAAAAATATAAAGGAATCAATTTGACAAGACAAACACACATGGAGGGGCAGCATGACATGTTCTATTATCCATCACAAATAAGGGTAGAAGCCTTCTGTCATTAGTGATTTTACCAAAGGCAAGTACAGAGACATAACAATACAATGCACTTTAAAAAAAATTAGAACTGCTCCTTTGGGGTGGACTTCCATCATTTTTATTTTGGGTCTCATCAGCATATTTTCTTGCATCTGGAATTATAGGTAGTTTATTAAGCTCCATCTTGCGAGTTGTTTATTAAAGTACATCAGGAAAAAATATTACTGAAATTGTTTAATGTTTTAAAATCACTCGGTCAATCAAATAAGCATTCTCAGAAGCAACAGAGAACGGCCACCGTGAGTCCCTGTTCACTTAACTGATAGTCTGCATGGTTTCTCCCTTTTGTGAAAGTCCATATCAAAGTCAGTTCTTGAAAGTTAAAACCTTGATTACAATTTGAGGCCACAAAAAGGCGACTGCTCCAGAAAAGGAGACAAACACTTCCACCTCCTGCCTGTGTGGTAGGACATTACACTCATTGCCATACACTGCAGTCACCAAATGGAAGGAAATGAAGCAGTTCACACATCTGGGTGTTGCGTTTTACTGTTTTCTTAGATTCTCTACTAACAAAAATGACAGCATCCAGTTACACAGGACTTGAGACTTAAAAAATAAAGTAAAAAAAGCTCTCTAGTTGCTCTTTAGTTGCTGAGGGTTGAGTATTATAAATCAGAAATGTTGTCATGACTCTTCAGACAGAAAAACACACCTTGACAAGACTGCCTCGCACTCAGTGCCGTGAACAATGAAAAGCTAAATCTCAGCAAGCATTTTTTTCTTCAATTAATTTTCACTGTAACATTGTTCTTTTTCTTTTTATTTTGAAATGAAATTCTATCCAGGATTTTCATGCTAGTCAGAACTGCAATATTCTCTTTTACGTGACCTGTACTCATTTAAGATGAGTAAGTCCTGCATAATGCTTGAAAGGAAAATCCTTATCACTGTGAACCCCAGCACTCCTAATGGTATGGTAGGACAATATTCCAACCCTACCGCTCCATGTGCTCACTATTCTCCTTCCCTTGGAAGTTTCTCTACCACTACATGGATATAGTAGTTACCACTCTCTGTGATCTTTTACATCTACTTTACACGATAGATACGTAACAATGGACACTTTATGTGTTACAGAGTTCTCTAAACCTTCTTGGTCTCATCAGCCTGTGCCCTTTCAGTTCACACCAAGCCTTGGATATCACAGTAAGAGCAAGGAAGCAGCAGCTAACAAATACAATTAGCAAATTAAAGCAATGCCTCAAGCTATTTAGCTGCTGAAGTAGTTGCTATTGATTTAACTAGAAACTTCTTATCCTTGACTCAGCCAGCTCAGTATAACAGAGCTCAGCCTTTCTCTTCTTTGACCTTCTTGGCCTAATTACAGAAAGGTGTCTTGCAAACACAGGAGAATGCTGACTGACAGCAGCAGCCTTTCATTCAGTCACGTTCCCAGTGTGACTAACATGGCCATTTCAGCTTCTCCAACGCATTTATTTCTTACTAATTAGAAAATTCCAAACTTGTCATTTCTTAGCAACACTGACAAAGAGCAGCACCTGCACTGCCTCAAAACACACCGACACTTGGCCTTGAGCCACACCTGTTGGTGGATCTTCTATTTTTCAGACTGACTTTTGAGGAGAGTAATATTTTAGACTTTAAAAAGCAGTAATACAAAAACCACTCTGGGATCCACCTTATATACGAAGTAAAAACAACAAATTTTTAAGGAGTACTTTTCTTTTTGTGGCATATAAAGCTTGATTCAAGAAAAATACGTTGTTTTGGCAGTACTGCAAATGTTTAATTACTTTTCTATTGTTAAGAAGGATTAAACACACACATGTAAGATTCCCAGCTGGAATATCTGGAATATCAAAGCAAGCCTCAAAATAGTTCAAAAGCAATGAAACAATCTTTGAAAAGGCCATAATAATCATAACAGACTAAATTTGCAGCTATTTTACTGGCAACTTCTCAATTTCTGCTACCTATCCAGCCCTCACAAAGTCAGATATTCTGATCTCTGATTGTCTGTATTTCTCTGCCTTTACCAGGATTTTAAAATTACATCAAACTACACACATTCTGCTCTTTTCCCACATCCAAGTGACCAAGATCCCCCACCACCCATATGGGCAGATTTTGATTGCTTTTGGACTAAGATGGAGATATGACTCCAATGTGATGCTGAACTCCTTTCCGGAGATAGACTTAAATGTCATTACATTTCGTTTAAAAAGGGAGATCACAATAAGGACATTGAAAATCTGAAGGCAAAAAAAAAAAAAAAAAAGAGAAAGTTTTCAAAAATTCTACAAAAGAATAGCAAGAGATTTCAGCAATTCTTTTGAATACCAAAAAAACGCTGTAAGGAAAATCCAATATATAAAATCAAACTGAAGAAACATTAAAGGTGTAAATAGAATAGTTATAGATTAGTGTAGTTTTGAGTTTACTGGATTCTGTGGTAGAAATGTGAGAAAAGTGGGGTTTTAATCTCATTACAGAAAGGTAAGCGTGGTCTCAGGTAGATTAAAATGCAGTTTGAGATGAGAGAGAAGTATCAGTAGTATAAAGCTGATTTGCATCTCTTGATCCTCAACATGTAAACTGCTAAGATCTTTAAACGAAAAGAGGCTTCTGAGTTTTCATCTTTAAATACTAGGTCAGAACTACCATGACTTCACCACTCAGTATTTAAGTATGCAAATATATTTTAAATCTCTTAGGCATGTAAGCATATAAAAAGTATTTCAGAGAACATAGGAAGGCTGAGCATGATGACCACCTCCTGTATTTTCAGACCTCAGAGAAAATGAGTTGGAAATCATTATGAAGATCAAAAATAATTTTTTCTCTACAACCTGCAGTTTTAAAGCCTCCAGATTTAATGACACATTGTTTTTAAACACTGCCTCAATAACATCTTCCTAACTATCTGAGTCTGCAGTTATTTCAAGTCTACAATCCCTCTCACAGTCTTATTTTTATCCATGTTATCCATAATATTTATTCACATTTACTCACAAATACCTGGCTTGCAAAAAGAACATTATATCCTATAAAAAATATCCAGCACAACTAGCAATTTTAAATCTCCAGCTCCTTTGCTGGATTCTTTTATAGTTAAAAATTCCTTTTTTCCCCCCTTCTTCTTTTCTAGAATTACAGACACTTAGGAAACACACATCCAAGTAGAGTTCTTAGTATAGTATAGAGGGAATGAGTTAAGGGTTTTCTCTCTCTTATGCTTGTTACAGTCATTATCACAGGAAGAGATTCATGTTGTGCTGTTTATTATTTATACTTCTCATTATATTCTTTGTCACAAGACTGCAGCATCAGAATTTTAATGGCTCATATATTCTGTGAAAGATAATAGTAAAGTGTACTACTTTGACCTTTTCAGTGTCCCATACTTTGATTCATTAGCCATTCCTATTCTCTTCTATTAACAGCATCAGTAACCTGGGAAGAAGAGGTAGAACAGGCAACCAATCAGCACAATATTGAAAATTTAGATGTATAAATCTATTCAAAGTTGATAATCCTTTCCAAACTATAGTTGGTATTAAAATTATGACAGTATTCTGGTAAAGATTGCAGCTGGAATAAAACCAAAGTAAATAAATTTGAAATAAGATTGAAATCCTTAGCTCTTTAGCAAAAGTCATGGGTCAATTACTTCATTAAGCAGCCTATTTGTCTTACATTGTGTCTGCCAATTTATGCCCACGTTACAGATACAGTTAGAGGGAATTCTGTAACCATTGCATTGTCATGTAATAAAGGTAAGTGTCACTGAGAACTGCTGCCTGCAATACAACGTAAGAAAAATATTTTGAATAACATACTGTTTGCAATAAAAAGATTCTCTAGTAGGAAAGCCAAAGTGGCTTACACACAATTATTTCATGATCAGCAAGTATCCTCAGATGATTTCTTAGACAGTGTTTACTGCACAATAAGACTACATTCTTGTGTACAATATAAACACATTCCTATTAGAACAAAGATAATGATGCTAACGGCAGATGAAAAAAATGAGTGTAGAAGTGAAAAATTCATTCTTATCACTATTCTATTTTACTACTGCATACTCACAATTTTTTAACTTCCTTGAAAGTGAAACAAATGAAAAAACAAACAAACAAACAAACAAACAAACAAACAAAAACCAACAAGGAAATGAAGCCCTATCCTTTATGTGACTTTGGCTTTAGTTTTGATATTTTACACTTTTGTGCTACTGACTGCAGAATGCAGAAGATTCTACAGTTAAGTAATTTCTTAAGCTAATAGGGATTTTATAGAAATCAAGTTAGTTTAAAACTCCCCAAATTCCTTTATTTCTTAGCACAGTACAGCATTCTAAGTGGAAGATATGAATAAAAAAATCTTGAAGCAAACAACTTCTGTTAAGTCGGAATTTCTTTGCCTGACTCACATTAAGATTTGGTTTGATGATGTATGTAGTGATAACTGAAAAGAGCTATTGGACGTTATCACTGAAAATAACTTTGTTAGAGCAACAGAGTCATGGAAGATTTAATCTCTGCTTCAAACACTTTGTCGTAACGGATGCTGATGAGTTTAGAATAAACAACTGCAATATTTTCTTTTTCTTTTCGGTTATCTGAGAATGTTTTGTTTCTCATTTTCCACATTCTTGGCATTCTGTTTTTTAACAATTCAAGGATATCTGTTTTTATTCAATGCGATCTTCATTAAGCAGCCAATAAATGTGTTTTATTGCTCTTTGCATCGTATGCATTAATATTTCAACTATATAAAAAAGGACATATAGATTGGGATTTTATATTTACTCAATAGCTAATCAGGAGCTCATACCATTATAAATGAGCTGAAGACAATGCATAATGTCACAGCCTGAGAGCTGATTATTCCTTACAGAAGAAACTTCTATTAGTAGTAGGTCATTTACGTGATATGATGGTTAACTCTTGGCATAAATTATTATTTAAACCCAAATATGTTTATACAGTGGGCATTTTTTAAAAGATCATCAATAGAACATAACACATTCATACAAAGTACAAGATTAAAATGATTTCCTAGCGCTAGCTTCATTCCCGCCTTTTTCATAGTATATACTGCAGTCTCTACAATCAAACTTCTTTCACTTTTGCAAATGCTGCTATACTAATGTTTGTCTTATTAATAAAGTTCTAACATTTCCACATAATGCATTAAACACCTGCATTATTATGCAGAGCACTAAGAAAGTATTTTTGTAGTTTCATAACAGCATTAGTGTTTTATTTCCTATGAGTTTTCTTCGTTATGCTTGCACTGTAGTTGGCAATGCCAGATGCAAAAGAATGTGTCCCAAGTCACTGGCATCCCTTAACATAACCACCAGAGCACCCAGTGGAAGCTCTCAGTAAGAACCTTACCCAGAAGTTGAGCAGAACCATGTTCTGCTTCCAACTCACTACAGTAATTCCTGAAAAACTCAGTAGCAAACCATCTTAGCAAGAAAAGTAGCCTGAGATCACCTGAAAACCATGAATTGCAGCAACAGCACAACACATCTGTTTTCTACAGGTATGTTCTTCCTGCCCACACATAAGGTTTGAACTGGGGCAAGTTTCAAAGGCTTTTAGTTTTCAGTTCTTCCAGGTTACTCAGGCTTCCCCCTCTTCAAAACCATGTGTGGGAAACGCCTGGCATAATTCGCATCAACTTCACATCTGGAGCTTCTAAAGAAAGGCAGAATCAGAAAGGCATTGTGTCCAAGCTCTCAAAGCATTCTGGGTTCTCTATTACTTTCTGTCATCAATATGAAAGAGGTCTTCCTCCTTTGCTTAGTCAAAAAAATAAAACAAAATCACGGAAAATATGAGTCATTTTATGACATTCCTTACAAAGCAAAATTTACTTACACCTCCTCATCACAACAGTCTTTTATTTGAAGTAGAAAAGAATGTATAGACAATAATATTTAACTTATGTTACATCTTTGAGAAAAACTTTTAAATTATTACAGATTTAAGGTCTGACTATTCATATGATTTTTTCAAGTGCATATACTTTCTATTTTCAGATAACATAAATGTTATTGAGCATTTGTGTTTTAGAATACAGACCAAGTTCAACAGCATTTTAAAAGATGATAGATTTATAGTAAGACAGAAATATGAGACTTATTTTTTTCCCCAGGACTTCAACTATCATCAAGACATTTCTGCAGATTCTTTCATGTCATACCAGTCCCTAAGACAGTCTATACAGGTAGATGTCAGTAGAGATGAAAAGTAAAACACTTCAGAAATATTCATAGTCAGTTTGACACAAGGGAATATATCTTCAGGTATGGAGGAAAAACATAGCACCATTACGCTGTTAAGAAATTAGAAGCCCTAACGTAACTATTAACATATAATTGTAGCATTATATTATACTACATATTAAAATGGCATGGAAATTGTAATCAAGAATGAAACCCTTCACAAGTAGGTATCACATACTTTAATAATATACTTCGTGTGAACAAGTTTTGTCCTAGAGCTCCTTTGTTTGCCACACTTTCAAAGGTATTATGTGGCACACAACTCCTTAAATGTAAATCCATCAAGCACTGCAGATCTATTCACATTCCAAGTGAAGCAACTTATTTAACAATTTCTTAGGCAATGTCTCTTGGGTTTAGCTGCAGGCAGGAAATGAAGTATAATTAGCACTTTTATGTGGTATTAACAAACAATCTTGTTAGTTCATTACTTTTTAATATTTGCATCAGTCTTCTGAAAGCAGATTAAGACCAACTGTAATTTCCATATGCGAGATTCAGTGACTATAAAGCTCAAAGAATGTTCACTTTAATCAAACCCACTGTGATGTCTTCAATTAATGTTTTTTTCCCAAGATCTTTTTGCAAACTTAGTTTTATGTGAGTGAAGTACTAATCTGTAATGTTCGTTTACTTCATTCTGATTTCTGAGTTCACAGACAAGCCCAGGGTCATAGGGGAAGGCTGCGAACAACGGCACAGAGCTGAACTTCTTTTTAAGGACAAAAAACAATAATGCTAAATAAAGTGCTCAAATGTGAGAAGAACACAAGCATTCTAATTGAAGAGAGGTCTGACAAGTGAAATTAAATGATTAACACAGGCTCCCAGTTGCCAATCTACAGGAATACAAAAATCCTTAGGTTTTTAGTAGTAGATGCTGTTGGCCATGTGAGATCTGTGTATGTGGATCCTGAAGAGCATTTTCCCAAAACATCTAGCATATGCTCCCTTGCGGTGTTAAGTAAAAACCAACTCTAATTAGGTTTACTGCATATACTGTAAATTAAAATGGAGCTAATAAGTGGTCTAACACTCAGACCGCACAAATATACACACTCTCCTGCAACATACAAAAGAGAGAAGGAACTTTGAAGACAAAATTCTCCAAAAATTTAACCATAAAGTGATGGTAATAAAAAGCTTTTCTTTTTAATATGTGCAAAAAAGTTTGGTAACATTTAAATTGAAAGTGGCAAAGCGGTATACAAACTTAGCTTTGATTATAATCTCAAATTACAGAAGGTTTTCTTTTAGGACACACTGCATCCATGTAGTCACAGAGAACTCAAAAAAAATTCCATTTTAAGATTTTCAGGTTCAGGTTTTACACTGAATTAAAAACTTTATGTTCATGGCATTAGATTAGTTAAGGGCAATATGCCGTTATAGAAAAATTTTTACAGCCAAAATGTACGTCTTCATTAAATTCCTTTTTGTTTTGAGTAGTTTGCCAATTCCATACTCATTAAAATTACTGCTGTAAATGTTGCATTCCATTACCAGACATATACTAGGACTTCAATGTGCCATGCACTGATCAGGTAAAGAGAAAGACAGGCGAAAAAAAGTGTAACATCTTCCAGTTTTGTGCAAATAACCCTTGGGCATAAGAAATTTAGGCACAATCAGAAGTTTATAAATCTGGCAACAGATTTGAGGAGAATCTGAAAGTACGTGAACAATTACTGTATCTGTTAATTTCTGGATTTTTTTAAACAGTGCTGAAAGAGGAAAGTATTTGTTTTTAATTTTTGCAGGAAAGAAAAGTAACCTTAACAAAATTGAATCACAGCTGAGAGCCAATTTGCCATTCCTTGGCGAGAAACATTAGTTAGAGCCTGGTAAGACTTGCAAACAAGTCTTTTATCATTTATCCTTTCCATATAAGCTAGAATCGAATAAACCAATGCCACCAATGTGTGGCACAGCTTGACCATATGATATTTTATAATCAAAGCTGGGTTGTTTTCATTTGAATGGCGCACTATTGTTGACCAGTACATTTCATTGTCCAAAATAAAATGCTGGGTTCAGTTTACTTTCACCTCATCCAAAGCAAGACTATTTACTTCTTTTTAAAGATTCTTAACAGGTTTTGCCCGTGACCAGAGAGAAATTTTCTCAAGCTATCTAGGAGGTCATGCCTGAAAACTACTTAAGAAAAACATGATGCCTTCACAACCAACAAAGCAGCACACTTCAGACAGTTTACAGGTTTCTATGCATATACATGCATAGTCACATATATACATACACGCTTAAATTTAATAACCAAGAAAATCAGAAGAAAAGAAAATGAACAAACCAGCTCTTAGATCCTAAAATGTATGTGCCCAAACACTTCCAGTGGCTCAGCTAAAATTCTAAACAACAAAAAAAACCCCTGAGACATGATTCTGAACAGAGAAATGTGGAGGAATCTTATTTATCAGTCAGAGAAAATGAAGGCAAAGTAATCAAGATGCGACGACAAAAGCCTCTGCAACAGATTCAGTTTTTCAATAATTTAAATACCAATGGATTGCTGCGGTTTAGACACACGAGGCAGGCAGTATCTGAGCATTCACAACTGCATGTAAAATACAGTAACTGGGCTATTATATGAACCTACCGCACCCTGTTTAGTGCACATTCTGTCACCACAGAGCCTGGTTGTAAATGATGCCACAACACAAAGGGAAATTGCGGTGAGCTGCAATTACAGCTTTGGCTTGAAACAGTTAAAGTTGGTCAGGCTAGCCTGAAAGTTCCCTGTTCTATGGATTTTAGCCATATCTTTAATGGTACTTGAACATTTTTATTGTGCTACGATTATGTGCTGGCATATTAAACATTCACTATAGAAGCTCTCTGCATGTGAGGTAAAAGACTTGAAATGCTACTCAACAGCTCCAAAATATTCTGGAAAGAAATATATGGAGACTGGATATAGCATGGCATTTCTAACTTCAACCTACGTGACAAATTAATGTAAATTGTGTTACAAAAATATTTTCCTATTTTGCTCTATGGTTTATATATATTTCCCATCAAGGGTGGCAAAGAATGTCTTTCACAACGTCTGTAATTAATACAGTAACAATTTCATTAGTTAGAATATGTACTCTAGATTTTCAAAACATTTTGAGCGGCATATGTTGAACTCCTGACAATTTGGCAACCGGTGTTATAACGGGAGGTGCTGCTGGCACTCTCCAAAGTCTAGCTGCTACTCCAGCGCTTGTATGTAAGCTGAGCTCTCTTAGTCCTTATTGCAGATGGTGAACTGAAAATCTGCCATTGCATTAACTTTCTGAGCAGTAGTTTGCTTTCTGTACTTACAAATGCTAAGGGAAAGGACTCGCATGTTTCAGTGCCTACTGTATAATTCAAGAACAAATAATAATATAATAATACATCACAGTCTCCAAACGAAACGAAAACAAAATAAAGTCGCACACTACACACCCTTCTTAAAATATTTGCAATGTGCATACTTCAGAGTGCGGTGTGATCTATTTAAAATCTATTCCATGCATCACAGAATAACAGAATCACATCTTACTCTTTCCTAATATCAGTGGATGAACTGATTTTATAATCAGAGGCACTGTCAGATTGTCACTTTCTGCAGTTCACAATGTCAGATACACTGTAAACAGGCTCAGAGTAAGCCAGACACTTCAGAACAGAGAGACTGCATGCTGGGTTTGAATGTAGAGGATAGATGAAGTCTCTTTATATTACACAGAATAATACATGAGCCAATAGTTGTTATAAGGGCAAATTTCCTTTGAGGGATTATGATGAACAGGATAACTGTGGGCACTGGAGCACCTATCAACATAGCCTAGCAATCTCATTTCTTTTCTCTCTGAATTATCCTTTAAGAAGTGTGCATGCTGTACCGTTACAGAGATTCTAAAATGTTTGTATATTTCAATTTCTCATATATCAGTTTTGCTCGTTTTCTCTTCCACTCCCCCCCCATCTACCCCTCAATAAAAAGTTTAATGGAAAAATAAGGTGTAGGTAACCATCTGAAGGTCTAATGCAGCCATGAGTGCAAAAAAACTGTGAATAGTCTTGTTCATTTCAGGAGGAATCAGGGAGTCCAGAGAGTGTCATTTGTTGAAACACAGTATTCGTTTCCATGTTTTCAATTTCTGTGGGGCAGAAAGGGTAGCTTATCTCTTTTTTCTTCACAGCTTTTCTGCCTAAAAGCTGCCTAAAAATGTAGATTTCACTGAAAATCTAGCATTTCATCAAGAGCTCAATAAATTTATTAGAATGAGAATAACACAAGCAATAGGGCACTATTTCAATGATTACAGGCAAATAAAAAATTCTTTAAAAGAACTTTTAATTTTCATTAGAAAAGGACTAAGTTTTTGCCTTAACTGTATTGAGCCCAAAATGCTTTCCTTTGGAACCAAACAGTGAAGTACTGAAAACACCTCAGTTTTCCTTTTGGTGTGTCAAAGAACATCTCTAAGTGAATCCTCATGTCTTTGATAGTGATGTTTTGAACAGACACTGCACTCACACACTAATCCTTGCACAGCAGCATTCCTGGGACAGTGATGGATTGACAGTTATGTCCTAGACAATCAAAGCTGGGATCCCAAGGACCGGAAAGCAAGCGAGCTACCACTCCTTCATTTACACCAGGTATTGTAAAAAACATCAGACGGAGTCCACAAAGGACCAAAGCCTCTACCTCCAAACTCTGCAACTCACTTCATTAGTTAAAACTGTGGGGAAAGGTAGGAAGATGCACAGACACACAGGAGATCATAAATACAAGATGCAGCTCATCTGCATGGCACAGAGGCCAGCATACACTTAATGCACATACCAACATATGTAGGTTGCACCAAAAGTAATGCCTCCAATCTATCTCCATGGAAACTAGAACAGATACAAAGACCACAGTAAACACAGTTTGATAGAGCAAATTCTCAGCTATATAACACTATTGCTCACTGTAGCCACCACCATTAGTTGTACATTTTGGCCAGCATAGAACAAGAGTCTTCACACTGCACTAGTCAAATCTGCACCAGCAGAGATGCCACACAGTCACCATCACCACAGCTGAAACACACCATCCACCATCTCACTGCTCACATCCACTGGTTGATCTCCATCAACATTCAACAAGCACTGACAAACGTCAACAAGTGCAATTTTTTCCCCATGGAAAAGTCAGTGACACCCCTTTGCTTCATACGCATATCAGATGCCATTCTGTCCCACACAACAACATGTAACAGAATAGTGGTGGGAAGGTTCAGTCTCTACTGCCATACCACCAACATCCACCTCTAATATCTTGGGCCAACAGAACAATAGGCATTATTTCCAAAGGAAAGTAAAATGTATCCCAGTACATTAAAGCATACAGCACACAAGACTTTGCTCAAAACACTTGTTGCAAGCAAACTCAGCAGTCAACCTGCTTCAATACCTCTTTTAACAGGGTAAGATAAATTTTAAGTAGGAAAATGTTATTGATCACCTCTGTCAGTGTGTTCATTCTGCTGTCTTTTTCAATGCCTGTAGCCTTGCTCTAAAAGCATAAGCATCGACATTAAAAAAAAATTTATTCTACTGGTTGAAATCTATTGGTGCTAATGTCAGCAAGTGTCACTGACTTAGGCTGCATTACCCATGCATTCTTCTGCCTTTGGTCAGACCCTGAAGGATAATAGTCAAATGTTTTGTCCCCAGAAAGGATTTAGACAAAAAACCATTCTCAATGCTTTTGTCAATCCCTGATTTAAAGCCAGAGATTTTTCAAGATTCAGGTGAGCATTTTAATCACAGGAAGGCAGGAGGAGAAAGAAGGATCAAAGGACAAGGGAAGTTATTCACAACAAGAGGCAATGAGAGGAGGATCCCCTTGAATATTAAGAAGCACTTGTTCACTGTGAAGGAGAGAGGCCTGGCAAAGGTTGTTCAGAGAGATTGTGGAGTCTTCCTTTTTAGGAAAACTCAAGAGGTCTCTGGGCATGGTCCAGAGCAACCAGCTCCAGGTGACCCTACTGGAGCTGATGGACTCAGTAGTTCCTGCCAATCTATACTGCAATTCTGTCTGATCATTACATAATCTGAGTGGATATTTTTTGTAAAACTCCCATATTGTTTTGCCTAATTTCAAAAGAACTTTTATTCATTTAATTTTTGTTTCATGCACAGAAGTGCAATTCATGTTAGCATAACTTCTTTCAGGAGGCAGTACAGTTACATGTGCTTACAAAAGGATCATCTCAAATTAACACTGAAAATGCTTAGCTGGTTTCTTCACCTAAACAATTCTCTAAATGACTGTTATTCACAAATCTCTGTCAGCTTGATACAATTTGTTATATTGTGAAGGTGAAATATCAGACTTTCATTGATTATGTTATGAACTCAATTTCCTATTTCCCTGTTTTTAAGGAATTCAACGTGGAAGATTACTGATATCAATAGATCATATAGAGAGGAGCAACAGAGCAGCTTGGGGTTGGGTCACAGACACTAAAGGATCTGCTATTCATAAAAGATTGAGTACCAGATAAAGGTAGTATTAGTCCATTGGATATAATGCCCATAATAAATACCAGAAAATGAAGGCTGATCCATTTGGTCAAGCAGGTACCTACACAGAAGGGTTCAGGCCCATTAATGGCGAAGAGATACAGTAATAGTTCTATATATTGAAAGACTGAAGGGAAAAATCCAGGTAGAGTGAAACTAGAACGCTGGATTCAGCATTTTGCCTGAACAGTATCAAACAGTAAAAAGAGGTATGTAGGATGTGGCTACAATATTTTACTCCAAAAGAAAGAGAAAGGGAGAGAGGGAGAGAGGGAGAAGAAGGAAGGGAAGAAGGGAGGAAGGAAGATTTCTAAATATAATAATCAGACTTTGTGCACTCCCCATCCTAAGGTACTTAATAATGAAGTGTCTCTGAGCCGAATAAATGTCTTCAGTCTGGGAAGACTAGTTGCCCTAAGTCCCTACTTTTGCACTGATTCAAAGCTGGTGAAAGGACGATAACAATAAAACCTCTTTTACTTGCTGCCTAATAACGTATACCAGACTCCTTTAATGCTAGTACTAAAAATTTTACTGATACTTACATTGGATTTTTTGTCTGTTTGAAAATTTTGCAATATCCATTTGGTTTGCCATGATTAATTAATCTATCATCTGGGTAGGGAAGAACATATGTATGTTACAATTTCAAGGACAATTTTCACTTCTGTACAATGTCAGGCTGATCTTTTCTGCTGACAAGTGGTCTATTTGAATTTCAATGAGTTGAAAATCAAGTCTTTTTCGATTTCTTAGTGTTTTTTTTTTTTGTGACAATTCCATTATAATTACACATTGTTCAAAATGCTTGACATCACATCTGCCCTAAATGTAAGTAGTCTTTCTAAATCTATTACCTTAACTTTGAAAACATATGGCTTTGTTTTTGAATGACTCCTTTCTGCCTTCTTTATCTACATCTACACTGGGAGACTTGGAAGCACTTCCTAATATCTATGGTTTTTTTAACCTTACATGTGGAGTCAGCAATAAAACTGCCTTCTAATGCCTCTTCTCCCACAATAAGATTGTACATCACAGAGCTGACCTCTGGAATAGTTCATGATAGATAACCACAACAGTATATCCTACATTAAACTGAGAATATTTCAACATAACTTGATAATTTCCATGATAATAATGGCAATACATATAACTAATAGTAGCTGTTAAAACCACAGTTTACTTCTAAGCATGTTTTCTTCTAAATGAAGCTCTTACTTTTCTTGTATCTTGACTTAAAGACATATCTAAACAAAGACGTTGCAGAACACTCAGAGCTGCAAGGTACAGTCTGTAATCCAGGCCAATAAAATAAAAGATTTTTGGTGCTGGATCAGATCAAATATTCCCCAGGGCTGCATGCTACTATGTGGGGAGAAGAAAAAATATTTCTCCTCCATTTCTGTGTTCCTTGGACATCTCTCCAATTGTAGGTAATACAGATTTGCCATGTAAATACAAACTGAGAGGGAGCAACTTTCTTGATGGAGCAATGCATTATTCACAAGGAGAGAACCACACTGAGTCAGATCTGAGTTGCTGAGTTGTTTTGTTCCCTTTCTGAGAATACTGCTTCAGCTTAACAGCTCCCTTGCTCTAAAATTTATCACCTGAGCTTTCTAACCAGTTCTGTCCTGTCTCTTTAAAAAAATAAGAACAAAACAAAGAAACCAAAAATAAAAAAAACAAAACAAACAACAACAACAAAAGAGCAAAATAAAAGCCTCCAGGGACAGAATATAAAAGGAAGAATCTTGACTAAGCATACCTATCTTAGGAAGAATGAAGCATCTTAATACACCTTTTCAAGCCCATTACTTTACTTTCTCACTGACTTCAAAGGTAACAGTTATCTTGTTTGGTATGGGCAGCTGGACAAACGTGAAGAAATTCAGAGCAGAGGGGAATGCTAAAATTTTGCTTATGTAAGAATTTTTCATTGGAGCTTGCTTACAACAAAAAAAAAAAGTTAGTTATTCCTAGAACTCCTGAATCTTCTAAAACACATCAAATTCCTATTCCACAGACAAAGTGTGCTCACTCCCCAAAAATACAGTTTGAATACAGTTGCATGGAAACTCATACGGCCTCATAACTGGCCTAACCAAGGTAAAAAAAGTGCGTTCTTTTTTCAACCTTGGGCTTTTATGCCAATTCTTTCACTCTTTTCTCTCTGTAGAAACTGCCATGTGTAGTAGGGAAGTAAGATTCAAAGCTGAATCCATATTTAGGAAACCGTATTCTCAAGTCAGAATCACGATCCTCAGGATAAGAAAACAGGGGGAGGAAAGTTTGATTTTCATATCAATATTCTCACTTGGCAACTCATTCCCAAAGCAGCTATTTTTTACCTGGTTGGAATATGTGAAAACCATCACAGTTGCTTCACCAGCATATTGACAGAAGTGTTTCACTGTAACTGGCCTTCTATGACAGAGATATGGTATTGGTGGACAAAGGGAAGGCAACTGATACTATCTACTTGGGCTTCTGCAAGGCCTTTGGCGTGATCCTGCACCACATCCATATCTGAGAAATATGGATTTGAAGGGTGCATAAGGAATTGGTTGGAAAGTAACATGCAGAGAATTGTAATAAATGGCTCTATATGCAGGTGGAGGCCAGTGATGGTGTGGTGTCCCCAAGAGGTCTGCCTTGGAACTAGCAGTTCAATATCTTTTGATGTTAGAGATGACATAGATTATAAGATTGGACGCACCCTCAGCAAGCTAGCATATACAACACCAAGCTAAGTAGTACAGTTCATACAACAGAAAGAAGGGGTGACATCCAGAGGGACCTTGTCAAAATGGAAAGGTAGGCCCTTGTGAACCTAATGAGGTTCAACAAAGCAAACTGCAAGTTTTTGCACTTGTGTTGGGGTTATCCCAGGTATATACACAGACTGGGAGAAGAATCCCTTGAGAGTATCCCTGCTGAGAAGAACTTAGTGGTCCTGGTAGATGAGAAACTTAACAATTCCATCTGGAATACTGCATTCAGATCTGGAGCCCCTAGAACAGGAAAGACATTGAACTTTTGAAGAAAGTCCAGAGGAAGGCCACAAATTTGATCAGAGAGCTGAAGCAACTCTCCTATGAAGGCAGAATGGAGGATCTAGGCTTGTTCAGTCTGGAGAGAAGGCAGCTCTGGGGAGATTTCATTACAGCCTTCCAATATTTAAAGAAACAATGAACAGGAGAAAAATCAACTTTTTACATGAGTAGATAATGATAGAACAAGGGAAAAAGGCTTTAAAATGAAAGACGTTTTTTGATTACACTGAAATACATGTGTGAAAACAATGTTATGAGAGTAAGGAATCATCTAAAAAGGAGGTAAAGGAGAAAAATATATTTTCTTGATACATCTTGTGCAAGCATAAAGAAAGAATAATACAGAATAATGAAAATTTCTCCCTGAACAGTCTTTAGTATAATAGTGAACTACTGCAAATTATCTTCCCAGTTAGTATTTCCAAGACTAGGATTCAATTTAACGAATCAGAATAGCCTAGGCAAAAATGACAAAAATACACTATAACACAGCTACTAGAAGACCCTTATAGCTGTTGTCTTAAAGTATACACAATCTTAGAGAAAATGTGTGTGATAACACCACTGTACCTAATATCCTGACAAAAACATATTTCAAAATAGGTACTTGGTTATTATCTAGTATGTCAAGATAAAAATAATAATTAAAAATCGCAAGCTCCAGGTGGCATAATGAATGCAGCAGATGTGAACACTTCCCACTATCTCATGGCATGTGATCTGCGGATAGGACTGAAACAGGGAACGATGCAGCAGGACTGGGACTGCCATGCAAGTTCCTCATCCTGTGTCACAGTGATCATTCAGGACACATAAATTTGTCCAGCATCCTTCTGTTCGTAAGAAGTATTTTAGAGAAAAGGCTCTTGTTAAAATATACAGGACTTTTGCAGCTTTACCAGGCTTGGGGAGAGGTACTGGGTTGTTTCAGGCAGGAAACAGGAACTGCCACACTTCAGTGAAAAATTAAAATAAAAAATCCTTTGCAGTTTCTCATCACTTCTCAGATTCTTTTCTCCTACATTTCCACATAACACAAAGTGTGTGGCACGCAATCACTACTTAAAGCTGAAAAGCAAATGGATGAATTGATTTAATATTATTTTTTTTCTAGAGAAAAGCATCTACCATTTGAAAGAATGATCTATATTGAATGTCATGATACCAACCATGCTTGTTTTGCATTAACAATGCGTATATATATATATGTATGTAGATATATATATATATATATATATATATGTATTTGTTCCCCAGAGGATCCTTTTTATCTTAGGAATAGATAATAGAAGTTAAGAGGATGCAATCTTTTCTTACACATACATGAAACTGGTAGAACTCTTATCAGAAAGAATTCTAAAGGAATGTAACAGAAAATTATATATTCAAGTAGGTTTTCACAGCTTGAACTTCTGATAAAATTGAATGTATTTTAATCCTCACAAATTGAGAGTTTTACATTAAAAAAAAAATCAAAAATTTTGAAAATGTCATTAAAAAATTAGAACACGTTTCAGTGAAGCTAAATGGATCCCTGTTCACCTACTGAAAACTAGCACTGAAGACATGAACTAAAAGGTTGGCTTAAAAACCTAACAAAGTTCCAGAAAAATAAAATTATAACAGGAATTGAGTATGGCACATTTGACACTCTCCTATTCTGCTTGTGCTGATTTTTTTTTTTTTTTAATCTTCCAATACTTGAGTGTCCCTTTCCATATCTTCTCTGAAACTGAAAAATAGAGGAAAAGCAATGCAATCTTCATTTCTGTCTCACGTTACTATTGATGCACTGATATTCATAGTTATTACCAGGAATTTAAACCTTCGCACAGGACCTGATAAGGCATAAAAGGTGTCTCTTCATAACTTTTGAATCTACTTAAAGTTACAAGTCAGTATTTTATTATGCAATAAGAAATCATTAAATAGTTGATGCCAGTGTGTGGACACAAACACATACCAATGCACCACAAAAAGGCAAATTTCATTTTCATGCTGAAATTACAAAAATAACATCAATGTTTTCACTTAAATAATTCTGAGAATAAAGAGAAAATCATTTCCTCTCTCTCTCTCTCTTTTTTTTTTTTTTTTTAAGTAGGTTTTCTGACACTTACTGGTAAATGGAACAATAGAAAGAGCCAGCAGATTCTCCCAGACAAAAATTAAGGGCAAACATTTGTTTCTACAAGGTGATGTGCTGTAAAGCAATAAGGAAATCCTTGAAAAAATGAAAGCAGTGAAACTGAATCCTGTACAGAGATACAGCAAAGTGTCTGGAAGGTTCTGCACGAGGTTTGAGTATCTGCCTGCCACTTTTCTAACACAGAATGCTGACTGTAGAAAACAGGCAAAATACAGGAGTCACATATCTGATGTATCCTGATGCCTTATTCATAACAGAGACATTGCAGGCAACAGTGACTAGAAACATAATTCCTTATGGTTAGGAGAATGGATTTAATTTTGTCAAAACAGATTAATTATGTTCTGCTGCTACATAACGTCACAATTAATGTGTGCTGCCCTGCCAGGCAGCTATTTGAAACACATTCAAGGAGTGGCAAACAGCAGATTACCTGGAAGCACACCAAACGTGTCTTCAATCTTCTTGCCTTGTTTGTGTATGTAAAGCTTAAGACAAGTTTTAAACATCAATATTGTCCTCCAGAAGTACATTTCTTTGTTTCTGAGACAGAACTGCTCTGCCTTTGGGGACTTTTGGGGGAGCACAGGCAGGTTTGCTTGGTTGGCTTTGTTTGACAATCGGTGGTTACCACATTTGTAATCGCTGCCATGCAGGTGGAAATCGTTCTTTTACAAAAAGCCTGTGCAATTTTAGAAGGACATGAGCCATTTTAAGAAGTGACAGGAAACTAGGACAAGACCACAGATGACAAAAAAAATGTCTCTCAGGTTACATTTAACTTGATTAAATAAGAACTGTTTGTCCTTACTCACTCCCCAAAGCCTTGTTGGAGCTAAGACAACAGATGTTTGTCAGCACAGCTAGTCGTGTGCTGCAATTTCACTCTGGTGAGTATCTTTTGGAAACAGGCTAATGGGACGATCTGCAAGAAACATTTGGTCCCCTCTGGCTAATATTTCCTTGCCAATGTTATTTATCCTCCATAATGAGGGAGAAACAACCTGTAATTGCTTTATCCTGTACAAAAATATTGCAAATATAATAATAAAGTGTTTTGCACGTACGTGTCTAGGAAGTCATTTTACACAAGGAAGTATGTACTCAAAATGGAAAATGTTATCAATGCTATACATTATGGAAAATTTGAATAATTCTGTATTCCAAATAGTTCTCCGATAGTCTGCCTGTGTACACAGCATACATATGATTAGGCCATAAGCTGAGTCAAAACAAAACCATGCACACAGAAGACTGAAATTTATTCTTCTGTAACACACTTTTTCTTCAAACCTAAGATACAATTTTTTACTTCTTGAAAATTAGCAGTCAGACAAACGAAAAACCATCAATAAGTTGCATAACCCATTAAGGTACACACCGAGATGCTAATGATCATCTGTATATTAAAAAATATTATCCAAAGATAGGCTCAAACAATTATTTAATTGTTTAAAGATTCAATATCTAAGAATCCCAACCAGCTGATTAGGTTCATATTAGCTACTATCATCAAACTCCAAGTCCTTAATCAGAACGAAAAAATCTCAGTTCTCTCCTCTGCACTACAGTGTAACTTTTACCAAGTTTACTTATCAATCTCTTTCAAAATTAATGTAGTATTTCCAAAGTTTTGAACCAGAATAATTTTTGACAGATTTGGACTTCTCGTTGAGAATTTGAGATCTTGCATGGATAAGAATTCATTTTCCAATTATTTTAAGTAAATGTAAATTAGTAAATTACAAGACAGTAAAGTCTACTGCTGAAATGTTTGCTGTCTTAAGGATAAAAAATAAATTTTACATGTACACCATTTTGCATTTACTGGTCAAAATTAGATTCCTTCCCATCTCCAAAAAACCACAGGCCTGAACAACAACCTGACATTTCTAAGAGCTTATCAGCTCAGGTCTTGGCACAACTGAGCACTTAACAGTTTAGGAACTATAGCATTACATTCAATCTTAAACAAACATTAGTCACTGTAAGATCCTGCTTAAAAAAAAAAAAAAAAAAAAAAAGTCTTTTGCTGAGGTAAATATTATCTAAGAGAGTTCTGATATTACGTATTGTGTGAAAACATCCCTGGAAACTTCGTACGGATTCAGCTTTAATTAGCCGGTTCACTTCTGTGTTCATCATGACAGGAAAGAAAGAAAAATAAGAATCTAAGAAACAAAGTCAAATCCGAAGGAACAGCAAGTGAATCTGGATTGTGATGTGTTTTTTTCCCCCTAACGATTTGCTGTGCATTTCTTTAACGAGACATTTTCACATTTACGTCTAGTCAGTTAAAAAGAGAATTAAAAGTAGTTTCAAGCGCTACATCTGCCCTTGAGTCATTCTGCCAAATTCTGTGATTTTACAAACACATTTCTTTCAAAATGTTTTTCTCTTCTTAGCTGTTGTGTGAAGCAATCAGACATAAAACAAACTGAAAAAAAAGGCTTTCATTTATAATGTTGTCTTTCATAACAATGATAGGATACAGAGTCATTGGACAGAAATGCAAAGCTTATGCAGAGCATTAACTTGAAGCTGGATTTCAAATCATTTTCCATTTATCTGCAGTGGAATTGCAGAATACTCTTGAAAGCAGAATAAAAAATTAATCTTGTGGGACAGAGGCTATGCCACTGTTGAGTACGATGAATACAGCTACAATTTTAAAGGAAATTTAAAAAAAGAGTGGATTAGCATTCACTTAGCTTCACTTATATTTTGCTCTACTTGTGCCTAGTGAGATCAGAGGGAGCAGATTTGCAAAGTCTTGAGGACAAGACACGAGAGACAACTGATGGCAATACCACTGCATCCAGGGACAGTGTGAGCCATGTGGTCAATCAAACACTTCCCAGGGCGTTCCTGCAGAACAGCAGCTTGTCAGAGACTGAAATGGATGAGCAAAAAGGCAAAGCACTAAATCACCACTAGAAAAACAAGCCTTTCAACGTTTCTTATTAGACATATTTTCCCTCAGAATTTTTAAGTTTTTACTACAGCTTTGAGTTTAATGTGACATAAAAGCAATACCGCTAAAATTCATCAGAGCATGTTAAAACCACTCTCAGTCATACTCATATGACAAAATTCAAAACAAATCAGAAATTCCACAGTTCTGACTCAGCAAACTCCAGTAGATGACTATTTGGTAAAGTCACATCTATGGAAATCACAAGTTTTAAGTCACTCTCAGACCCTTAAAAACTGGCCTGAAAGAAAATAATGATTAATCATAACTGTTTTTTTCTGAGCTCTTCACAGTCTCATAGCAATTGCCATTATAAAGGACCTAGGTTCTCACCTAGCTCCTCTGCACCTTACATACTGATGTGTTTTTCCATCCCGTGTCATTGTGTGTACGCAGGACTGTAGTCTCAAAACTCAGTAAAATTTTGCTTAGGACACTGGAAAAAGTCAACATAGTTTTCATGAATTTAAGACCCGTGTTTGTCAGGCATCTTAAAGCAAATGTGATTTTCATAACATCAAAGAGTCATAGAATGGCTGGGGTTGGAAGGGACGTTAAAGACTATCCAGATCAAACTCCATGCTGTGGGCAGGTTTGGCCCCTACCAGATCAAGCTGCCCAAGGCCCCATCTATTTCCTTGAGCAACTCCAAGGATGGGTCATTCACAGCTTTGGGCAGCAGTGCCAGGCCAGCACTGTCCTCTTCATAAAGAATTTCCTCCTCAAATCTAACCTATCTCTCCTCTCCTTTAGTTTAAACCATTTTCCCTCGTTCCAGTGCTATCTGTCCATGTAAAAAGTCTTTCTCCCTTCTGTTTATAAGCTCACTTTATCTACTTGAATGCCATAAATGAGATCTCCTTGGAGCCTTCTCTTCTCCAGACAAGCTCAACTCCCTCAGCCTGTCTTCATAGCAGAAGTGCTCCAGTCCTCTGAACATCTTCATGTCCCTCCTCTGGACCCACTCCAATAGTTTCATATCCTTCTTGTGCTGGATCACACAGGTCTCCAAATGGGACTTTACAAGAGCAGAGGAGAGAGGGACAATCATCTCCCTTGGCCCACTGGTAATCCCTCTGCGGATGCAGGCCAGGGAACTGTTGGCTTCCTGGGCTGCACTTTACAAGTCACTTATCGTATCATATCTACAACTATGTCTGTACTATACAACTAGCTAAGAAACTAATGTGTGAATTAATAAATAGTTCAAATCAATTTAGATGCCTCCAATAGTTAGGAAGGAAAGCAATCTCAATTATGTTTTATTAACCTAAAGTTCTAAATATATTTTTCAACCTTTCTAAGCTTTCAGCTTTTAAAGTATTAGAATTCTTAAGTTCATTTTTTAATATCATCATTAAGAAGTGCATATTTTGAAGCATTTCAAGTTTGAAAAAATAATTTGGTTCTAATGACAATAATGCCTGGACAAGTTATTTTTTTAGTCTGTTTTTCACTTTTTTCCTTACTTCATTTCAAATCTTTTCATATGGCAATATTCCCGCCCTCTTCCTCATTTACTTCTATGTGCATCTGAAACTCATACCCATTTTTTGGGAATATTATTATCACTATATATATACAAACACGTAACTGCAGGGACTGCAGTTCCTGTATTCTTGCTATTTCTCTACCATGACATGAAGTTCAATAAATATTTTCTCCATCCTTTTCACACTTTGGACCAAATCTAAAGGGAGCTAAGTCAGTAACGCTGCTGAGGAAACAAATGCATAGTAAAGATTTATGATGGCATGTAAGATTTTCTTCTTGATTTACAACACATAATTCTATTATTTTTAGAGTAGCTTAGAGATTTTTTATTATTATTTTTACAGTAAGATTGGACTGGACTTGGACAGTAAGACTGGTAAGTTTAGGCAACAAAACAAGAAATTCTGTGGTACTTCATACCATTTTTTGCAAAGGGATAGGAAATATAGATGTGGAAGGAGCACGAGTCATTCTGTAGAAATTTGTATTTACAAAGACAGGAATTAAACAACCACTCTTAAGAAAAGAGCTTGTATTAGATGTCTGACAGGTCTCTGACCACGGTGATGTTCAGTGTTATTATCTGCAGTGACAGATAGTCACTATACAAAGAGTGATAGACAAGCAGTTTATAAACAGTCACTTTAAGTTTGTTGTTGACAAAGAGTAGGACTGAGAATGGAAACCTCCACTGTGCGGACTTAGCTATAGAGATCTGCTTTCAAGGGTTTCAGAAGTTTTTAATAACTGAGGTAAATGGTGATTTTCTTTTGCTCCTGCCTCCAGTTGGGCACAGCCCTTACTCAGCACCAGTCCCATCCAGACAGTGGCCAATAAACATGGAGCAACCTGCTGCTCTCCGGCTGCCATAAGACTACAACAACACTCCCAGTATGGCAGTATGCTTACACTCTTTTATTTCCCTTTTATTCTGGATTTTATGAATTCTTATGTGAATAAATCATGTAGTTATTTGTTTTCTTATGATATAAGTGTATATATATTTGCATTCAATGACATAGCGTGAAGGTAACTTTTAGAATGATGATGAATGATGTTTTAAATTACTTTTTGACTATTTCTATGATATATATCCTTGATAGACCCATGTACAGTGTAATCATTTAATATATATTCAGAAATAATATGATTTAAAAAGAATGCATGCTGACAAAAATATTTCTACATAAATAATTCCAGAAATACTCTTAATTAAAATTTGAAGCGCAAAATATATAATAGTCAAACAAACACAAGAAGGTAAATTATTTTTTCCTATATTGAAATGTTTGGGATTATAACTACAGCATTTCAGAAGACAGAAACATAATATGTATTCCAGCAGTGTTTCAATCTTCAAAATAAATAAAAACATAAATTTAAATATGAAGGAGTTGATAGTTTTCATTTGCAGTAAGAAATTCAGCAATGGAGTCATTTCCATCAAATGTCTTTTTCAAGTAAACAGAGCTGTAGAAGAACTTTGATGATATAGGACATAGTCAGTATTCTAAAGAATCAATGCATCAAAATCATTACAAAATTAGTTACTATTACATGCAACTTTATGTATTTTCAGTCTTTACCTATTATAGTCAGAGCTTTAAAATTGAGTTAAGCAAGGCTTACTTGTTTGAGGAAAGTGCTCTTTACTAAGATACTTTATTCAATACACAAGTCCTGTAAAGTTGGCTATTCATACCTCAAGATTCTGGTAGCGGTCAATGCTACAGTTGAGAACTCAGGTATCAGTTTATAAGAACAAATATGTCATGCGATGGTGTGATATCCACTGCAAAATCCTAAGAACTCTCCTTTCTGTATTCTATCTGAAGGGAATCATACAGAAGACCATGGAGCTCTAATTATGATCTGTCTCATTTGCTCACAAATTTGAAATGATGCATGTATTTAACCAGTTCTTTAAGCGAGAAGTTTAAATCATAATTAAAAAACTAATAGGATTCTTTCCAAATGCAGAACTTCACTGGTTGCATATTCTGTGAGACCATGAACACTTGATAAAATTTTGTATTAATATTATTTACATACTAAAAACTGAGACTCTGTAGTCTAATACTATTTAAAATACTTTTATATATATATATATATATATTTAAAATGCAACTTAAAAAGTTAAAAAGATCCTTTTAAAACCTGCTGAAAGGAAACACTGCAGCCTAGGTGAAAAAAAATCCTAAATATTTGGTATTCTTTTCCTCCTCCTTCCAAACAGGAACAGCTTACAAATTTAACATGAATGTGAGAACATTTTTTTACTCCTATTGGGGAGGTGATTTTTTTTCAGTAAGCTCAACCATCTTTGAAAGCACTTTTTCTGCTTCTTTATAATGTACTGCTGATGCAGACCAACAAACTCTAGATATAAGGCTGGATCATCCTCTAAGAGCTGCCCAAATTCTTGAGTACTTCACTTAAGCAATCAGCTTAGATAACATCAGACTTGACCATAACATCTAAAACAAATAAATCAGGCAGGTATTAATTAATGCTCTCAGTCACTACATGCCTGACTTATGTAAACTGCAGATTTTACCTACGCAAAGGTTTCTTCTTCTTCTTTTTTTTTTTTTTTTTTTTTTTTTTAATACATTCATTATTGGGCTTTAGTAGAGGACAGAAGAACATTGTAGTAACAGGAAAAATTATAACTTCTAATCACTGATCTCAGCTATCATAAACTAAATAATGCAGAAATGCTAATTTAAACATGCTTTCATTTCTGGGCAGGCTGCATTGTAATGAATAAGCAACAGAATGTCATCTGAAGAGTAACACACTCTATCAAAAATCATGAGTTGTATTTCCTCCTTTATTTTTAGTCCAAAATGTGATTCTGAAGATATCATTAAGTTATAATACCTTAGTCATTTTCAAGCTCAAGGCACTTCAGGTGCTGAATTTTAGATTGCTTTTTTATATTCTGCCTGTGCATTTCTTCCTTACTGTATGTTAAGTTATTAAAGCTGCCTGCTCCAATTTCCCCTCTACTTAGGAAGATATGACAGAAAGATGAAAGGGACTACCTTTAATCTTGAAAAACTAAACATACCGTAAAACATGAAACAGTGGAAACTATAAGGAAACAGTGGAAACTAATAGTGCTTTACCAAGGTAGTTTACATCATTGTAGTCACTGAAAATAGATGAAACCAGGAGCATAACACAAGTTCAGCTCAAGTTCTTCCAGAAATAGCACAATACCATTCCTCATGTTTTCTAATAGAAAAGCACTAATATATATAAAAATAGTAATAATCCATTAAGTCAGTCTCATCATAACAGTTAAAAAAAATTCAAAAGGTAATTCAATGCAGTGGGAGAATCCATTTTTAAATGTCACATTCTAATTAACAAGAGAGGTTAACCCCTGGGGAGAATATTTCAATACGGTAATCAATGAAAACTTAGTTGGAATCAATTTGAATTCTCATAGCTTTCAATACTTAAACTAAATTCCATCCTGGCAATGTTTTTATTGGCAACTCTTGCCGCCTTGATAAAATAGAATAAAATAAATCAAGGTATATATCTCTATGACCAAAGTACCAATGGTCACATTTCTATCTGCATTTGCAAAGGTTGTAGTATGCTACATTACAGACTGTTCTGTAGATAGGTGGTGTAATTTGGAAGAAAAAAAGGAGAACAGCTTTTATATATATTTGTTCAGCTATGAGCCACTGAGTGCAATTATGTTTTGCTTGTTCTGCGTTAACGTGTATCTAATGCATACGAAATCTATCCAGCTAAATTACAACAGAAAAGATCACCACAAAACAGTAGTAACAACAAAAATTTGAACCCAAAGGCACCTGAAAAGAACATTTATGTCCATGTATTTACAGAAGACTGGCTTTAAGCCCATTTGTTGCAAGTGGCATTTGTCCAGCCACAGGCCAGGAGTAATACTACATGTCTTAAACCCTTTTGCTTAATTCAGGAAATTGCAAATGAACCATGAAAGTAAACTTCTCAGCCAACTTGATAGGCTGTGTTTTAATTCCCATAATACTTCAAAAGAAATATCCAGAGCCATTAGTAACACTGAAGGTAAATAAAAATGATGACTTTGGAACAGAAAAAAATGCCCTAAAGTGGCTCATTAAACTAAGCACTAAATGGATACCAGCCTGTGTCAGCTTGAGTGGGTTCCATGCTGACAAAGCCCAAGGCCCAGATATCGCAGTGCCATTTGGTTTGGTTGGAAGCACAGAGTCAGGCTTCATGTCAATAAGAGAGCATTAGTCCAGCAACACTCACTGTGATACACCAAGCCACGTCACCAAACCACCGTTCCAAGAGCAAGGCAAGCGCTGAGATCTTCTGCAAGCTTAGAGGAGAGTTTTATGGTTTTCCTTGGAGCACTTGTCATTAATAGTTAACTGAGCCTGTCCCCCCTCGGCTGCTCAGCAAACCTTTGAAAGGCATGATGGCTGTGGGTTGCTTTAGGCCAAGGGGAACTGCTTGGTGTTTTTCAAGTGCTGGTGATAGGAGCAAGGCAGATTTTATGTGAGAGATTTGCATTAGTTTTATGCTAACAGTTTATTTTTTAATGTCAGGGGAATCAAGCACTGCAAGACAGAACAATAAAGCCACATCTTCCTCAGTAAGGGACTACAGCGAATTACCCTTCTCCAGAGGTGAAAACAGTGGTACCTCAGGTACCCTTGTAAAACAAGAGAAGATAAGCAGTAATTTGAAAGAGGCAACTATTTCAAACATACTTATTTGTCCACTGGTGGTAAATTGTCTGTATAATTGGCGGGTGGTTTTTCAGACTGAGATAATTATTATTTAAAAATTCTGCCAAACAGTTCTGCTATATTGATAACAAAATTTTCTACTTAGCAAACTCATAACATTTCCTACAAGCCATCTGTGACCTCGTGTCAATGCTGATGGCAAGATTTTTTCAGAATTTTCTCTCAAATAGAACCGTATAATCAAGACAAATTATTTTCCTGTACTGCCAAAGCAAAAATCAAAGATGTCAGCTCCTATTTGTATCCCACTAGCAGCTCATCTGGAAGATCTGATAGGAAGAGCTTCCCTTTAATTACTAACAGAAATGCTGATATGAATATGCTGTAATTACACAGGATAAAAATCTATCCATCCAAAGCGGTACTAATATGTATAAATTCATTCTACTCTGAAAGTCAGCTTATAAGGAGAATAACTCTAATAAAGACTAGCATGGTCTCTGTGTTATGCATACAGGAGAAGGAGGAGAGAAAATGAGTGCAGTACCTAATGTGATTACACAGATATCTCTTCTTCATTCGGCCTTTTTACTGCATTCAAACACACCAACTCACAGGCTTCCTATGTTACACCTAATTTCAGAAAATATAATAAAAATACTACGTATATAAATTTAAAATAATTATAGTATATATTAAAAGAATAATTAAGAATTTAACTTGCAGACATAGTCCAAAACCTTGCCATGAAACATGAGAGAAAGTGACTAAATCCATATATGAACAACAAAGGATTTTGTTAAGTGTTCAGACAACGGATTCGTGAATAAGAGAAATTAGATGTCTATTTCTCTTAATTGGGATATGCTAAAACAAGCATACTTCTTTCAGAAAACAGAATATTCACTATTATTCCTAGATACACTGTTAAGTAAATAGTAAAGTAAGTTTAGTAGAAAAAGAGAGAAACCTGCTACAGAAGAGAAATGTATCTACTCTCAATGTTCCCATTTCAGCTAGACAGCTTTGCTGAGTGTTAGTTGACTGTTACTTGCAGTGACTCTGAGTTACTCTGGATGGAAATCCTTACATACTTACTGATCCAGGGCAGAAATAACTTTACTAACACAGCAGCATAGCTGAAAAGGAGAAGTTGCTATAGAGGTCACTCATGGTGGGAAGTGGAGGAAGATCTGGGATGTATAAGTTCAGCTATCTACCAGAAGGAGATCATGAATCTCTCCCTTAAAATTCAGAAGGGTCTCTCTCTACTCAATTTTTTGATTGTGCAAATTCAGGCCACTAAAAACAAAACACTGGCTTCTATTAAAACAGCTAAAAATAAGGCTGAATATTTACAAGTTCACTATAATAACAAGAAGTGCCTTGTTTTCTTATTTTGAAAATGTAGATAGAACAACAGTAGATGAACAAAACTTCAGCCTTGATAATGTTCTTCCCACTTACAAAGAAAACACAGTAAGTAGAATCCATCAAGTAGTCATATTGTGTAAACATCAACTATTCATTAGCTCCAGTATACTGCTCTTGTAAGTATTTCACGTCCAGCCCCTTCTGAGCACTCAACACAAGTAACATTAAGTAGCACAAATTTGGTGGAGCTCACAAGGAATGACATGTGGAACTAATTAAACTATCATGACCATGAAGAGAGGATAAAAATGTTCAGTGAGTGGACAGAAGAAAACAGAAAGGAAAAACAAACTGATCTTATCTCACTTCTTGCGAAGCTTTTGGGGAGAAGTAATATATTATCATGTGTACAGCAATCACAGATTTGCAATAACAAGCAAACAAAAAATCTTGTACATCAATGAGAAAATTATAGACTGCAGGGAAACAGAATATTGATTGCTGTTTTTATATAGCTGGACTATCCACCTTCTGGATTACCTAATGACTTTCTGATCTCTAGCACATGGCGTTCAGTATTTTGTAGCACACAGCTGAATTTGGGGAAGCACCTTATACATTAAAGAAACTACACATTGTCTTCCCTGTATTTCATTTATTTCAGAAATTGCAGTTGTCAACAGCATACTCCACTGATCCTTCAAAAACAAGAGGATTCAGAAGACCTCCATGAGCACCTCTCCATTACAGCAACCTCCTTCCTTTGGTTTCCTATTCTCTTAAGAACTGTAGAGAAGATGTCAGCCAGAAAAACACAGGTACTTTCTTGGCAACAGGCATAACTAGAGAGAGTTTATTACCAGGGGGAAAAAAAAAAAAAAAAAAGCACATGCAGAAACAATGGCCAACAGTGATTTTCATCAACATATCTTCAAAAACATTCTCATTTTGTACTGACAGGCAGCAGCTGAAATAAAAGCAAGAATCCGACCATGACAAGCAGCAGAACTTCTGTGTAGATTATAAAGTCTGAAATCTGTGAGGTGATAAAGAAAAACATATCCTGTTTCCTATGTGACAGAGGATCATGCTCACTGCTTAAACATGCGGCACGAGGAGCAGTAGCACGGGAAAGGAAGAAATCATGTTCTCATCATCATGTTCTCTACATATGTAGTACACTTTTACCATCCCTCTCAACAGGGCTTTTCTCATAGAAAAGAAGTAAGGCATAATCTACAGATTGATCATGCAGCTGTGCATATTTGGCTCAAAGGTGTGTCAGCTTGTATTCGTCAGAAAGTCAGCCAGCAGGCACACATCGGGGGTGCCTGGAATGGGATTGATACAGACGTATGTTAAAAAGAGCAAGCAGATCTGGGTGGGTTTGCATCTCCATACAGCTTGGTGCTTACAGTGTGCCCACTCTAACTACGGTGTTCACTGTTTCTTCTCTGCTTATTGACTGAACAGGGTTGCTCTTAATGTGCCTATATCCCAATTTTAGATATAATTCAGATCCCATTTTTAGGTTAAAATCGAGTTCACTGAAACTCAGGACAGGAGTACAATGTAATGGTTACACTTTGGATGATTTCTCTTCAGCAAAAATAGCACCTTTTCTTTCACACACACACACACACACACACACACACACACACAAAAAAACAAACAAACAAACAAACAAAAAAAAAAACAAATAGCTTTTAAACCATCATCTATGCAGAATATTAAATCATGTTTTTAATTTGCCCCAGTTATGCAAATACAGTTAGAATAATAAGGATAGAAAAAAGAAAAAAAAAAGAATAATCCAATAGGAGAGTTTACTGTCATAGGATGTGGGAAGTGTTAATGTGATGGATGCTGTAAAAACAAACACTGATAAAGAAATATATTTGAATCTTCCTATAATTTTTATTAGGTATTTTAGCGATATTTCAACTCCAAATTCAGCTCATTTTTCCTGCGTGCCCCCTCCTGCAACCTCTTCATTTCTCATCCACTTTCCTTCTGTGTATTTCCTAGCATGCTCTACATCTAGAGTTCTTGTTTTTCCTCAAAGCATAATTGCAAAACTGAGGAAAAGAAATAAAAAATAATAGGAAAACTCCATATACAGCAATTCAATGCCTAGCAACCTGTGATAGACTGAAGGAAGAAATCACAAATTATCTGCAAGAGGCAGTTGGAACTAGGGCTCGGGGTAAACAGACACGCAAACAACATGTCAGCCATGATAAAGAGTGTAAATTTGAACAGATGTCACTTCCAGAGCAGCAGCAGGCAGATTAAACAGAATTGACTTTGGATGAAATCCAAGGAAGAGCAAGAAAATATGATGCTTTCACCCGGAGCTCTCACGGAAATCGAATCTCCAGAACCTCTTTTCTTTAGTAATCATAACTAAGGATGGCTAAAAAGAGGAAGAGACTTTAAGAAAGCCAGTTTAAAACTGCACTGATTACACACACTCACCCATTTATAAATATTTCCCTCACAGGAAAAGAAGAAAAAACGCCAATCTGTTATGAACAGAAATTGCTAAATAAGTAGTCTTCAAGTTTTAATAATTCATGGTAGTATCAATTTCATCAACATGCTACTAGTGCTCAATGAATCCATGTTAAGCCTGTGAAACAAGAAATAATGCTGAAATTCTTCAAACTCGGTAATAGTCATTACAAATATTTTATGTACCATACTGTTTCTTGAATAACTCTTGAGTACTACCATTCTATGCATGTGTATTTTAAATCAAGGTTTCTTCTTACTTGCATACAACAGCTTATCAAATATAATATACTGTCCCAAAGACTCTAATGTCTCCTTGACTTTAAATGCCAAATAATGAAACAAAACTTCATTTCAGTGGCCATAAGATTAACGTAGTCAGGACCAAAAGAGTTCTCAGGTGCTCCCTTTGTAATTATTCTATTAATTTCAAACCATCTGAACTCAAGAAAAATAAATTCCAATAAATTGCCAGCTGTCTATATTCACACACCCTAGAATTAAGAAGATAACACCTAAAAATCCAGTACAAATTCTGAATTAATCTACCATCACAACCACCATTATTACTTTTAACTATTAGGTACAAATAAAGAAAGGGGGGAAGCTGAATTTTGCCAAGTTGCAAAGGAAAGAAACAAATTACAGAAATAGATTACCAAAACAACTGCATTTTCAAATATTGTTACTGAAATTAACTCCATCATATGACTCAGGATTACTCCTCTGGTTTCACAGAGGCCTGCTTTCAGTATGACTCACAGAGAAGCATAAACTACTTGCATGAAAGAAAAATGAATGTCAAGTCATTTCTAAAATTAATTAATATCAAGTCTTCTAGTTAATGCTAAGCTCTGTGTGGAATAGATAAAAATCACACTCTTTCTTTAATACGCACAACTGATGCTACTGTATCTCCACACATCTGAAAGCACTTTCATGTTTGTAAGTCCATATTTCAAGCTGAAATGTTACAGACTTTTTCTAAGTCTATCATACAAGCCTACAAAATTAAAATGCACTACTTGTGTCAAACACAACAAAATCATTGTTTGCTTATTTTTGAGGTGATAATAAAAAAGATTAATGATACTGCTGGATAATGAAACAATCTGCCGCAAGGCAGGCAGCAGAATATAGAGCGAGGCTCTAACCACAGTTCTAAGAAACACCAGTTTTCTCCCAAACACATTTAGAAGTCTCTTTCATTATCAGGTGACATTTTTGCATTTAAAAGAGAGTTGATTTTCATGCAGTGCTTAAAGGTCAAATAGTTAATCTACATCTCTAAGGAGAGCATTTTCCTCTGAAGAGATTTCTAGAGGACATCAAATCATTAAGAGCCACCAGACCCTAAAAAAATTCAAATCTTTCTGTGTTTTTATGACAAAACCTTACATTAGTCCCAAATAAACTACATCTAGCTCACAAAAAAAAAATTTCAGCTATCACATGGCATATAAAAGTAGCAACGTCTACAGTTGAGTAGAGATGTAAACGTTTTAATATGGTTAATTCAGAAGAAACATCTTACTTAACACGGACCTTGGCAAAATTTCATCATAGATATTCACTATGTCTTTTCATTTCTAAGTGGAAAAAATCCAGTGGTAAGCTGTTTTAACAATAGAAAGTTGCACTCACCTTGCCATGAAGTGCTGAAATCTTGACTAGCACATTCTTCATCCGTCCTTCAGTCCTCAAGTCATGTGGCATAAAACCCTTTGCTTTCTCCTGAAGCAGAGAAAAAGAGAAAAAGCAGTCTCAAATGAGAAAAGTGTAGATCTAACTGTACAAATCTTGTTTTATTTTTCCATTTGTTCAACATATTAAATCAATTTCTTAACTTCCTCAGACATCAGCCACTTGTCCTGTACATAGTGGCTTAAGAATTTTGTTAGGGACACTTCAAATCATAATGAAATACTGAGTTCTGGAAGCTAAAGACAAGTAATTCAAAAAGATATTTGGCTTTGACAGTTATTGTCTTGAAAGAAGGCTATTCAACCTATCATTTTAGAAGGGGATTCAAAAGAATTGCTTTTACATTCCTAGCTCTGACACAAACTTGTACAAGAACTTTTTTTTATCAGTTTCGTATTTATAATAGGAACTATTACAATGCAGATAATAATACCTTTTCTGGCCTTTTCCACAGACTGGTCTGTGCGACTGTGTCAAGACAGGAACATTACATAGAAATATATTCATGAGTACACATAAGCAAGAGAACATACTGGTATTTTATTCTCACTTCAAGGCAGCAGGCTCTTTACAGCACAAATGAAGGGAGTAGCAAAAAAAAAAAAAAAGAAAAGAAAAAAAAAAAGAAAATAATAACGAATTTAAACTAAATGAGCATAAGATGAGGTTAAGATGAAGATCAGAGATAAGGAAGAAATTCTTAACTCAGAGAGTGGCGAGGCACTGAGAAGATGTGGATGCCCCATCCCTGGAAATGTTCCAGGCCAGGCTGGATGCGGCTGTGAGCAACCCAGAATAGTGGGAGGTTTGGAACTGGATGGGCTTTAAGGTTCCTTCCAACACAAAGCCCTAAACCATTCTGCGGTTCTACAAAAACAAGTTTTGACCTTCACTGCACATGAAATATTCTTATGTGCTTGAAAGGAAGGTAGGGCTGTGAATTACATGAGTACTAAGTCTTCTACAAGGACAGCTGTTTGTGTCTTTCTGCAAGTACAGAATAGCACCATCTGTGAAGTTTTTTTGCCTCTGAAGGAAATTTAAAGAATGAAATAAAGAGAGAAAGTGAGAAAAAATAAAAAAGCCAATGAAAACTAAAAGGGTACATTGTACAAGGTACACTGTACAGACAGCACTAAAAATAAGTTTTTGTTTGAAAATCATTATTCAAGCCACAGAAAAATAATTCAGCTGCCTGGTCTGGACTTCTTGTTGACAAATTCACCTTGACAGTGACATTGTCATTTCTATCTGAGCATTATATTGAAGTTATAGTACATACATTTTTAATTTTCATTCCCTTTTCAGCTAATCTAGAATAAATCTCAATAATTCCTTTGTCTTGCTTGCTTTCAGACCCAAGAATAAGAAATCCATAGTGTATAGGCTTTGATGCTTTTTGTTTTCATGATAACTGATTTTAATTACAATTTTATTTGCCAGGTCTCTTCAATGAAATTTAAAATGCAATTATTTTCCTCACAAATACATGCAGTAATTTGAATGATTTACATTTTGATGTAATTAAGGTAAAACTAATCATTATATAAAAAACAGTTTTGAACGTCTCTTGACAAAATATTATTTTGAATTCTTGCTGCATTCATCATCATAGGTGTTTTTACTGCACCTAATGATCAGTTTTATTGTTATTAGATGTAGAATTGTTGGGAAAATATTTGCTAAACAAACTTATCTTCCCAATTACTTTAAACAACCTGAAGCAGACTTTTATCCTCTTCTAATTAATGCCCTGTGCTTCTATACATGGTCACCCTTGTCACAAATCTCATTTAAACAAATTTGAGTCCTTTGGAGGAGAATCAAAATTCCAGATCCAGGTCACGGAGGAAACATGACCTTGTGGAAAATTGTATCTTCCTTTCTATGTCCTCTTCATGCATCTGCCTGTCAGCATACAAACTTCAGTCTGGCTGTAGAGTAACCTCCAAAACAGATTTATGGTCATCTAAGATCCAAGTTAACAAAGCACTGTGAAAGAGACCTAATTGATATCCCAAATTCCAGACATCCAGACAGACTTAAGTTTTGGGTATGACTTTGTTTGTGTTGGAAAAGTGAATATACAATATAATACAGCACAGGCTATCCAACATGTAATACAGTTCTTTATTTCTAAAATATTTCAAAAAATGATTTGGTTTTTTTGGTCTTGTCAACTTATTTGCTTTCTAACTGGTCTTCCTCACAAGTACATTTTTTACTGCAAAAGATTAAATTATTTTGAAAGCTCGTACCACAAAAACACACGTTGTCTTTTCCTGAGCTTAATGAAGAGCAGCATTCCAGCTCCACCTTTCAATCATTTTAAGACCTGCCCTTTGGAAGGCTTGCAGAGCTAAAATTCGTAACTAAAAGCACTGGTGGATTTAGACTAAATCAAGTTGACAGTCTTTTCCATTCCCTCAAATTTTTAGTAGGGCATTCCCAGGAATTAAGGCTGCAGTTCCATATGAATGCCATAAAATCTTAATTTTCAGTTGTCTCAGTCCTTCCTTCTTCTCTATTCTGTCATCTCATCAAGATCTACTTTTTGACCAGCAATCTTCCTGAACTGGCTCACCAGTGGATTTTGAAGGTCCTTGCTGTTTTAAGAAGAGTTTCAATTGCTCTTCGCTCCCATTATGCCTGTGGCTTCCCTTGCTGCCTTTCAGGCACAAATAATTATCAGACCAGAAGCTGAGCCAGAGAGAGGTGAAGATTCAGCTGAAAGTCACATTAAAGGCAGCCCAAACTCAAGATCAGTTTTCAATCTCGTGCATAATTAGGTATAGATAGTGAAATAATCTTATCTAAAACAAAAATACTGAAACAGAAAAAAAAATGCATTCTATTTAATCATCAGAAAGTATACAATATGAAAGTGCAACAGAAGACTTGTTGTATAAATATATCTCTCTCCAGGTTTAAAAAGAATGTCAAAACAAATTTCTAAATTAATGAATTCTTCAGTGAATACATAGGCTTTGTGAGTTGAGCAGTGTAATATAACCAATATCAAGTCATCCTTCCTTGTCAGGAGGTTAATAGTTATTAATAGCACACTATTCAGCAAAATTTTACTGATGGTAAATAAACAGTACTAACAGGGCTAATTTAATTCTGATGACAGTATTTTTCCTGGTGAAAGTATCAAAGAAAATCCACAGCACTGAAGTCAATTTTCTCTGCAAGAGGTAACTTGAGTAGAGTAATATAGAACCATAGAACCATAGAATGGTTGGGCTGGAAGGGACCTTAAAGCTCATTTGTTTCCATCCCCTTTGCTATAGGCAGGGGCACTTTCCTTTAGGCCAGGTTGATCAAAGCCTCATCCAACCTGGCCATGAGTATAGGTGTTATGCTGATGTTTGCTTTTGAATAGACAATGTAGTAGACTATTGGATAAAAGGGAAAATGAGAATACACCATGCTTTAAATGGTGGTTTATTCCCGTAATAAAAAAGAAAGTGAAATTATCTATTTCATCTGAAATGGAAGCTTTTTCCCTAGAGGAAACTGTGGTATCCTTGAAATTGTTAGTGCCTGAAAAATGTAAGCTCAAATGCTAAAGATGTATACTGGAGGAGGCATATTCTCCTGATTTCTTATGATTAAATAGTCATAGGGTAGTTATGTCTTATTTACTTACAGTTTTACTAAACCTACTGACACTTTTAGCTGCCTCTTTAAGGACTACTTCCGTGTTGTGCAATTAAATGAATCAATAAGACTGTCCTCTGCAGCAGTTTATTTGCAACTGGTAGCACAATTCTGTGGCATTAACAGTTCCTAGAGGTTCGAAGGCCTTCCCTAGACTACACATCCCCTATCACAGTACTCCAGCTGCACAAGAGCTGGGCTGCAGGCAGATTCCATGCAACCCACACTGTTATGTTATCTGGCAAAGGGCACATGTGATGGAAAGAACAATCCCTGTGACATCTGCCTCCCTTCTGACCTACTAAAAGACACAACAGCAACTGCAAGATCAATGTAGGTTTTCTCCTAAGGGTCACGGGGTGCCTGTGGTTACATCAGAGAAACACATCCTGGGACACAGCCCTCTGCCCTCAGCTTCTCTAGGTTAGTCCCAGAATAAAGAGGGTGGGATCTTTCTAAGTCTAACAAAATATACAAAAATATGGGTACGGACTTATCTGTACCTTCACCTTTGGTTCTGATACTGGGGGCTCAATATTACCTCTCTTTTACATTTACTCAGGGTTTACACTGTAAAAAGTCAGAAGCAATAACAGATGCTTGTGATCCTTAATTCTAGCAATAATTTACAAAATGATTAGAGATGAAACATGAGTTGTACACCATGAAAAGAGAACGAGATCTCAATCAACAAAGAGTGTAAGTTGGAATTTTCCCAACAGGAATTATTGTCCATTACAGAGGAGGGGAACAAGCATAATGGGGATCTCATACTCAGTTTTGGAACATAACTTCACATAAAGTTCTTTCTATAATGATTCAGAAGGGCAAATGTGACTTGGTAAAAGAAAAGTAGAGGCAGCTCAATCACCCTGTGCATTTCTATAGAATGAATTTATCAATTATTTGAACCTGTTTACTGACCAAACAACTAACTAAACAAAGCCAAGGTGAACAGAGGCTTTTCCATCTTGCCAACTAGTCAGACACTGGACAACTGAAACGGAAGTTCAAAAGGTTGTGCTTTCCTCAGCTGTCTACTGTAGAACATAAAGCTGACTCCCAAACTCAAAAAGCAATGAGTATAGCATGCACAGCAACTGCCCAAATCTATCCTTACTCTAGTTTCAAGAAGGAAAAACAAACAAACAAAAAAAAAAAAAAAAAAAAAAAAAAAAAAAACAACCACTTTTTCCTGGTACAGAAAAAAAAAAATATATCCCTCTTTATTTTGTAGAAAACCACAGAAGCAATTCCACTGAATGAAGAAAACCAACAGCTTCAAACTGAATAATTCTCTTACCTCATCTGTCCCTAACTTACACAATACATTGCTTCAGCCCTTATAAATGCAAGTGATCCTTTCTCCTGTCAATCTGTCAAAGCTGATCTTCTGACAACAGACTCAAAACTTTCCATATCATTAATGATATGGCCACAACCTTAAAATGTCTCATGCAAAGAACTTTAAACTCGGTTTTATGGTGTTATTTCCTTCCTAAATTTGCATGCACAAACTAATACCAAACACATTTTAGCTATCACTGACTCCAGTACCTCACAGCAATAATTGTAGTGTGTTCACTTAAGACATCTCTTATGGCTTTAAAGGTCATCAGGGTTTAAGAGGCATGTTCTATACTTAAAAAGTTTCCTCACATTCTAGACCTATTACCGGATCTCATTATATTTTCCATATATGAAGTACATCTCTTAAAGTTTACATTAAATTTTAAATGGTTAGAATTTTGAAAGGTCAAATAAATAATGAGGTATCTCACTGCCACAGGAAATATATTCGCTATTTTGCCACAAGGTTTCCTAAATCAGTGACTTCTGGAAGAAAATCCTTTGCTGTACTGACTTACTGCATTACTGCCTAGCCTTACAGAATATACAATACAAAATCACATTAGGCAGAAGCATAACAAAACCTGAAGCAATGCTTTAGACTTGATAACTTTTCTAAAAATGAGAAAATGTACTTAAACATAAAAGATTACCACCAGAATGTGTACAATACACTGTATAAAATCCATTTTTGTGTGTGTGCGTCTCTTTTGTCTTGTTCATTAAATGACAATGGTGGAGAGTGAAGTCAGGTCTGGATCTGTTAACCTTCTGGTATACCTTTTATTGATCTGCTTTTCTTGGGGAATCAGCCTCACCCAGGTACAGCCTCACCTGCCTTATACAGTGACACAGTTGCTTTTGTTCCATAGCTCACATAGTGTTACATTAGCTTGCAGCTACGTAATCTAAAACTCAGAATCCTGTGCTAAACTGCATGTCTTAAGTATCTCAAAATTGAGATGCTGTGAAAAGGTGAAGGAAAACATTGACACTGATGTCTAATAATTTAAATCAGGCTTGGAGAAGCCTTAGACAGAAAGCATTCATGATACCAGGGCTGCTCTGAAAGTAATCTCTCCTATTTCATGACGTTGGTGCACAATGTCAGAGGCAGATGGTGGTGGCATGGGAGCAGAGGTTGAACCTTTCCACCAAAATTCCATTATATTTGGTTATCATGTGACAGATGGCAGCAGCTGGACAGTTTCTCAGAATGTGGAAGTGTGGAGGGAGCAAACCGGTGGGACTGAATTCCCCCCTGCAGAAAAAAAATGACACCCATTGACATTCACCCGTGTTTGCTGAATATTTATGGAGAACAAAGAGTGGATGTGAGCACAGTGAGGCGGTGGGTGGTGCATTTCTGCAGCACTGACAGTAACCTGAAAGACAAGCCAGGGTTTGGATTGTCATGCACAGCTGCCACACCAAGAGATGGAGAGTGCCTCAATCAGCTCACATGTGCAAATTGGCAAACAGCAGTGACAATGTTGAAAAACAGTGCTTTATAACTGAGAATTTTCTCTATCAGATGATGTTATTGTGCTCTTTGTACCTATTGTATTTTCTGGGGAAATGAATAGGAGGCATTACTTTTGAAGCAATTGATGTATATAAGAGTAAATAGACTTAATCTACAGTAGGGACTTGAAATGTCACTCTCTTAACTCCCCATCCTAGAGCTGTTACTGCACTCATTATTCTTGCTGGAGACTTTCTCAAACTCCCCCATGGCCTGCTCTGCTATACTGGAGGAGTAAAATGAATTTAGATTTTAATAATTCTTTATTAAATACTTGATTTTTGTCTGTTGATCAATGCAAGCCAGATTTGAAATTAAAAAGATCGCCAATCCCATTTGAATTCTCTAGTCACCAAGCTAAATATTCTTAGGACACCTTTATCTTTTTTTCTTCTCTTTTCTTTTTTTAATTGTTACACAAAAACCAGGCAAGCAAGTACCTGGACCCCTTAATAAAATGTTTGACTCCACAGATGGTTTTACAGCACAGGAAGCTAAGTACCTGTTTCACCAGTTAGGTGAAGCTCATCCTCTCATTTCCTTTTCCATCAATCATCTCCAGAAACAACTCCCTGCACAACTGAAGTACCATCTCAGAGTAACTCATCGATAAGACACTGAGGATCACATTAGGTTGCATGAAATATAAGTAAGCATTTCAGTATTTAATCATTTCTAAGAATGTACTGCTTGGAATATTAAAAATATGTATCCAAGAAAGAAAAGCCTTGTTATGCTAACCACAAGGCATCATTATGAAGCAACATAATCAAATGTGGTACTCAACTGAACATCCAGAGAGTGATTTGTGCTGGAGTTGTCAAATGGAGTTGACTCCAGAGTGAAACCATTTCCAAGTCTGTGGTTGTTTGAAATGAAAGGCCGAAGTCCCACAGTTTTTCTACTCCAAGAGCATTTAGATACCCCAAATTTTGCAATCTCATAAGGCAAATTTACTTCATCATTTACTATCTATGACTTTTACATTTTTTATGCTTCCCATATAGCTATATAAACAGTTTAACTTTCATAAAACTTTTACTTGCTAAGGCTGTTAGCTTTACAGCAGGATAACATAAATTTAATTCAGATTTCTGTTTTATTTTCATTTTCTTTAATAATTCTCTGTAGGAAAATCTTTTATGCTTTGTTTCTTAGCTATAATTGTATAGAAGAGCCTTGAGGCAAATTAGAAACATAATAATCAATAACAGAGTTTTATTAAGAGATTGAATTTAGATAGACATGCAAACTGAACAATAATGTACCAATTTATCCTGCTACTTGGCTTTCTACATAAGATTTATTCAGAAAGATGCTGAATGAGGCAAAAAATGCTCGTATTGGTGAACATCAGATTTTCTACATTGGCATTATTTGTAACTGTTATCTTTTTTCTTTTTTCTTTTTTTTTTAATTTTGCCTTAGTTATGGCATATGAGACGTGACACTTAACCAATTAATCAGATTTTCTATAATCACAAGACTGGATACCCAGAAATCCTGTCATATGGCAATTTCTAAGTATCAACCCTTATGTGAATGGCCTATATGGAGCCACTTTATAAATTTCTTGTGGATGTTGCAGAAGGAAAAGCAGATCAGATCCAGTGACAAAAATGCATTTATCTTTTACTATACAATGAAATGTAGGGAATTTTTAGGAGAAGGGCGTAATCAAATTATTGAACTGACTAAGTAGAAATAATGAAACATATTTGGCATTATCGTACGAACAATAAATATCAGCATCCTTAAATATTTTGTTCCAAACATCTTGACAAAGAGCAGCACAACTGAAGGCTCAAGCTTAGTGGTGATGAGAAATTTAATACACTGTAGCCTAGATGCATGAAGGAGGCCTCATCTTGGCTATAGGAAGCTAAAAAATCTCATACTTCTATAGAGCAGAAAGCTTGCACTTGAAGGGACTAATTAAGGCCCAGTCCTACGCCAGTACCACCACCATCTGCCTCCAGTGTAACATGAAGGGTCACCAAAAGAGGTGCAAGATCCCTGGTGAGATCAGATGGGCTGGGCTGATGTGAGGACACCAGAAAGCAAAGGAAAAGCAAATAAAGGCACATCCCGCATCACCCACAGGATATAGTGCTAGGGCACTTGGCCTCCAGAAAGACTTGCTGTTTGCTTTTCATACCTCCCACCTCTCCAAAACCTGCTCTGCCACTGCCAAAAATCTTTGCCTTGCCTATGAACCATTCTGCTTTGTTCTGGCTGCCCTTTCTGCACTGAGACAGCACCACAGTCATCACACAACAGCAAAGAGTTGAGCCTTCAATCAGGCTATCTCTCACTGCCATAACACATTTAATCACAAGAAAGTTAAAAGAAAATATGCAAAGAGGTATTGCCTTTTCTCCTCTTTCAAGTCTGAAATAAACATGAACTAACTGTCTCACACTATGCCAGACCTGTCTAAATAGATCTGTATCTTTGGAAGAAAAAAGCTGATGCAAAATAGGAAAGACATAAATGGAATTAGATAAATAATGCTCCAGAGAATGCTGATTTTATTTTATAACCCAACTGATCAAATATATCAAAGAAATTTAATCAAAAGAAAGGTGTGGTTTGAACTAACATTTCTTTGACCTTTAAGAGTCTGTGATTAACAGAAACTTCATTAAAAACTGCAATCAATACTTGAATGCTTAAAGCAGTTTCTAGGTGATCACATTTTAAACTAGTGTAATACAAACCCATAATGAATGTTTGCTACAGAGATTTCATGCAGGCTCGAACCATACCCAACTTTCTCTTCATTCTGACAATCTCTAGGTCAGTCCTTCCATATTCTCACAGACACAATAGTTGCCACGAAAACAGTACTGCCCAGTTAAATTTCAAGAAAGATTATGTAGTTTTTTTCTTAATAAGCTCTTAGAGTAATGTCTTATTCCGCAATTGTTCCAAGTTACTTTAGCCACTGAACACTGCATCAAGCAAATACGTCCATCCAAGTGCATCTACTGACAAAGTTCTAAATCCTTTCTTTTAATGGAGGAAAACCATTGAAACTTGATCTCAGCATAGAACCTGCATTAGAGTCATTGGATTGAGAGGTAGAATCTGAAGTTATCTTGTTCGATATATACTGAAGTTAAACACTTAACTGAATTGTTAGAGAACAGTCTATTAAGCATAGAATAGTACCATTAGGTAACCACAAGGAAATCCTAATTTTTTTGTGTGCTCTTGAATATCAGAATTATTTGATGATTTTTTCTGTTTCCTTTATATGATGATCATCAATGTTGTTTCATTTCCATCTTTAGCATTCCATCACTAAGGCATATGGTATACAACTGGCTGTATGTAATGCATTTTGTCCAATTTTCCAATTCAATCTAAAAAATTCAAAGCCAGAGTTCTGACAAATGACTCACACAATCAGCTAAATTAGGGTACTCCAGTTGGTTTAACTGGCAACTTTCAAGCATGCAAAACAAAACAGCAAGGTTTTAATGGTTTAAAACCTCCAAAGTGAATCATAATACAAAATGTATTGCTCATCAGCTGGCATAGAAACCAAGGAATGCCATATGCTTTCAGTTTCATTTGTGTTGTTTATCTTTAGTACTAAATCCTAATGCAATACACTTTCTATTACTTTTCCATGTCAGGCTTTTTTAATGTGTAAGGGGGTCAGGAAAACAAGACAATATTGGTTTCAACAGTCACAATATAAGCTCTACTAATTCCAGGGCAGCTGAGAGCTATGAAGTATTAAATTACCTTTTTTTTTTTTCTTTTTTTTTTTTCTCCATGCATGAATTAGAAAGCCCATAGTTAACAATACAGTCAAAATACCTGTTTGGATGACTACCTATATGCTTGAGGTTTACTTTTAGACCAATTTGAAAACAAAACATCAGTAATTCAAAAACATAGATGATCAACTCAAGATTGAAAAATGGAATAGTTGAGACCTACATGTGTAAATACAGGTTAACTAGCTGGTGGATAAGGGAATTTCCCCATTAAGCAGTACTGCTTTAATAGATTCAGATCTACATTTTCACTTACAGTACAGAAGGAATTATAGTGCCCTGGTGACAGTGACTCTCCGTCTTGCAAAGCAAGAAGTCAATACTAATGAAAACTCAGATTCCATCTAACATAACTCAGAAGTTCCCATATCCCTACCAGGATGCTGGTATTTGCTTTCACTTTGTTCTATTCTGCTATAGGCAAATATCAGCATTGTGGAATTATCTTTGAGATTAACTTAAAGACATCTTGAAGTCAAAAAAGATGAAGAAACAAATGTAGTAAGATAAATTTTGGAGGATTCCTTTGCCTTTTAGTCACTGAGTTATTCCTCTCTATAACCTAGTGGACGTTCTTCTTAATGACAAGCTGTTTTCATAAATATGTAATGGTCTTGTAAATAGTGCTAATAACCATCAAGTGACTTTAGAAGTTTCCTGTATTATCATAATCATCCTGTCAACTATAACTATGTATTGAATAATCACTGATCAGCGCATCCAAAAACCTGAAGAGCTTCAAGATCATCTATTCCTTTAAAACTTTTCCTCTCAACTTCTGGAATCTTCAGAGATGATTCATTTTGCATGCATTTCTGCTATTCACCTAATGGAAGGCTTTTTATTGCTTCCTTGCTCCCCTTACTATTTATGTAGTACTTTTTCTGATTCTAATGCAAACACTTCTGGTTTTCTGTCTTCTCCTGGACCTGAACTACACCCACTAAGAACAAGTAACATGCTGCAAAATGATATGATAAAAGCTCAGAGAAGGCAGTTTGCCAGCTGGCTGCTGTCCTAGAAACTGGGAGAATGACAGAAGGCAGCAACATCGAATTGCTAACAAGAAATATGGCTGAAGACAGAAAATGTAGCTTAATAGAGACGCTGTAGAAATTAAAGCAGGAGAAAGAATGAATTGGATGAATTTGATTATCACTACGGAAACAGTCACCTAAAACAGCACTCAACCACCAGACCATCAAAGTCCATAAATTCAGTTTGAATCAGCAAAAGAACAATTGCTTGGTAAGGAAATCGGAAGAGACGGTTGACCACAGACAGTTCTGTCTACTTGGATGACAGAAAGCTGGAAGATACACAGCTGAACATGGAGAAAGAAGAGTTAAAAAGCAAAGCAGATTTTGCTGAAGAGAAGCACATTAATTACCTTCCAGAGAGAATTAAGTCCCTGCAGTCTTAAAACACTTTGAACACAGTTTCACTGGGAGAAGGTCAGAGAAGCAACTGCTTTGTTCTCATTTAAGAAAAAACAAAACAACCCAAAACAAAAAAATGAGGAGAAACCCCAAGGAACCATATATTCACTAAATTGTCTGTTTTATTTCAGAAAAAGCAATTAGAAATAAAAATTAAAGTGCAATTAGAATACAAACCCTGGCACTCCTTCATGTATCTGGGAAGTATTCATCAATTCAATAACTATATTTGCCAAGTATTGATTAATATTTAGTAAATAAAAAGCAGACCATGAGGTAAAATACTTTTTGGGAAAGGGGAACATCTGCAGACAAAGATGTCTTTAAAAAGAATTTGCTAGAGGTGTCCCAAAGAGTTAGAGCCTCATAGAAAAATGTCTTGCCTTTGATTATTTTAAATAAAACAGTCTTAATATTCTTGAAACTCATGACACAGCATTCTCTGCAGGTTTTACAATGTTCTCCAGTGCCAGCTTTAAGGACATTACCTAAGAACAATTTCACTACATATAAATGTGCTAAGGCATAGATTAAAGTTTAATTAATCAGATGAATATTTTTCAGTGCAGCCTTTGAATGGACAGTCTATATAAATATTTTTTCCTACATTTATATAATTTTAAAACTAAATTTCAAATAGCGAAACAGGAATGTAATACTAAGAAGAAATATTATTCCTGATCTTAATTTGACAATATTCAAACTAAGGCAGCTTAGGAACCTTGGAAGGTTTTGATTTGCTTAAAATATTCCAATATCTAAGTCTGAGCTGAAGTTAACTTCTTAAAGAAAAAAAATAATTATTTGTATAATGCCTTCTCTCTTAAAATGGACACTTGCAGTCTGAATTTTTTAAACTTAACTTTTGTCCAAGTGGACAGAATCACAGAACATTTGAGGTCTTCAGGGATTGGTTCCTGATGAGAGAATCTTCTGATCTCTGTCTTGTGACCAGCAAGAGAACCTGAAGGAATGGCATGGAACTGCAACAGGGGAGGTTGGGGTTGAATATCAGGAAAAAAATCTTCACCAAGAGGGTGGGCAACCTTCCCAGGGAAGTGGTCATGGCACTGACCTTGCCAGAGGTCAAGGAGTATCTGGACAACACTCTCAAGCATATGATCTGACTTTTGGGTGGTCAGGCATGGAGCCAGGAGTTGGACTCAATGATCCTTGTGGGTTTCTTCCGGCTCGGGATATTCCATGACTCTATGACATCAAATTGGCTAAAGTAGATTGCTCAGGACCGTGTCCACTCAGATTTTGACTAACTCTGAATATGGTTATTTAATATCCTCTCTGGGTAGTTTCTGCTAGTGCCCAGCCATGGCAAAAAAAGGTTTATCTTATTTAAATGGAATTTCTTGTATTCCACTGGCCTGTCATGAAGCATCACTGAGACAGACCATCATTTACTATCTTTCATCAGGGATTTAAGGGTAGTCAGGTATTTATTACTCTACTTCCTCAGGTTGCTGGATCTGTCCAGTAAAATCAAGTCTTACTTGAGCTGGGGAGCACAGAACTGGACAGAATGAGCTTGAAGATGATTTATTGAACTATATTCACAAAATTTAAATTTAAGATCCCTCTCCTACTCTTATCTAATGCCATTAAAATAATATCTTTTATCTCAATTACTTTTGACTGCCTAGCTGAGCTTAAACATTTTGTTTCCTTTTGTTTTTAGATGACACATTTAGATATCCATCTCTTACGTAAGTAATTGCTTACCATCCCCTTAATTAATGCCTAGCTAGCCCCCTGTGCAGCAGAAGAGAGTGAGATGAACTCTCTCTCCCTCCAAAACTCCTTCTGCATGATGTCATACGGCATGAAAAAGCCCTTTGGCCACCCTAAGTCAGCTGTCTTAATTCTGTTCCCTCCTAGTTCCTTGGGCCCTTGGTTATGAGTGGCTCTGGCCCTTTACAACACTGCTTAGCAGCAGCTATAAACATCGGAGTGTTATCAACATTGTCTTTCTCCTAGAACAAAACATAGCATCATCCAGACACTCTGAAGAAAACAATTTCATCCCAGTTGAAACAAAAAGACACCTCTTTCTCTAAATATATATATCTTTGTGAGTTGAGTTTCTATCATGCATGAATTCTGCTTTGATGACTGGCTTCAAGAACTGTGTTCTATGAAGCGGATTTTTAGACATTATCTCTGTTGTTTCTGGCAAAGAGCATGAGCACTAGCAGGTGCTCCATTTGCCCTGTCTCTTAAAAGCCAAGAGGGATCAACAGTGGAATCTCTAGAAGTTTAATACTTCCAGCTCTACTACTTCTTTAGTAATCTGAAGCTCCAGGAGTAACCCCAAAGTTTCAATCTTGCCACCATTCTGAAGAAGAAAAGAGACTGGATAAAGAACTCACATGCTTCTAAGACTGTTGCATTGCCTCCTCTGATTGCATTCTCTGATTTGTAAATTCTTACCCACTGTCACATTTATGTAGCAGAGCACTCAGAAGCCATCTGTTCTCCAGCCCATCTATTGTACTTTGGTACTGTGGACCTACAGGCACAGCCATCACCAGCTCCTACCTGAATACCACCACTTGCACATGCTGCCTAGAGCTCTGCAGCCAGCTGCTGCTCTGGCACTCTGAAATGCAATTAACTTGTAAGAATAAAAACCAATGCAGTTTTAGAATTCTCCAGGGAAGCTAAAGAAAAAGGATTGACATTAACTATATTATATAATTCAAGTTTTTATTATATATAATTGTGCACCTGTGTGACCTGGATATCACTGTGAGCAAATTCTCAAGAGCAAACTAAAGCAAGCTTGGGAAATTCCTTTCTATTACCAAAACATCGTGGGCTACTGTTACTCTTGTGAAAGTACATATTTCCCACTTGTCTTGATTTCTCTCACAAAACATCTACACATCTCAATCCAAACTGAATATCAGAGCAAATCTTCACGACTACTGACATCATTTTATGATATTTTTGATTTTTCACTATAGCTCAGGCTATCTCAGTCACAACTGTTCTTGGATATGATCAGTTACTGAAGAAATACAGACCATACTTAGAACTTCTAGAAAGATTTTCTTCCCAGAACAAGTCTCTGAAAACACTTGGAAAACCTTTTGTTTTTTGGATTTTTTTTTTTTTTTTTTTTTTTAAATGCTAACTCATCTGTTCCCCACATAAGACCCTAACACTTATTAATCCAGTGCTTTCAAACAAGGAATGGATAATTCAGGAAAAATGCCATCATTTTGCACCACTAGATCTAAAGAATTGGAGACAAAAACCACTTCATCTCAGGGAGAGTAAGTTTTTGTTTATGCAATCTCACAGTATCATAGAATTGCTCAGGTTGGAAAAGACCTTAAAGATCATCAAGTCCAACCACAACCTAACTATACTACCCTAACTCTAACAATACTCCGCTAAATCATGTTCCCTGAGCAGCACATCCAAATGGTTGTTAAACACATTCACTAAACCACTGCCCTGGAGAGCCTATTCCAGCACTTAATCACCCTTTCTGTAAAGACGTTTTTCCTGATATCCAATCTAAACCTCTCCTGGTACAACTTCAGGCCATTTTCACTTGTCCTGTCACCTGTCACCAGTGAGAAGAGACCAATCCCACTCTCACTGCAATCACCTTTCAGGTATTTGAAGAGAGCAATAGCGTCTCCCCTCAGTCTCCTCTTCCCCAGACTGAACAGCCCCAGATCCTTCAGTTTCTTCTCACAGAACACATCCTCCAGGCCCTTCACCAGCCTTGTCGCCCTTCTCTGGACCTGCTCCAGCACCTCCATGTCCTTTCTGTACTGAGGTGCCCCAAACTGAACACAGCACTGGAGGTGAGGCCTCACCAGCACCCAGTACAGGGCAGGATGACATCCCCAGTCCTGCTCGCCACAGCATTCCTGATCCAAGCCACCTGGGCACACTGCTGGCTCATCTTCAGCCCACTGCCCATCAGCACACCAAGGTCCCTTTCCATCAGGCAGCTTTCCAGTCACTCCTCCCCAAGCCTGTAGGGTTGCCTGGGATCAAAATCCAGGACCCACCTCATGGCTCTATTGAAACTCATACAGTCTACCTTGGCCTATCAATCCAGTCTATCCAGGTCCCTCTATATTGCCTTTCTTCCCCCCTGGCAGATCAACCCTCCCTTTTCCATCAGCAGTCCCTGTACAGAAAAACTGAATTTCTCATTATAAATCAATATAAACATATTAACTCATTTGATAAAAGATTTGTTCTTCAATCACAATAGGACTGGGAATTTCTAGCATCCCTTGATGCATCCGACATACAGATACGTTATAGGATCTCTGGGCAGTTTACATGCAAGCCACCAAAAGAAGGTCCTCTGACTATCTTTTTGTCCATGTCAGATCTCATCACTCAGTGAGAAGCATCCTCTGAAGCTAGAAGCCCATAAACCATGACACCACTCCAGTGCATCTTTGGACTCCATGATTCACACTCCATGATCCCACAGGTCTCAACACCAAACCTGCATTCTAAGAACAAGCCAGAGAATATGAAAGCAGTCCTTTTTTTCCCACTCAGGTCACTAGCTGATCCTGTTCAACATCTTCCCAAACACAGAAACTATGAAATTCTTTACCAGGTTTTCAGTTTCCAATGGAAAGTTACAATACATGGGTATCAGCTGTCACCCATTATGTCCTATCCAACTCTCTCTGTCCCTTTTCATGAACTTCAGGTTTTTTTGCCAGAAAGTGAAAACAAAAATATCGCTATGCTACCATATGAATACATGATGAGTCTGCATCTTGAATGCTGCATACAACAATGTTTCATCCCGCCTCAGCAAAATAAAAATAATATTAATAAAGAATAGAGAAATCATCAAGAACGTTGATGAAAAATGATGAACGTTGATGAAGAGGTACTGCTTCCAAACGAGGAGCAATTAAACAGACTGGAATTCCTCAGCTTAGAAAAGAGATGCCTGAGACACGTTATCTACATGCACATTCACAATCCAGTTTTATTTCCAGGCCATCAAAGGAGTTCAGTTGACAAGGGCCGGGACTCCTAATAAAGAACAAAGCTAATCAACGGTTCTAAAATTGCACTTTGATATGAGTCCTTTTTTTTTTTTTTTTAAATCATTTTACATGCCATTTTAATTTCAAAATTTAATCAAAATTAAATGCAGTATCATCTGCCGCTTTGCAGCCAACTCCATCAACACTATCATGCTCACTGTTAAAAACTGCCATCCAGAAAGAAGGAAAATCAAGCTAGTCTTAGAAGAGATATTCTCAGCTCGACTATGCTCAGTTACACTCATACTCATCTACTTGTTTCTTTGCTGTTCAACCCAGGTACTGATACTGTGGCACTACAGTACTCCTACAAACATGTCAGTTGGCTGATGCATTTGCCACCATTCAGTGTGGTTCAAAAAGAACTCTTAAGCCATTTGATAGATAACAAGTCCTGCAAGTCCCTACTTTAACAAAGGTTACGTTACACCTTGACAAACTGCTGCAATGAACAATATTTAATCAAGTGTATTGTGTGCATACACGCTAAATGTATATTTTCCTCCACTATAAATTACGCACATTCCAGAATGTTCATAATGAGCTGGTACCTCTGTTAATACTCCTTTATTCTCAGGATCCTCTTACTAATGATACTATTTACAATCCTTATATTTTTGTTTTGTTACTTTTGCTTTATCAGTTTCTGTCTGTAGTTCCCTCTAAATAACATGCCTTTATTGCTGCAATCAATCAGCTTCCCACTCTTCCCATTTGTTATAGTATTTCTGTTTTTCTTACAAATGTTGTAGTTCTCTCTCTACAGCAGGTTTTATAGTATAGCATATAAAATCTTTAAAAACTTAAATCTAACATACTCGACAAGATATTTCCTGGAGGGACTTGAGTGTCACAGAGAAGCTCTGAAAACACTTCAATTAAAATGGAAGACCTGGTGCTTTACATTTAAAAATCTCACAGAAATAAGAACATAGTATTTCATGAGCTCTTATTTATGTAAATGATTATTTTGTCATATAACCAACTAATTTCATTTCATAATATTTTCAGCTCATTATAGGCTTTATAGATTTTCTTTGTGTTCTTAAGTCTGTCTGTTCTCATTGGTTCATCTTTCTAATGAATCACTAAGAAAAGCAACTTTTGTCTTTGCTCAGTTTACAAACAGTAAACTAAATACAGAGCTAATTACTCACTGAATATTAAGGAAACTTCTAACCTACTGTGCTGCTTTCTAACTACAATATAAAATGAATATAATCCTTAGATTATTTTATTTCACATTTCTGTGAACATGCATTACTTTGCACACAAAATTGTGTGCAAAATTTTACAAAAATGTGAAAGCATTTACTGAGAAATATTAGCAAACTTGAAAATAAAAACATACAATGAATACACAAGTAGTGTGAATCATTAAGAGTAGCATGAGATCTAGACAATGGATCTATCATCTCACACCATCATTTATCCTCTTTTTCCAAGCCCATTTCAAAAGTATCCAGCCAAGTACAAAAGTCTGAAATAATTTTATTAGGCATTTACTTAGTTTAACAGAGATTGTTTTAATTGCTCTGAGATGAAACTAAGTTTTAGCTCTCTATATACATTACTCCCTACCTTGGATGAATTAAAAAGGGGGCTTATACAAAAACTAAATAAAGTAATGAATGTAAATCATCATTATTACTTTCAGATGGAAAGCATTTTCAGTCCAAACACCTTGAAACTGTTGTAGAAAACTAAACATTGACTAAATATTGTATTACCAGTTTACAAATACAGCTGCTGACTCAGATAAAGCAGGTGGAAATAAAGAAACCCATCTGCCATCTTATGCTTTATGACTGCAGGTAAAATTCGCTTGTCTTTGAGTCTGGGAATTGTTACGATCAATAGAAATATTTTTAAAAGATTTTTTTTCCTCTAAGAAAATATTTAATTTACGACATGTAGCCTTTTGTGAAGTCAAAAGAAAGATCAGGTGAACAAGAGATCAATCTGTTGGGGGTAGATTCTGGGTGGACTACATCTAATCAGGCAGTGAGGTCCTCATAAATCATCTAACCACAACCTTTCCCACAGGCTAACTGAGCAGGACAAGGCCCTGCAGGACTAGTGTGGTCATGGCTTCATTCCCTCCTGAAAATTTCATTCTTGTCATTGACACCTGAGGTAAGATGACTCCTTTCAGATTCAGAATCATCACAAATGAACAGAGACCCTTCTTCACCTTGAAAGGGTTAGGAACAGACGCTAACCATCTTGTCTAATTTTTCAAACAAAGTATATTTTCCTTTTCTCTATTTCAGTACCTTTGAGTATGTAGTGCCTGAAGACTTACGACAAGCTGCTAATGTTGTATGAAATTAGAAATTCCTATTCAATGCATAGCGAGATTATTTTGTGCATTCGCTATGGTAATATTTGTTCCAAAGCTCTACTCAAACATAATAAAAAATATAATAATAATAATAAAAATAATAATAATAAACATATGAAGTTTCTCAATGTCACTGATAAAGGAGTCACAAATACTGGGGAAAGAGTTCATAAAATCAAGGCAAATATTCTGAAAACCAGGCTACCATCCATTTGTATATTTCTTATTTCCAAATGCATCTAATGACCAGAAAACACAACAGCCTCAAAACAACGTTGACTGAAAAGTAAAATATTAACATTAAAATATGTAGTATAATATTAAAAAGAAAAAATATTGGAAAGTCACATTGTACTGTTGCCCCATGCACTGCTCCAGGCATCTACTGATGAAGGCACTGTGAAACAGAAGAATTGATTCACTAACATGATCCAGATAGGCGACTCCTGCTCCTGCTCAAGGAGCAACATGTGCTTGGCTCTGTAAGTTGTAACGTGGAGAAGCAAAGATTTTTAAGACACCTTATGCTTTGGTTATTAGCTGAGAAAGGTAACAAAAACAAATAACATAACGACAAAGCATAACCAAAAGAAAACAAAACACAGAGAACTTGATGAAATGTTATTCCTTACTTCTACAAACATCATCAGCATATCTGCATGACATTTCTTCAAGCCCAAAGTGTTAATCCATCAGAAAATGAATTTGGTACAATCAGACAGATTTTACAGTGAACATGCTTTCAGTAAATCTCAAGTGGCTTACAATTCCTTCAGTAATTCATTATTTAAATCATAACAGAATTTTTCATTACACCATGTAAGTCCTTTACAGAATTGTTATAGAAATTTAACTTACAAAAATGCACGTAACCACTGTGGAAAAATGTCTTGGTGTTCTGGTGCCTTTCTAACATGTAAGTAATTTTAGAAGAAAGCTTTACAACTTTAAGTATTTAATTTAACTCTACTTAATATTTTCTAGGATCCAACTAGCTATTTCTTTCTTCATGTCAGAATGGCTTTTTTCTTGAAATCCTACGTACTCAGCTGAGTTGAGAAAAATTTGCCTCCATCTTCGTTCTTTGATTACCTTACAGCTTCACCTTTTCTACCCCATCCTTTAGACATGAATACTACAGAAACCAGAATGTGTGAATGCAGCAGCTGAAGAAGCACTACTAGGCTATGCTCTACTAAAGGGACTGTACAGAGTGTAGGCCACAGAACCTCAGGCACACCACAGAGCAGACTAAACACATTAATGATGTCTGCTAGAAGCCATTTTTATGAAATCTCATCAGTTTGAAAATGCAAAGAATAGCGAGTTATACATCTAAATTCTAGGTATATCAAGCCATTTCCAAAATAATTGAAGTTACCAGCAAAGAGTTATTAATTATTCTTGAAATTTCCATTGTTTTGCTCATTATTCTTACGCCACATTCTTGTTTTGTACTCACAAGCCAGAACTCAGGAGCCTGAGCTTCCCAAGCAACATTCAGAGAGCCTGTTACCTCTCATCCTACTTACAAGCCTCAGCTGTTGGCTGTCAGGCAGACCTATTGAGATCTTCCTACTGTCTTGCTAATTCTTTAGTCTCTGCCAATATCAGGATCAAGCTTCCTTCTGGTTTCCTCTCCAGTGACCCTTTGTACAGTATCTTATGCACTTCCATGAAAGCCAACTCACCAGCAAAGCTTACTAAAAGGAAATACTGACATCAATCAAAAAATGTATAAACTTTCTGTATTGCTTATGGCTTTTTAAGGGATGTTTCCATTTACCTGACATTTGGTTGATACACAAAGGAAGCTGAGTATATCATTAAACATGAAGACAGGAAAATAACATACAAATAGAAGGTAAGGAGTTATTATTGTGTTCTCAAAAAAAGTAATAGCATTCATCAGACTTGTTATAGTCCCCTGGAAAAGCATTAGTATGGACAGTAGGTAAAAATTAAGTTGATAAAGGAAATGAATAGAATCATTTGGAAATAAGCACAGCCTTGCAGAGCTACGCATTTTGAACACAGGCAGATGAAAATCACAGGCCTGACCTAAAATGTAACCCTTTTCTTTACAGATTGCATTATTTGTGTTTGACGTGTCAATCAAAAATAGCAGGAATTCACTTCAGTAGCTGTGAAATTTGAGTAAAACTTAATGCATTCTATCTTTTACAAAGTCTGAATGCATTTGGATGGTGAACAATCTGTGATATCCCAGTTCTGTTCAACTGGATTTCTTCCTCAAGCAGCTTAACAGCCTAAGATGTAAAAAAGATTGGGAAGATGATGGATTATTTTGTCAATGTATATGATTAAGATCTATCACGACATTTACTAATTATTATTTCTCTCATGGAGAAAGTTAAAATACTTATCTATCAGACACTCTATAAATATTAGGTACATTGGGTCAGAAAAATATGATCTTTATTCATTTGCCGAAGCTTCCACAAAAAAAAAAGTTATAATTAAGATAATTCCATCCCTTTGCAGCAATAAGCTCCAGAGTGTTCGGAGTCCTAATTTTCAGCTTCCTTGCAGTCCCTAAAAGAAGCAGTTTCAGTAGTGCAAATGGAAGTGAAAGCATTTTATGACAAATTTTATGATTTGGATTTTATCTATATAGATTTATCTAATTGTGTCCATGTTTCAGATGTAGTATTTTACAATGCAATAACATCAATTGCACTAATATCTGTAGCACCAAATTGGTAAGACTGGATTTGAAACTCTTTCACTACCTTTACTACTTTAAAGTGAATAATTTCACTAATTATGATATTCTTTTTATTATAGTCTTCAGGGGATAGTGAAAGAAAATATATTCAGTCCTTTTACTTTCATGGGAGACATCTAATAGCAGCATGTAATTATTTTACTGTATTTACTTAGTGAGACACATGGTGCAGTTAGGTGAAGGAAATACCAACAGTATATGGTATGATAGTGATAGGCATGCACAATCTCAAATTCATATGAAAGCTGCAGAACCAGTTTTCTTCCCCTCCTGAACTCAGCAGTTTGAAAGCACAAGAGAGAATGGCCTCAAGTTGCAGCAGGGGAGATTCAGGACAGATATTATGAAAAAATAGTTATCTGAGAGAGTGGTCTGCACTGGAACAGGCTGCCCAAGGAGGTGGTGGAGTCACCGTACCTGGAGATGTTCAAGGAACGTGTAGATGTGGTACTAAGGAACGTGGTTTAGTGGGCAGTATTGGTGATAGGTGGATGGTTAGATTAGATGATCTTAGAGGTCTTCTTCAAACTCTATGATTTCACCATTATCAATTAAATCAGTGACAATTTAGTGCTTTTTAAGGTTGTCATTACAATGTGGAATCTACCTCCACAAATTACTGATGATTGTTATCCGCAACACTGCAACATCTTACTCTAAAAAGCTGAGTTTTCTGTCTTTGTTCATCAACTTTAAGATGTTAGAGCATTTTTAGAAATGTTGCACTGAAGGCTGTGTAACCTCCCAGAATTCATACTGAGAACTGTCTTCCCCAAAACCACGTCCTATATTTAATAAAAAAAAGTGAAAACATTTTCCATAATTCTGTTTTTGGGTTTATTGTAGACTCTCTTCTACCCTTTCAAAAGAAGATAAATGTTTCTAGGGGCAGTTAATTGGCAAATAGAGCAATGTGCAGGGAAGATTTAGACTACGATACAGTTGGAATTCTATATAAAATCAGTCATAAATCATTTTGGCCTCTGATTTCCATGTTTTTTTCTTTGAATGAATACAATGGACTGCACCATTTTTTTCTTCAGGGTTATCTGGAGACCTGGTCCCATAACAAGATCTCATTTTCAACTGCTTGTAGCAACAGTAAATACTGTCTCTCAAGCTGGTGATTTCCAAACATCTTTGGAAGATGTGTGGACAGCAAGGCCAAAATGAAGGGAAAGCGTTCCTGCAGTGCAGCTGGACCACACTGCTTTATTTCTCTTACTGCTATTCACTTGAAATTCGTGGACACAAATCTATGTAAAAGACAACTTACTGCTTGCTAACATTTACCTGGCCAGGTAGAGCAGCAGGGATGTGGGGCAGATTTAAAGATTTCCACCAGGTGAGAGATGTGAGGCCCTGGTGCTGGTGTTGGGTTTGCACGACTCTGTGAGAAAATAGAAATGACTCTGGAACCACTGCATCTAAAATAACCCTAACCAACCCCTGTGTGAGGAGAAGGATTAGATGTCACTACTTGAAGATAGTGAAACACTCAGGGATTTCTGTGGTGGCCTGTTGCCAGCAGAAGCCAGCGATTCACATTTTCTTGGGCAGATTAATGCAAAACAAAACAAACAAACAGACAAAAAAAAACCCAAAAAAAACAAAAACAAACCCAAACTTAAGACAAAAAAGGAAAAAAAAAAATAAATCTGTTCATTAAAACCGTGACCAAGAGCAACAGACCCCACATTTTCAGGCATCCTGAACAAATTCATTATGGAAATCAGTGTTAGCAGAAAAATACCAACCCTGGAAATATGCTAATTCTCTTAATCCATCAGCATGTACTTAGTCCAGTAATGCATGCTAAAGCCATTCCTTTATTAAAAATAAAAGAACTGTACAATCTGAAAAGTTCAAGTCTTATATTGATAAAAAGTAAAAAAAAAAAAAAAAAAGTACATATGCACTATATATTTTCAGATTACTTTCTGTACGAGGAACACACAAATTCATCTCATCTCAGTAGCTGTGCATCATCCAGCCCTAACACACTGCCTATTGCCCAGCAGTAACTGCAGCAAATAACAGGTCACCTGTCCCCAGCTCCTTCCCCCTGTACCACATTCCTCCCCATCAGGAGTCAAAAGATTTTCTTTTTGCTTGTCAGCCTTGAGTTTCACCCACATTAAGCACAGGCTAAATCAGGAGATGTGCTATAACTTAACCACAGAGATTCAAAGAGTCCACACACAGGAATGGTAAACAGCCTCACACAGAACTCTGCAGCACTGCATTTGTGCCCAGGCCAGCTCAGGTATCATTCACATGACACTGGATTGTGCAATGTAGACATAACTTTAACTTATGCAGAGGATATGATTTTCAACGCCTGAATCCAAGATGAATAATTCTCAAACACTTCCCACTAAAATAACGTATGCAATCAGTCATCTTAAGCCGAAAAAAAGAGGAACCTTAAAAATAAGCTACACAAACAACATATCTGTGCTTACAACTTGTAAAGTCAGGGGTTTATGCATTAGTATAGAGATCCACCTGAAGACAAATAATTGCAGCTTCAAGGCCTTCATCAGTAACCTCTTTGTTTGGGGGGAAAATAAAAAACAAAGAATAATGTATAGTTCAAAACAAATTTTAATAGATTTACTCTTCACGTACACTCCTGTAGCATCTTAGCCACAAATCAAATTAGATTCTTTAAACACTCCTTGTCCTCTTGTTCCAAGTTTCTTTTATAAAGCCAAATCAGACACAGCTGTTACAAACAAAGCACTGCTAGAAGGGCAAACCCACCAAATATCATTATAAATTTTAATAGAAATACCATTCGTTCAGTCAACAATTTATAATAATTTTATAAGAATAACTATGCTATTACACAGATCATAAATATCGCATTAGTTCATAGTTCATTTTTGTGCATTCCATGTGCTCTCCACTTCCTTTTAATGGTTTAATGAATGAACATCACAGATTCCACCTGTAAAATCTCTATTTTCTATTTCCTTAGATTATTGAAAGCTGCATAATAACATGAGAAAGATGTTAATATTCTTATCCATTAGTCATTACTTGATAGAGGAGGATGAATATGTTATCACACTCAAAATAGAAAGATGGTTCAGGCTGTCAGCAGGAACTTGATTAGTTTGCAAAAGAAACTTGCTCAATTTGTATGCTTATGAGACACACTGTCAAAATTCTGTAAGATTAAAGACAGAGGCCCCATTGGAGTACATAGGCAAAGATAATGTACACGTAAATGTACCATCAATCCAGATAGATTTGCATTTTTCAAACAGCAGTCTAATTCAGAAAGGTCTGAATGCACTTCATTGAAGAACAGTAACAGTCTGAGTGCTGACTATTACCACCAGAGAGATTTCTCATGTGATTTTTAGATTGAGAGGCATCCTATAATATTATTCTCACTCTTCAAGCTAAAGCAAAGTAAACTTTTCTTTTTCCTGAATGTGATACAAAGTAGACAAAAAGTTATTTGGGGCAAGGAAAACTTTGTTCCAAATATTGAGAGGCAAAATGAAACTGCAATGAAGTATTTTACATCCACATTCTTACCTTCATTTATTACAGCGCTCTAAAATAGCTATAATAATAATTCAAGCAAGGCTTATTATGGACAAACCTCCACTCTTCACTGTGACCTCTACAGAGCCTGCTAAAGTCATGGCTGCAGTGACTTATGCATCAGAAAAAATACTTATGATTGATTCATTCTGATTAAGCACAGGGACAAATGCAGAGGTAATATGTATGGTGGTGGAATGTTACACATCAGTGAACGTAATGTCAGATCTCAGGCAGTCTTAATCAAAAAGGCAACCATGCTAGTATAATTTATGTGCCGAAATGCTGGGGAAAAAGAAAGAATTTTATTATAAAGCAAGGATGTGCAATATGTACATCAGTACACTTTAAGTTGTTGTTCTCGCTAAACCAGGTTGCCCTGGCATGTAAATAAATACCAGCCCAGAATTCCCATGTGCCTGTCAATTTAGAAGCTATCTGAACAAATCAGTAAACTCAATATCAAAAAGCAGGAATATATATAATCCAGTCTGGGCTTGTCAAACAGAAAGAATTGAAGGAAACATGAAAGTTACAATTTCTCTTGAAAACTTCTTCTAATCAGTTAGTATAACTGCATATACTTGCAGCCAATCTACATACATTCCCAGGTTAGCATGATCTTTGGAAAATACACTAGCAAAAACAACAAAAAATATGGTAGAGGTGATTAAGAACACAGCAAGTTATTCACATTTTCCCTCTTACCCCTGGAGTACTTGCCAATTTCTAGGGAAAAAAAAAACGTCTAGTTCAATTAATAGGTTTAGGTTTTTATGACTTATCAGTATTACATTTGCAACTAACTTTTCTAATAATTTTCAACAATAAAACCTAGACATTGTTTCAAAGAAGCCTGGAGAACCTTTGGACTGTTCGAGAGTGGAGCAATTGCTTTGGCTAATCTTTGTATGAATGAAGATAAAGATATTTGGTGGATAGTCTATCTCTGCCTGTAAGACGAGAATTGCTCCATTCATTTCTCCTAGCTGAATGAAGAAGAGGAATTATCACGTATAAAATATGTTCATTCTGCAGAACTGTGCAACAGATTTGCACTTGCTACGCACGTCAAACACACAGGCTGTGATCACGTTTCTCTAAGATCACACAAAAAATTGTTCTACCACCGTAGCCCATGAGTAGAATAGGTACTGCTCATTAATAAAACCACTACTACATTCAGCTAACACTAGGGTAAATCAAGAATTTCTATTGTGGAGGATAATGAGCTTAGAAGTAAGGACTGCTACTCATTCGGCACCCAGAAGCAGATGGAACTGTCTTGCCATCTCGTGAGATATTAGAATATCCACACCCCAAAGCCTGTTAATAACATCTGTTAATCTAATTACAAAGAATGTGCATCTGCATCAAATGAATTTCTAAGTCAACTCGCTTCCAGCACATCTATTATGACTGCTGATTTCAAAGGCTGACAACTTATTTTTTTCAGAGAATGAAAAAGGCAACAAAACATAACCACTGTATATAACCACTCCTGCCAGGCATTTGAGTATCTTTATGGAGGAAAATGCTAACTTTTTGTTAGCATAAAAATTACCAGCCTGTGTACACAATAATAAACATAAGGTTCTTCCAAAAAGTCTTGAAAACAAGTATTCAGATGTAAAGATATTTCAGCTCAGTTTCAGATCTTTCTTACTGATTTCTGTATTTTCTTCTTTTACCTGGTTCTCAGCTGAGTTTTGCAGTTGTTACTAATGGTTTGCATGTGGATAAATAGGCACAGTTAATTATGCAGTACCTGGTGAAAATAATATTGTATCTGTTTCATCCACACGTATCAGTAAGAAAGGCAATTTCATACCCAAGACTAGGCAACCGATTAAGATAACTCATCACATCACTGAAGCTTATTTTACCACAGTTATTTCAAAGGACTCTGGCTAACAATTTCCATCCTTTGGGTTAACATGAACCCGTTTCTGATGGGATAACTGAAGAAGAGACATGCTGGATATTTCCTGCCAGATGGATGATGTTTGCAGAGGGAAGCTGTCATATATTATCTACCTGTAGCGTGTATTAACTTTTGTTTCTTCTCAGGGAGAGCAATTAAACACATCTACACTAAAGCAGGTAGGACTATCACCTCGTGACTAACCATAGGCATACAATTAAATTAATCTAGGTTTATAACTATTTACCAATACATTGAAAAATAGCTGGCAAAACTGCACTATTTGATGTATTACATCTGAAAGTACTGCAGTGACTTTTGTTCTAATTGAATGGTTTAACTGTAGTCTCCATCACTGGCACCAAGCTTTACAATTCTTTCCAAATAATTTTGTGATAACAAATCCAAGACAGGTGGACACTGGCCATTACTGAAATTCCCCTGCATTGTTCAGTGCTCACCTCCATGTTTGCCAATAGGAATGAAGACACTGCCCCTTAAGACATATTTTTATCAAGGCACTAAGAGTTTCAGGGTAACACTGCAATTATTACATTTGATGTATGGTTAAAAACAGACCTAATTGACACAGGTTTACGCAGGATTTAGACAGCATAAGAAGCCACGAGAACACTGAAATGCTTTCTAAATAATATTTTTCTTCTTCTACAAAGATATTTCTTGTACTACATATATCCTGCAACATTAAATCCATTTGTTGAATCCAAATTAGCATTGAGTAAGTATATTTTTTAACAGAAAAATACAGGAGAAAAGCAGAACACATATTTTGAATTGTAAGGCATCACCAAAAATGGGAACATTTTTCACTCATTTTATAAAAGCGACAAACTAGGCATTTATTTTTTCTTGTATGGCTGATAAAATGCTAAGTGCTGCATTTCATATATCTCTCTGCATTTAGTTACAGAACAGCTGTCAAAGGCTCTAGGCACTTCTGAAAAGGTGATGAAATTCCACTTTTTAAAATGACCATTTTTTGCAAGAGACACTTCAACATTTTCTATCTTTTCCTTTATATAAAAGTCATTGTTGAGATACCAGATATAAATAGACTTTGCTTTGTACAACAGATGCTTTTCTATCGTCCTTTCTTCTTTCCTATGATTCTGCCCACTGAATAAGCACCTTGCTGAAGCAATTCAAGAAGCATAGTGAAATCAAACATTGTTCTGTCTCTCTACTCATTTTAAAGATAATGAGAGCTGGCTACAGTCTTCTAATATGTTTCCATCTATTGTGGTATGCCAGGATTATGTTTTCTTCCAGTTTTTCACATGTTAGCACTGACTTTGGAGGTTTCAGATAGGCGTCTGGGGAGTAGTGCTACTTTATTACACTTTTGTTCCTCCAAAAGTCAATTAAAATTACATTTTTATTAAAAAAAAAAAAAAAATCCTCTGGTAGTGACAAATGTCATCCTAATGGACCAAATCCCATTTGAGTAGTTGTCCTGTTCAGTAGAAAGATTCATAATCTCTTGGGATCACATTTAACTCTAACGTATTCCTTCTCAAAACAAACCTCCCAAAATACAGTCAAAATTCTGCAGACTAGATTGTGTCAAAACACAGAGGAAAGAAGTAAATCATGCCAAAATGGTATGGGTAAACAAAAGGTAAAGGCTTTCACTCACCCTGAAAACAGTAGAAATCAATCTTTAAGTTAGAGATATGCTCTGCTACACTAACCTTCCATCAAAGAGAACTGAAGACAGCAAATCGCATGTGCAATTACATCCCTTAAAATTTTAAAAGCTCAAGCAACATATCTGCATTGAGAGAACATCAGCACTTAGAATATTCATGGTTCTGATAATGTTATTTAAAGAGCTTCTCCAGTAGGCAAGACATAAAAACACATGACAAGTCCTGATACATTGCTGGCTGTAAAACAACTTTGATTGCAAACCTTAGTACGCTGCCTACATAATGTGATGCAGAAATCTGATAGGCAAAAATAATCTATTACACACTTACCTCACCAAGGTGATAGTTTCCAAATATTTAAAGTTAAAATATATTGGAAACAAATCTTAAGAAATAAGATTCATATGTCGTTTAGTAGTTTTAGAAAAAAAAAAAAAAAGTTCTATATCAAAGATATTTTTTACTAGTTCTGTTATTACAAACATTAAGGAGAGCGCACACCACTACAATGCGAAGGCATGCAAATTCAGCATAAGTGAAGTCTAAGATCAGAGTAAACACTGGAAGATTTTTATATTATCATTTTTCAAAAGAAATCTTCTCTAATTTTTCAAATCTACTTGATTAGAACATTCCTGCCTTCAGTGACTGAGACCTCTCTACCTCTACAAGTGAAAGTTAGCAATTGATGCCCATCCTTTTGCCCATTGCTACCTAAACATATGGAGGAGTAAAACTCACATCTTTTGTGTTGGCGGTACACACATTGAAAAGAGATCTCTTGCACTAATTTGATTTCAATTAGGCTGCATTCTGTTCCTAAGTGTTAGCCAAGATATCTGCCTCCTGTACCCTTTCTAGCTGGGACACAGGGGAAAGATGCTAAAAGGCCCCAAATGCCTTTAGGTGACAGTGTCTTTGCTCTTGTAAATTCCTTTATGTGCATGCCTTGTCTCCATGTTTTTTCCATATTTCTGTAGATCACACTGTCCTCTCAGTCTACACCCTCTAATTCAATTTCTACCTCCATTTAACCTAAAATTTGCTAGCTGCCTCCTTTTCATACGCCTCATCCTACGTCAGATGTTCACAACACTGCTCTCATTATGCTGAAACAAAATGTTACTGCTATTTCAGTAAAATTTGTAAAGTACTAGGAAGATTTTTAGAAGAGTTTCTGCTAGTTCCTGTAATCTTTGCAGAAATGTGCATATTTTATGAGTGCATACAAATAAGGACACTTTAGGCCTTCCTGTGCCTTCTGCAGAATTATAGCTGTTACATTCTTCTCTTTCTGGGATTCATTTCCAGACTGTGAAAATTGTTGCATTTACTCCAGTAAATAATTCCTGCTGATTTATCTAAACTGACGAATTGGCAGATATGTCATCAGTTGAATTAACTTCCCATAAATTTGTAGCTTTCCTCTGTAAAAAAATATTATTAATAATTCTATTAGGTTTAGTATGAGAATATAAAACAAACCAACATTCTGCATTTCTTAGCTTCTGTGTGGAACAAGATGGTAAGATTTATAAAAATAAAAATAAAAAAAAAAGATTTAAGGAATGACTTAGAAGAGGGAAAATGGATTTCTTGTTTTGATTTTTTTTTTTTTTTAGTTCATTTCCATGGGATGCCATCCAAAACTACTAGAAGAATGACAGTTAGTCTCTTAGCCACGTTCAAAGTTGTTCAGTGTCAATTTCTGGAAGTAAGATCAATGTCAGAAGCAACCAACACAGATAGCAGCATTGTGAATAAGCTGAAAACATGACACTTGGGGTTTTGAAAATATTTTTTCCTGCAACAGAGACATGTAATTGCTATATGTACACACTACTCCTTTCTGATGTCTGTAGCTGTTGCTTTGAGATGCCAAAATTTGTCCGCATTTTCTAAGCTGAAAAATAAAGAATGGAAACCCAATGCTGCTTGATGTGAGCAGCTGCATTTGTATGAGAAAAAAACTGAAAGTTATGAAACTGGAAGCTAAGGGCAGGTACTTGTGTTCAGATGCTCAGCTCCATGCTAAACAAAAGCTTCAAGTTCTCAAAAACAACAACAAACCATCAAAAAAAGAAAAAAAAAAAAAAATTGGTCTTATCTATTTAGACTAATTCCTAACAGAATTACAAACAGAATTTCAAACAGCAAATTTCAGCCTATTCTTCAATATATGGTAATTACTCTGAAGGCAATGACTCCTACCTTATGATGTTGGCCCACAGTGTCAAAGGTGGATACTGGTGATACGGCAATAGAGGTTGAACTTCCTCATCAGAATCCCACTACATTTTGTTGTTGTGTAACAGATGGCAGCAGAGGGACAGTCTGACAGAATGGGTCTGACATGGAAGTGCAGATGAAGCAAAGGAATGGAATTCAGTTCCTCCATTTAGGAAAAAAAAGGCACCCACTGATACTCACTGATGGTTGCTGAATGTTTATGGATGTCAAACAGTGGATATGCACAGACTGAGGTGGTGGGTGGTGCATTTTAGCAGTGTCAACAGCAACATGAAAATAAGCCACGTTCCGGACAGTTCTCCAGAAAATCCAGAGGATTTTCACAAGCACAGCACTCAGGATCTTGTTCATCACTAGCAAAAATGCATAGCTTACAGTTGTATCTATTTTGAAAAATAATGTTTTTATAGTTGAGAACTTGATCTATCAGGTAGTCTTATTGTGCTCTTTGTATTTGTTGTATATTCCATGGAAATAAAGAGGAGGCTTTACTTGTGGAGTGTCCTACGTACATATTCCATTTAAATTAGAAATACAGAAAAAGCAGATAATTCAGTTTCAGGATAACCACACTTTGCCAGTGTGGTTATTACTATTCAGAAATAATTGTACTTGCTCCATCAGCCCTTTCAGCTGTGTCTTCTATGACCACTCAATTTGAAAATGCTACATTCTGGTACATTATCTGAGGAACAAAAATACTTTATCTGGGCTTACTGCTTTTATTCAACACCCAGAGCAATCTACGTCTATTCCTTTAAGCTCCTTGGGATGTGAAAAAAATATGGTTACATAAATCTTTGTAATCCTGAGGGGAGGATAGCATATAAAGAGTTTACTGGTGTTAGGATTAAGTCTAGTGTATTACAGTGCAGTCTTTAATCTGCTAAAATCTACCTTGGTGTTGCAAGCTGTTTTGTGCTTGTAGATGAAGCACTGGAAATAGGACACAGCTGGCAACACTGATAGAACACCTTAGAAAAGGAAGAAAAGAAAGAAAAAAGACAAAAATGGTGAATCTACTAATGAACAGATCTGCCACAGTTGCTTGCACAGTGGGTTCTTATGAGTCTAAAAAATGACAGATGATGGAGGAAATCCTTGTAACTGAAACTAGGAAGAAACAGTCACTGAGGTTGGAAACACTGCCATAGTCATCACAGAAAATTACAAACGCGGAGCAAAACCCGTGTAACATTGCTGTGCAAAATGCAAGAGTCTTACTTGGTTCTGAGATTCATCAATCCAAATGAATGCAACAAATGAGTCTTAGGTAGCTAAGAAAAATGGAAAATACCTCATGCTGAAAGAGAGCTTGTTCTCTTTTGATAAATCTGTATGAAATGATACCATTGTTGCAGTCACGTGCTATTTTAGAGGAAAAAAAAAAAAAAAAGGAAAATGGCTATTTTTAGGCATTTTTTCTACTATTTGAACTTGTCTATTCCCAGTCAAACATTTTACTGTCAAGCTACACATGACTTCTTCTGAATTTAAAGATTCAAAACCTACGTAGATCAGCAATAGTTCTAACTGGGAGAGAGGCTGGGGCAAGGTTTCTAGCTCTGCAGCCCTGGCTAAAGCATTTTTTTGGCAGATCTGTGTGCTCAGGAAAGAAAACAAAATATAAAAATTTGCTTAAGAGCTACTGTGATATGTGTACCCAGGGCTCCATTATTGGGCCACCTCTCTTTAATGTTTTCATAAATGACTTGGATGTAGGTCTGGAAGATGTTTTGAGCAAGTTTGCTAACAATATTGAATTGGGAGAAGCTGCTGACTCCATCAGGGATAGAGTGGCCTTGCAGAGAGGTCTAGACAAATTAGAGAGCTGCACAACCACCAACTGCACGAAGAGCAAGAGCTGGATTCTGCACCTGGGAAGGGGCATAGCTGGCTATACATACAAACTGGAGGATGAGATGCTGAAGAGCGGCCCAGTTGAAAGGAATCTCGGAGTCATGGTTGACAGCAAGTTCAACATGAGTCAGCAGTGTGCCCAGGTGGACAGGAAGGCCAATTGTATCCTGGAATCAAGCATGGTCAAGGATTGATGTAGAGTAGATTGCCCCACTCTACATGGCCCTGGTGCAGCCTGTGTGCAGTTTCAGGCACTGCAGCACATAAAGGACATACCACTATTAGAGAACATCCAAAGGAGGGCTAAAAAGATGGTGACAGGTCTAGTTAGGAAGAGGTATTAGGAGCAGCTGAAGTCCCCTGGTTTGTTCAGTCCACAATAGAGAATGAGGGGAAACCTCATGGCAGCCTATTGCTTCCTCACAAGGGGAAGAAGAAGAGCAGGTGCTAATCTCTGCTCTCTGGTGACAGGAACAGGACCAGAGGGAGCAGCATGGAGCTACATCAGTGAAAGGCAGATTGATTGTCAAGAAAAGGTTCTTCAACAAGAGGGTGATCGGGCACTGGAAAAGGCTCCCCAGGGAAGTATAATGGCATTGAGCTTGCCAGAGTTCAATAAGCATCTGGAAAATGCTCTCGGTCCTATGATCTGATTGTTTTGGGTGGTCCTCTGTGAAGCCAGAGGTTAGACTCAATGATCCTTATGGGTCTCTTCCAACTTGGGATATGCTATGATTCTATACTGTTTCTGAAAAAAAGAGAATTCATGTGGGCCTTTTCCATAGCTGAAAGCCCTATAGGAACCTCATATATTACAACAACAACAACAACAAAAGGTTTTTTCTTAAGCTTTTAGGTGAAATTCAAATTCTGAAACTGAAAACAATTGTTTTGAACAATTCAAAGTCTGAGTGTAACAGATTATTAGACATCAGCATAAAATTCTGTACCTTCCTGGAATGCTGCCAGAGTGTTGTTTTGTTTTGTTTGTTTTGTTTTACTCTTCGTTCTGTTTAATGGAGATGCATATTTTTCTATAGCTGGGATTGTTTCATCTGCCCTTGTCAAGCTTTAAATATCCTAGAGCTTGTTAGAGCTAAATATAAGCCTTAATACACAGATTTTGTTTATCTTATAAAACTGTGCAAATTATCCTGCACATAAACTGATATTGATCAGTATTTCTGTTAGATAAGTTAAGCTTTAAGCAAAATAGTTCCAGCCTTGGAAGGAAGCCTTAGCAGAAAGGAGTCATGAGACTTCAGAAGCTGTAAGATTGTATAGTAGTAGCTTTTCTTTCTTATTTAGTAGTTTGCATTTCCAAAGCACTACACAATCATGAACAAATTAATCTAAGACATTACAGTGAATTTTACAGATAAGGACATTAAAAGCCTTTAGTAAATGTTTAATTGAAATAACTGCCACACATTAATTCCAAAAAACTTGTTTCAGTATCAGAAAGATTTAGCAAATATGTAGTGAGAATGAACTCAATATGCCCCATTTCAGAGAATCCCACGTGCACTACTCTTCCCCCTCAGCTAAAAAGAATTGCTTTGAAATTAAATCTTAAGAGTAAGTGAGGAGCACACTAACAATAGAAAGAAATACACAATCCCATGGAATAGACAGAGCATGTGCAGAAACCACATTCTTTATAGCTGCCCCTTAGCTGACAGCACAGCTTTGCATGGAGAAAAAGCTTTCACTCGGTCCTCACAGTACTTCCAAATCAAAGGATTTGAACTCCTTTAAGCAACAACAACTTTCACCTGTTTTCCCCCTCCAGAATGGTAAGTTAATTCTAATCTCTCAGGAAAACGTGACAGAGGATATCCTGTGGTGAACACAAAGGTTTTCTCAAAGAACTGTGTTTTAAGGTAAGCACCACTGCTTCTGCATTCTGCCATCTGCCAACAGGAATCCAATTGCTTCAGGTTCCCTGCTACACACCACTGCCATAAAATAAACTTTTAAATTAAACTTCTGTTCCTGTGCAGTCGTTTTGGAGCAAAGTGTCTGGCATTTAACCAATTGGTCTTTTCCTGGGTAAAGGTCACAGAGAAAGAGGGAGGATGTGATCCTTCACATCCAATTATCCAAGACATCTCAAGACATGTTTACTGGAAGATTTTTGCCACATCTCATCTACTAGGATAACCCTTTTCCTAGCACCATACAAAACTGTTGTGCTTCTTAACAGATATCCAGTAGTGATTTCATTATAAAAGAGTGGATGGAAAAAAATCTACTGGAAAAATAGCTCTTAACGTTTCACAATAACATGCATATTGCTTATTAGCAGGCATTTAGGTCATATACGGGCAGAGAGTTTGCAGTCCAGCCGTGTGACTGTCCAGCCAGAAGCACACCACTCAGTTGGGTGGGCAGACCAAGAAGGCTTGTGTATCCTCTGTCAGCCTGGTTTGCTTCTGTAGATGACTTTTTAAGAAACGTCTCTTAACTCTGATACTTTTGGCTTCCTACGCATTACAAGGTTATGTTTGATAAGTGTGTAAATAGACTATGGCATTTTAGACTTCTTGCTTACCCAGTTTTGGGGGAAAAAAGGCTTTTTGAGTATAAAAGAATCTGGGATATTTTGGCAATATTCTGCAAGGGGAAGAAAAAGGAAGGCAGGTGGCAGAGAGCTAGGAAGGAGAGAATAGAAGAATGAAGAATATGATATTACTAATGAATGATGGCCTGCTGGTATCAATTTGAAGTGCTTTTAAGATCCCCCCCATCAAAGCTGAGCTTACCTGAACAACATTTTGCTGAATCTGTAAAATGTTCTCTAAGTTTTGATTTTGCCTCTTGTTCTTCAGGGTAACATTCTCAATTTTGGATTAAAATTAAAGTATTTAAACCTGGAACTGTTATTTATTCAGGCAACAAGCTGAATTTCAGTCTTACATTGGTTCATCTTAAATAAACATAGATGTATACATGGAATACAGAAGATATATTTTGCATAATAATGAATGGCAATAAATAAGTATGCTAAGACGATAAACAGAGAAACTGCTTAGACAGTAAATAGGTGGCATTCCTAAAAGAACTAAAGGTAGACATGGATCAGATTTTGCTTCTTCCTATATATCTACCCTCAATATTTGTGGGCTTTTTATTATAAGTGAATTTAATGAGCGTCATTCTGCTCATTTACTAAAAAGGGCACTGTGCATATTAGTCTGTGCTCACAAAAAAATTCAATTAAAATACATAAATGAATAACCAAATACATTCACTACAAGAGCACATTAAAAAATAGAAAACCAAACACCACTCTGTTGAATGCTGACTGTCTGTGTTTCGTGCAGGCCTTCCCAAATCCTCTCCTATTTCCACAAAATCAGGATAGTATATTCTCTCATGTCTTAGCAAAATAAAAATGATACCTGGCATTTCATCTGCTTAGTTGGCTCTGCTGCTAAGGGATTTAATTCCTCTCAGCAGATATACAAATGCGACCATTTGTCTTAGTCCTAGAGACAGAATCATTTATGTTACACTGCTTTGCATTACGTTAATAATTTCTATCCTAAGCGAAGTCACAGGAAGTATTTGTCACTATCTCCAATGGGACTCAAATTTACTTGATGTATGTTAAGTATATATAAAGTTCAGTGATTTCACTAGAGTTCTTAAATTCACAATAATTTTTTTCTCCAACGCTTTTTTGAAAGGAGGAAAAAAATCACATGCATGCATATTCATAAAATACTGCCACAGAAGAACTAGAATTGCGCACAATTTGAAAGAGCGCTGAATTACAGGGGGGGGTTAAAGCAACTTCACCTTAGTGAAATATCGTATGGTGGCTTTCATTATCGATTGTCTGTCAACATCATGTTAGTTCTTTTCTAAATCTGCTCTGTGGCTTGAACTTGAAAAAGACCATGATGCAGAGTCCACAGGTTCATTCTAATTGCTGTTTTTCCTGGTGGACTCCACCGTGCCAGCCTGTCACTCACCAAGACCATTTGTCTGTGAACAGACTTAATTAAACTCCTCAAATCCAATTTCTTTGATCTTTTACACTACTGAAAAAAAAAAAAAAACACACTCAGTCCATCAGCTACAGAGAGTTTTCTGAAGAAAAACCTCCTTAAAAGACCCACTGGTGTTATTCTCTTCTGTCGAAGAAAATTTAAAAACAAAGAGGTGAATTAGAACGGGAATATAAAATAATTCCAGAGACAACAAAGAATTTGTTAAATCCTAAATATTCAAAAGATTTAGGCAGTGATTTACAGAACTTACCAACTGTTGCATTTTTTTTCTCTTTCAAGAGAGAAATACATCCCGTAGAGACTTGACTTGAAAATAAATGTTTAGTTACCCTCCTTTCAGGTTTTAGCAGCAATTGCATTTGTTTTTGTGAAAGAGGTATGCACTTTCAGCATCCTTTCTCACTGCTCAAATATCCAGCACATTGGTAGAACTGGTCAGGTGGAAACACTTTAAATATAAACAACCAGATTCATGAGAACAATTCAAGAGCTGCTTTTGTTTTGGTTTGGTTTGGTTTGTTTTTTTTTCTATTAACATTCTTGCCATTTACACTGTATTTACTAAATTGTTTTCAGATAAGATTTACCTGTGCCTACTCCTATAACTGCTTATGCAAAATTGTTTGCATTCATAGAAAGATCTGATCTCGCAGCTTTGTGACAGCGATTATTCTGCACTCAATGGCTACTCACTGCACCATCAACCAGAAACCAAATTCACAGTATAGATCGTTGTGAGTAGTAACTTTGAAGGATTTTTTAGTAATTAACTTATTAATAATGACTGGATTCCACACTGGGAAATAAGTTATTTGTATTTTAGAAAATGCTGCTTCTGTAGGTGCTTTTCTGAAAGATCACTAGCTATAGTTCATTCTATTGTTGCCAGGGTCTTTTTATGCCTTGTTAGCTAATTTTCTCTTTTTACTGTTAAAATAGTTGAATATTTTCCAGAGTTTTAAGGCCATGCAATGGAGATCTGGCTTCTGCAGCCACATCTGAAGAGCAGCTCCTGTGTGACAAATGCTTAACTGGGTAAAGAGTGTTTTAAAACTCTATGTAAGGCTGAATTAACTGGATAAATATTCAGGCCTAAATACAGTCATGGAACAAAGTTGATTTGAAACAGATAAAAATTGTTAATTCAAGCTTTGTGAAAACTTTGCACGTATATTTGTATATAAAATATTTTGTTCACTCTTTAGCTTGAGACTATTTATCCAATTAACAACTCATTACGGACTATGTAACAACAAATGTAAATGAAGTAGAAATCTTCGGAGACTATGGGATTGTTCAGCCTGGAGGAGGCTCAGGAGAGACCTTATTGCCCTCTATAACTACCTGAAGGGAGGTTGTAGTGAGTTGGTGGTCAGCCCCTTCTCTCGTGAAACTGGTGATAGAACTAGAGGGAATGGCCTCAAGTTGCTCCAGGGGAGATTGATCAGATGCTGGAATGGGCTTGTAGGTTTTTTCCAACCTTGGCAATTCTATGATTCCATACATTATTGTTTACAATGATTACAACTATCTTCAGACAACAAAATTTTTATGTGCCAAATGTAGTAAATTTCCTGCATTTCTTTTAGAAGCACTTTTTTGTCCTTCACAAAACAAGTATCAGATTTATATTAGAGTTTACTTTGCTTAAATTCCTATTGGATATGACAGATATTTATGTTAAAAAGTAGTACAGAGATTATCTAATTACTTTTCCAGTCTCTACTATCTATTCTATTCCAGTTCTCTCTCAGAATATAAGGTACAATTGGAAGTTTGAAGAATTGTAAGACAAAACTTATGATGAAAGCTGAAAACTGGCATTAGATTTGATTAAATAAATCACTATTACAAGAAGGTAGAAGGAACCCTGAGCAACGCTGTAAATTCCACATAGTCTCAATTTGTTTTCACTTCATTTTGCAATAGTGTTCACATGTGCTAGCTTATAAGATAGCACTGTTTTTAGCCATTGTTGTTTTCTCTTCTAATTACCAACAAATTATGACCACAGCAAACTATGTATGTTTTTTAAAATGCAACTCTTTTCGTCCTTTACCCTCAATGCAAACATGATGAGAAGTATGAGAAGTATCTATGTTTATTAGGTGTCTGACAGCACAGCACAGTTACCCATATGAAGTCTCAGGAGACAGGACTTTCTTGTGACCCAGATATTTACAAAACTGGAAGTCAAAGTACAGCAACATGAGCAATTGGACAAGCCACCAGTAACAGCTAGTGAGAAATGGTGTTTTTCTAAAAACAGTCTAATCTTAAAAACCATTTTAAAATGATTTTGACTCTAGTTTTCCTTTTACCCTAAGAAAGGTGCACTTATGATATTAAATTAGTGAAGTGCCACACCATCCTTAATCCCTGTCTTCATATTAGTAGGGCTTGATCTGTACTGCAAATAGTAGAGGTCAATCCCTTTCTTTGTAATGTGGCCGCAGCAGATACAGGTTTTGTGCCAAGCCCCAGAATGCACATTTTGCTATGATTCCAGACTGTCTAAAATAACATAATTCTGTCAGATACAGAGGTAACATTAGTACGTATTACGAGACTCAGAGAGGGTTAAATTAAGACCTGATGTGTTTTCATTATCCTGAGAAAGTCCTGTATACAATATTTCATTGGAAACTCCTTACTGAAGCAAAATATCAAGCACACATTGTATATCTCTTGCATCAAGACATTATAAATAAATATTTTCAAGACAAAATAAGCAAACTTGCAGTTAAGTAGGCCATTAATCTGCCTCTTCATCATGTACTTCAAAAGAAAATCACCCTGACTTCTTTTTATTAACAGCCTTCTCTCACCATCCACTAGAATTTTCTGACAGAAAACACAAGGGCTCTGAGTTAAGGCAGGCTGAGCTAGCTGACACAACCAACTCTGATTTCCATTCAGTATTCAGCTAGCTCCAGTCACCAAAGGGTCTTAAATTAAGCTAACATGAGATAAGAGGGAAGATCCTCACAGGGATAACTAACTAAAAGATTGGAAACAAAGAGCTGCAATAAATGGTCAATTTACTCAGTGAATGGAAGGCACCACTGGCATCCCACAGGGATCTTCACTGGGGCCAAAGCTGCTCAACATGCTCGGGGCTGATCAGGAGAAGAGAATGGAGAGGAGATTAAGTTTGCTGTTACTTTTAAGTTTTCATAGTAAGAAAAACAGAAATTGACTGCAAAAAAGAGAGTTGCAGAAAGACTCTGTGGCACTGAGTGATTGGGGATAAAATGTCAGACGACATTCAGGCTACACAAATGTAAAGTAATGAACTTGGCAAAAAACAGCTCACACTGTGCCCAGTGATTGATTCTGAATTCACTGCTACATCAGACAAAATAACAGCCTTTCGAAAATATCAGTTCAGCAGCTCAGGAATCATTATCAGAGGAAAATCTCAGAGAACGTACTGTTTTTGTGCAAAGTCAATGCTATGATCATATCTTGATTGTTATGTATAATTCTGGTCCTTTCATCTAGAAGAAGTACAGAGTAGAATTAGAAAAAAGGTGGACAAAGATGATCAAAGGTAACCAAATAACTCACACAAAAGGATGATCTGTAAGAGCTGGGGCTCTTAATCTAGAAAAGAGCCAACACGGAGATAGGTAAAAATCACAGCAGATAAGGAGGAGAAGGGATAACCAAGCTGCCTCTTCTATTGCAACAGGACAGCCTCAGCAGAAAATGAGCATGTGGAAGTTCATCAAAAATTAGCTGTGTAGTTCTTCACATAAGGCAAAAGTGAGCAGTGGCATCTCCTGACATGAGATGTTGCAAATGCTAAAAACATACACGGATTCACAGATTTTGGGAAATACTTGTGAGAGAAATGTCTGACAAGCTATCATAAACAAAGAGCCCCTTTTCCTCAGAATACAGGCAAGTCCTCAACAGACTTATCAGCAAATGTCTCTAACCATGTGTTCACTATCACCCAAGCATGACCTGGAATACTCAGCAAGATTGGACATTAGTGTAATCCATTACAGATATTTTGCTGAGCTCTACAGAAAGATTGCCAGTAGCCAGAAGAGTCATGAGGTTCAAAAGCATAGCAGTATCAGAGTCCCAAAGGTACCAATTTAACACTCCTGTCATAGTAGGACTAATTCTGAGCGGGCAGTCCATGCAGTCTATCTTCAGCTATTTTTCTAAGCTTTTACTTAAGAAACAGATTTCTAGAAGCAAACATCCTTTTGGGAGGACAGATCTCCATTCTGGTGGAATGAAGCATTTAAAAATGAGAAACAAATAATAATATGCCCACTAATAATTTCACAGTCATCAGTGGATTCAGAAGTCCTTTATAATGGTAAGGAAGATTAATAATTCTATTCTACAGATGAGAGGAACAAATGGTAAAGCTGAGCACAAAATCAATCTTATTTGCTGTTTCAGTGCTTACTGCATGGAGCACTTCAGTCTCCTAGGACATGCAGTTAAACTTCAATGAGAGTTAAAATAGGGATTTTATTCCACACATTGTAAAAAGGGATTTTTTTTCTCATATGCAAAATGGTTTACACTTCAATCTTACGCCTGGCCCTAACTGCAACAAATGTGTTCTAAAACTTGAAGTGTGTGAAAAAAAAAATAATGGAGGAAGAAAGAAAGTAAAGCTACATCTCAGTTCACCTGTAATACTAACAAGACTGAATTCAAGAGTTCTTAATGATTGTTTCTGGAAAATTCCCAGTCCCTGTTTACAAAGATGTGAGTTTCTTTTTCCTCATGAATTGTACTTAAAACACCATTCATCTGTTTTCCAGCTCCAGGAACAGAAAATAAAGGCTAGAGTCTTATAAAATAAGACTTGATGGTTGCTTGAGCTTCACATTTTCTATACAGTTTTTGAAAACTGCCACAAATATAATTTGTTGTTAGGAGTCCTGCTTTGAATATTTATATATAATACACAGCTTAACTGTTAAAAAACAAACAAACAAACAAAAAAAAACCACCAAAAAAACCCACAAACCACACACAAACACATAGGTTTTTAATTACATCTCTACGCAAGACAGAATGACAAAATTGCACTTAGTGATTTTAGAGTTTGTCACCCCCCTTTTGGGAATGTGATGATATCACAAGCAAAACCTTGCTTCCCTAGCACTAAAAGGGAACGTGAGCTGGGTTAGACTGTCGTGAGATAGGTTAGTTTTACCCTACTGATGATGTGTTGTTGCACTGATTGTTTGTTCAGTCTGTGTTTTTCACTGAAAAAAATTACCACGTATGATAAACAGAACATGGTAAAAATTTGGTCACTCATCTGTATGCAGCTCGTCTAAAAGACAGCTTCACAGCATAAGCAATTTCTAGTTGTGAGAAGCTGAAAATAACATCACAAGTTGAACATTTGGAACAAGGGGTGATTTTAGCTCAGCAAATTCTAGAGAATTCTTTCTCCTCATCTCCCATTGTAAGATTAAAAATAAAACAGAAAATTACGTATAAAGTTCTGAGGTGGCATTTAAATGTTACGCTTTGCCTTGAAAAATGGCAAAATGCTGATAACATTCTTCCTCTTTAATGTAATGTTTTTGTTATTGTTTGCTTTTTTGTTTTAAGGGGGCCAGAAAACATCCAGTATAGTTGAGAATAGGTAAAATCTCCCCATCAGTCTATGAATAATAACTTACTTTGTTCAGCAAATCATCAAACATTCCAATTCTTGTTTTTAGACTTCAGGCAATAGCTATTCTATTTTCATAATAACATTTCTAACTGCAGTTCCACTGATTTTACATCATCCAAATCCAACAGATAGCATTCTAAAAGTGCTGAACAAAAACATCACATATTTTGTATCAGTGCTATGCTAGGGACAACATAGAAGCAATGGAATATATAATGAAATGAGTTGAATTTAAAAGCTAGTAGTAGGACATCAGCAGGATAATAAGAATCAAATTCTACTGTTGTAGGACTGATATCTCCAAAGCAAAAAGCTAACTGGCAGGGAGGCACAAACAAGGATAAACTAAGATGGCAAAGCATTTCCTTAACTTTCCAGACAGCCTCAATGGAAATTGCCAGGTAATCCTAGCATGTAGGCTCGTTATCTTGCAGACTCTGCACAGCTCAGTCAAACCTCTCTAAGCCTTGGCCAGTGAACATCACTGAGATGTGAAGATTATTCATTTTAAAGATCAAAGTGAATAGCTGCTTGAAGGAGCTCCAACTAAGTCCATTAACGTTCCTTTTCCTGGGAAACTCTTTTTGTACAAAGCTCAAAATCCAGCCAAAATCGTCATGCATTCACTTGATCCATGAATTAGCACTACATACGGCACTGAGGTAAATGTTTGGGGATGACAAGAGCTAGGTAAGTAAGAAAAGGTACACTGCCCTCATATTAGCACATTTCACATTAGAGAAGGATTCCAAGCAGCTTAAAAATAGACAATTATGCCAGAATTTTGCTGAGTAAGAAAAATCCATTGAATTGCTAAGTGAAGTTTAAGTTTTGCGTGCAAATCCTCATGACAATTGATTCATAAGTATGTTTTACTGCTCTGTTGTTGTGCTCCTCACAGTGGCTTTCATTTGTGTTTATCCCTGGTACCTTAGAATTAAAAAAATGACTGCAGATAAAAGATTAGAAGGTAAAGAATTAGAGTTCTTCTTCCAGCATGAATCTTTCCCTTTGTCATTTATGAATAAGGCAGAGTTGCTCAACAAACAGCACGGGCATTAGCAAGTTAATGAGCAAACATTCAATGTTTTTGCACACCGTCTGATGCTTGCTGTACAAAATGCAAACTGTGAAACGAAATGTAATAATTAGTTTTGTCTACATCATTCCAGAGTACTCATCACTATGGTATCTAATTTATTCACAAACAAATTAATTTTCACCATGCTCCTTAGGGACAAGCAGGGCCAAAATGCTGAAAACAGTGAGTGTTATATTAGGAGAACAGCCTTCATCCAGTAATTTCCTTGATTCTGAGTGCTGGATTTTTAAGCCATAAGCACAAGATTCTGATTTGATAAATACAAGGTTTTTCATGCCTAGATCCTAGTGAATGTGTGTTTATTTTTCAAGGCAACAAAGATTATATTCATTTTATGATCATTTGCCACTTGATTACATGGAGTTAACTGACAGAGGAACTGCCTTTCCAAATTTTCCCAGTCAAATTTTTCTAGTCAAAATCAATACTCACCTCGTTTTGACTGTGAATTATTTTGCTTTTTAAGGTAAGAAACATAGTTCTCTTTGAAAAATAACACGATATTAATGAGATTACTTCAATTCATCAAACTAGAAGAAAATCTGTGGGATTTCAGTAATGCAACTAGCTGATTTGAGAGACCATCCAACAAACGAAGCAATACTGGTGATAAATTATTTCACAGTAAAATTATTCATGCTCAGCAGGAAATTAAATTGTCATAATATGATAAAATGTTAAAGAAACAGTATCTCTTATCTACACCTACATATGTCTTATGAAATCAGAACAGTAATTTTTCATACTGTTTCGTAGTGTGATGAATTCTTCTTTATACATGGTATAAAGTCATGTTGATCATTTAGTAGAACAGTTACAGCCTTTGTTAATGCTATATAGGTACCACCCCCATCAAACACAGTACTCTGAAGTGAAGGAGTGCTGGAGCTACTGTTCAGGGTCAGTGCTATTACAGAACATATTTGATGCAACCCTTCTTATCCAATAATTCTATAATCAATTTTACAAATATATAGGTTGACTCATTTAAGACTGAAGTGATTGCATAGCACAAGGTTTACTAGTAAGTAAACTAAGCCTAAGTTTTCCATTTCATGGCTTAATAAGAATTTTTATTAGCGTTTTATATAAAATTATATGCTTGTCCAGATGATCAAATTTATGATTATCCACATCTTGACACAACAGGAAATGGCCAACACCAAATATAAATCCTTCACTTCCAGTTGTACTTGTTTCCTCTCTTCATTCAATTTGATAAATAGCTTAAAAGGTTTGGATCCTCAACCAGATCTATCAAATAAACTATTGGATCTACCTAACCAGACTTGGTTGCCACTCACAATGGCATTGTGTTATCATCATAGAAGCGAACCACAGCATGTGGTAATACATGTAAAAGTGGCAGATAATTATTTACTACTTCATCACCAAAAAGTACTTTCTCATTGTCAGAAACACGGAGGTATTTCAAATACTTGCAGAAAAAAAAATGGTTGATAAATATATCTTCTACTTATGATTACCGTACCTGACGAATAACTTATTTTGTCTGCCAAGAAACAGGTAACTTCTTTTCCACAAATACAGAACCACCCCAAGAAGCAAGCTGGTCTTAGAGACTTTACACCAGTGCTGTAATACTGAGAGAGATATTCAAGGACATTAACTTAGAAACAGACAACTGGCCAAAACAATTGGCCTTTCCCCAAAATTATCAGAACTTTCATCTGTACAAACAATTCATTGCTTTTCTTTACAGAGAAGAGAAGGTATGAACAACATTAGAACATTTTCTGCTCAACTTCAGGAAGATACAAACACTGCTCCCATTGATTTGTAATTGACTTAAAAGAATCTTCAACATTTACAAAACTTCCAGGGAAAACAGCGTAAGGTTCTGACTGCTACAGGTCTGCATCTAAATTTAAAACTCTTGCCTCTGGAGCTGAAGTTATTGCACTTCTCTGTACAAGGTTGTCATTACTTGCATCTATAATGTAACTTATTCCTAAAAGGAACCCACTGAAAGGCAAAGCACTCACAAAGTGCTAAGGATGATGTGAGACTTTTTCCTGCGTGTCTCGCTAATGGCAGTTCTTTTCTGAAAGGAGTAAAAATACATTGGATTTTCAGGATGTACAGTAAAAAAGTTTGTTTTAAAGGCCTGTTTTCCAGTCTGTTATTGCAAATTAACACGATCCTAATTTTTTTTTTTAATCTAGTAAACCAGTTCCCAGAAAATATGGTTTAGATGTTTTAGAACACAAAGGACTTTTAGCTTAAAGCATCTGTTAGTCAATCAGTTTTGCTTTGCTGGGTAAACAGTCTTACTTTTTTGAAAACAAGGAAGTTTACGTTATAAACTCCTCTTGAGAGAGCAGTCATTACTACAATTACATTTGACCTTTGTTGCTTCAATTCCAGGGAAAATAATCACAATTCACAGAGTTAATTAAAAATACAAAACACTGCAGAAAAAAAAAAAAAATTGAAAACTGTTTGAAAATAAAGAGACAAAATTGTATTCACTACATAAAGCTCCAGGTGCATCTATTTCTTAGATGATTAGATAACTTCAAAGTATCTCTGCTGTTGTAATTACAGAAGTAGTTGTTATTCTGCAGTTTCTCAGTTTTTTAGTCAATACTACAGTTTAACCCTGCAGTAAAAATCACATCTGTTGACAAATTAAGTGTTCCATAGACTGGCCTGAACTGGAACTCCATGATTTGCATGTCATAGTTTTTCCAGATACCTAAGTGTGAGTGCTTCTGTGTCTGCATACACAAACAGCTACACAGTTCCTCTATGTCCACCCTGAAATTTAACCATTAGGTTTAATGCAGACTCCAACGCAACGCAACACTAAAATAATCAATTTGCTTTCTCTTAAGAGATTTAAAAATACAAGAATATGAATGATCTATCTGCTCTATTCATGGAGGCTCCTGACTATTTTGTAACTTTTTAAACAATAAATTCCAATGTAACAAAGAGTTACAGCCAAGGGGTTTTGCCACAATTGGGATCTTGATAACGGTGTTCACTTGATAAACCAGATACAGTGCTTGTCAAGGAAATTTATTACTGCATCCTGCATGCACTATATCAAAGGGCAGTGCACTCATAGGACTCTAATGAGGAAGTAAACAATGCTGAGGGTCAGATCAGTAGGCTACAACACGCTGCTCTCTACGGAGAAAATAATAGCTGAATTAAATCCCGTATTTGGTAGCAGAGCCACATGAAGGAACATATTTTACTCTTTAGACATATAAGCTGTTCTGGAAAACCATTTCCCAGCTTATTGTCACACAGGTCTTCTATTGATCACAACAAAAACAACACTGTGATTGATCCTTCTAGCCTGTAGTATTTCTAATATGCTCATAAACTAAAAGTCCAGGTACCATTTGTGTTGAAGTTAATGGGACAGTATGCTTGAGCCTAGGTTACTCAATCTGTGTGCAGTTTAATAGAACAGACTCTAACCTCTTTCTGTCTACTGGTTTTGCTGCAACGGAACAGATTAGTTAAATAGTATTGCACATAAAAATACCACTTGATAATGCTGCTTAGAAAAACCTTTCACAATGTATTCACATCTCCACTGACTCACACTGGTCATGTAAGTTTTTCCCTCCTGGCCCTAGGAGAACATTGGCTGTCATATTTATCACCTCTCTGTTCAATGCCATCCTCTGTTATTTCAAGCCCTGTCTCCTTTCCTATCAGGCTATGCTCCAGGTCATGTATTTATGCTTCTCCTTGAGCTTCACTGTGATAACTGAGAGGTTTTTATTCCTCTTAAGAGTCTCCTGTTGAGACATGCCCTATGCAAACATGCAACCATTTCTCTAAATAAAACCAGTCTTTGCTTGATAGAACTTACCATATTACTAAACTCAACCAGAAAAGGAAATTCAGGAGGAAAAAGAAGGAAAAAAAGCAGCAAACAAACAAACAAAAATGCACACTATGTGTAGTTAGCACTAAAGCAACCTCTTTATACCTGCATATTCATTAAATCCGTGCATAGAACTGAAGTATGGAATGGAATTGCTTGCAATTTTACCATAAGTTGAAGGATTTTATTCAGCAAAACACTCTGTAATTTTAAGTCTGTTTTTCCTGCCATATACCAACTCTGGAAGAAGTTACAGAAACAAAGGGAAATATGGTCATAGTTCCACCCTGAAACAAACTCCTTCACTTTTAACTAAATGCAGAGGTGAGAAAAATAGACAGCTCTCCAACATTAGTTCCCCTTTTTATTCATTTGTTTCAACACTTCATGCATACTTTTAGTAAAATCATATTTGGCCTCAACCTTTTTATTTTAACTAAACAAATAACTAAACTAACAAATTCTAACTAAAATTGGAGCACTGTCCGACCTGTTTTTCACAGACTAGATATGATGAGGATCCCAAGTATTCCTGTTAACCAGGAATAAACTCTATGAATTGGAAAACAGTCCAAGACTTGGTCTGAAGCATTGGGTTTATTTGCAGAGAAATTCAACTGTAGTAACAATTCTTCCAAAACTCTGTGGCACTGATGAACTTTTCAGGGAAGGTACTGTGTATATTTTCACTTTTTCCTGTACAATAGAAACAGCAGTTTTTTCATCAAGAACAAACTACAGTACTCATGACACGTGGCTGTGCCCAGTCCGAAACAGATGTGAGTGGAGGGCAGTCAGAAAGGACAGAAGAACATCAATATGTGAAGAAATCTCTCCCAAGCAGGAAAGGGCAATGCTGATGTGAATAGACAATTATTTAAAGCCTCTGGAACATCAAATGTAGAACAGACTAACCAGGTCAGAACATAACTCTTCTGGTAACCTCACTGGTTCAAATAAAAGTGTGAGACTTGAGAACAAAATTAAAATTAGGTATTTTACCAGTAATTAATTTTGAACAGATTTTTCCAAACAGTGCGAATTTTCAGTTAAATTCCCAAATTTTTCAGTTTCATTGTCTTTATGCTGCCAATCTCTTTCTTTTTTCTCACAACACCAAGTTGCAGTTAGGAAGTATGCAATGCTGATTTTTAAAAAACTAAAATCTATGCACACGTGTACTTGGAAAGCAAGTTCTCAGCTAATAATTCTGATTGTATTTTAAACTTGCTTTGAAAGCAATGGCCATTCCTTTGAAGTAAAGAAACTTGTTGACTACAAGACCAATCCAGTTTGCTGACAACAAATTTTGAGCTGATAGTCTTTGCTCATAATAAAATCCGTGCACATGCAATCTGTACATTAAATATTATTTAGAATAGAATTTTAAATAAATGGAAGGAAATTGCAAGTTCTATACAAATCAGCCTACAAGGAATAAAATATTTAGAATATACTTGTCTCTAATAATTCACTGGTCTATTTTAGTCATTACGCAAATTTTTCCCAGACTTGAATCTGATACAATATCTCTGACAAAGGGATTCATAGCAAAATGTTGCTGCAGCTGCTTCTTTTAAACTCACCTAATTATTAGTTCCAGATGTCTTTCCTTTCTGGAAACTCAAAGACAACTCTAATTTTATTCACACATACTGCTTTTCTAGGATCAGGCTACACCATAATTCTCTTCTACCTAGAAGAGGTACCTAGAAAATTGAACTTTCTACCTAGAAAATTGAACCTACCTAGAAAATTGAACCTACCTAGAAAATTGAACTTTGTTTACATTTGCACCATTGTATTTTTTTCGATTGTTCTAGTTTTTTCTGATATGCATAAAAACACTGTACATTCATGCTATGGATATAAATATATTCAGAACAGCTGCAAGACACCACAAAAAAATTATTATCTTAAAGCTGGCACTGGTTTCAAGCAGATAGAACACTCACTACTTCATCTAACAATCCGCATTGCTAAGGATCAATTGATAAACTGACCTGATAAGACATCCCAAATGCATCACTTTATTTCAGCATCACACTTTACTGGGAAGAATACATTGATTCATCTATCAAAAATACTTTCAGATGATATATAGAGAAAATTAATTCCATAAACAGCATGCAAACTGATTTTTGGGGTTTTTCTTTTTTTTTTCATCTCAATTTAGATAAGCTTATTTGCAATTAAAAAAAAAAAAAAAAAAAAAAAAAAAAAAGCAGCTTTCAGCTCAGCTTTCACTAAAATGTCAGCATGCAGCATGTTCTTTGCTGACAACCACTGGAATGGCCCATACATCAAATGTATGGACTGGCTCTTCTCCTTGACTTTGGTTAGTCCCACAAACACAAAAAATATTTCCTGTTTGGCCAAAAGATGCTTGTCATCTTTGCACTGTGAATAAGTAACTTAATTCACAGAAATAGCTGCCCAAAATAGATTGCCCCTTCCAGGATACAATTTCACAAAGCCATACACACACAACAACAACAACAACAACAACAACAACAACAACAACAACAACAAAAGCTGTATATCAAGACAGTTCCCTGAGACTCTTAAGAAAATGAAGACTGAAAGACACTTGTACCACAAGTTCCTTTAGCAAACTTAACCCTACTCTTTTTTGAGAAGGTCTTGTTTCTACTGAAGATGTTTAGAGATCCAGAAGAATTAAAATTGCCTTTGCCAAGAAATCTACTCGTGTTTTATTGTGGAAAAATCTGGAGCAGCGGTGACAACAAACAAACAAACAAGTAAAAAGTTGATATTTTATAAATGAAAGGCTTCTCTTAAAAACTATCATAATTTTTGCTTAACTTACTTCCAAAAAGCATTTTTAAATTCTAGCTTGAAATGGAATTTCACTTCAGAAATACTTGAAAGGTCAAATAAATTTAAAAAATCTATAAAGCATTTTTGCTTTCATGTTCATTTTTAGGTCAAATTCCATAAAAATGAAGTGATACATTATGGATTATTTGTTAAACTTTCCTGTTCCAAACCTCCAAACACTTCCATCTAACCACCCATACCACCTGCTAATCAATTTTTCCACTCAGCTCTATTTCCAAAGCAATTTCCTAGAGGTCAGGTGAGACATGTATTGAATATATATCATTTTAATCTAAGCAACAAACTATAGGACATGAAACAGCTAGCGGAGCTAGTAATTTCTCTGTACAATTGACCTTTCAGGCCTCTTTCTATTTCATATTTCTGTTTAATCATATAGCTAGGATTATCCTTACTCAGCTACTCTCTGGGTATTTCACAGGTTTTTTTCAGTTTTTACCACAGTTCTTTTCAAATCAATCTTGACAAAGTTCAATTCCATAAAAAAATTACCTTGAATTTTCATCAGGTTTAAAAATAACAAGATCCCACTGTGTTTGGAGGTAGTATATCCTTTGCTATTCTGTAATCATTTTTATAATTTGACTAGTTATAATTTGAAAAGCAACACAGAAATGTAAGAAATTAAACTGATCATGAATGAGTTGGCCATTATTTCTCATAAATACAAAAAGAAATTGTAGTTGTTACAAAAATGTTTCCTAACAAGCTATTCAAAATTAATTTGCGCATTAGAGAGCATTCACAAGATTTATTTGAAGTTTAATAATATCTTCTATTAGAAAAAAGAATCTATAAACAGTCAGAAAACTGTTCGGCTTGGTACCATTCTCTTTCCAGAAAGTCATGTTTTCATGAAACTAAGAGCAAAGCTACCGACTTGAAGTCTCAATGATTAAAATTTGCAAATGATGAAAAAAAGCCATTTTCTACAGAAAATGAATATTTTTACATTGAAAATGTAATACCCAAACCTCAAATATTTCAAAACACAACAGAAGCATAATTTGACCACTACTTTGAATTTTATTTTTTTATTTTTATTTTTATTTATTTTTTTTTTTTGGTAGATGTAACTGTAGATTTACATCAATGAGAGAAGAAATGAGCTCTGCGTCCATAAGTAACGCAAAGGAGGACTTCTGATTCAGGAAATGGGAAGTATATTTAGGTAAATTAGGTCCTACTCTAGGAAACAGTTATTTTCCTTTGCACAGACCTAACAGAACTGGCTTCATGCTTTAATTTGTTTATTTATTTTACTTTCAAGTATGAAGTGTGGCCATTGTCCAGGCACTCACTTAGAAATTTCAGCAGCCTTACAGCTGGTGGAGGATCTGATAAACCAAAAAATACACACAGAAGTGCAATTTGACATTACTCAAGAATATTTCTACTTCATTCTTTAGGAAGATCTAGGAACAAAAAATAAAAATTAAAAAAAAAATCCTGCAGACAGAACAAAGTAAGGAAGTATAAATGATATATAGATGTCTGTTTTTCTCAAAATTTCCATTCACAGCTCATGGACCATAAAACTCGCATCAGTTATATCAGATGGAAAAGACACTGAGCTATATGTCAAGGCATGACCCAGGCTGCACTGTCCTCACCTTCAGACACTGATCAAAGAGGTGTGGTAAATATCTGGCACTCTGGTACACTTGCAGTTTTCACTTCCAGTGCATGAGGAAGATAAATACGAAGAGAGTCACACAAGTTTTTGAAGAAAACTTGGGTTTGCACAGCATCGATGGCCTGCACCTCCCTATGAAATATACTTGCAGGAGTAGCAAGTTAGTCACTTGGTTCCCAGGTAGTCTAGTAATTGCCTTCCACCAGTGAATTCCTCAAACAGAGCAAGTTTCAGGCTAATCTGACTGTTCAATCACATATACGCTTGATAAGGCACATAAAATACAAAACTAAGAAGAAAGATGGAAAATACCCTCCAGCATAGAGTGGTTGTTTCGCTTTCTTTTGCTGTGTCAGGAAAGGAAGATCACTTTTCATTCCTCTCCCAGATTCCTCTCTAACATCCTTCAAAGTCCTTCCTTCGTCGTATTACCTTCATTTTATATATACTGCCTGATAACATATCACATATTAATATTAAGCTTCAGGGCAAAATCCTAACTTCTCTGAAGTTAATAAGTGCTCTATCACTCAGCTTCCTGAGGCCATAATTTAATTGCTGGAAGAGATATGACAAGTCTCAAGAATTTGCAGGTGTCATCACTGTAACTAATATACTCTCCAAGGTAAACAAAATCATGAAAATAACTTGGTATTAACACTATTAACCTAGCATCCCTTTAGCTCAAAAAAAGGGCTTGTCTTCATTAAAATTACATCTAAATATCACTTATCAAATTGGCAGGTCTCATTAGTTAGATTTTGCCTTTAAAATCTAATCAGTATCTTGGTCCCAAATCACTTTTATGCTCTTTCCTCATTACAAAAACTGCTATTTTCAACTTAATCAGTTTTAATGCTTAGATATATTTCATTAGACTCAAGAAAACTGCAAGAGCAATGTAGTGTATTAAAAAACATTGAACCTTGAGCTTCCTTTTGGAGAAACAAAGTGTTCTGTGAGACACCTAACAGCAGATATGGGACAAAACACTGTCCTAACAAATTTAGTAACTGTACCTTGCACTATATTCTTAGGCTTAAGATGCACTCTGTTTAAAAGAACTCTCAACTTCATTTAAGTGGAATTATTGCCAGTAATTACAGTCAAAATTATTTTTTCCAGCTTGTAATCCCACTAAATCAACAGGAGTAACATTCAAATCTCAGGCATGAAGTCATACCAGAACCTGATCGTTTGTTAACCTCACTGAAAAGAATACCACCACAAGCAAGCAACTAAAATAAACTTTAAAGATATTTTTGGAGGTGAGAGCCACAACAGATGGCACTGAGCAAACTCCTTTGTTTGAAGGCTATGAAGTTACACTTATAGAGCCCACTTGGAATTACCTCCGCAACCCAAAGAAACAAAATTCATGTGACTTCTCAGGGGACATAAACTGCACTACAAAGCAAATCTCTACTACTGTATTTTGGTGTTCGGCTGTTTTCACAGCACATACCAAAAGCTCACCAAAATATTTTTGTTTCACAGCAAGAAGAACTTACTTAGCTTTTGTTCACATTCAGGTCATGGATCTGTCCAATTCATCTCATACACGAAAAAGGAAAGAAAACCATGCAGGTGATCAATGCAAAACTTGAAACCTCACAACAGTACTGTAGATATTCCAATTCAGATTAGTTGGAACTAAGAGCGGTACCAGATCAGTAGCACGAGCAGCATCAAGCCTGAGGCCAAGATAGTTCAGAATAGTAAAGAGAGATGCCAAATGCTGAACTTGCAACTCCCTAAAAAGGCTGAATTTCCAAAAGCACCAAAGGTAAGATGGAAAAGTAGGGTTCTCTGTATCACTTCCAGTCCATCACCCACAGATGGCAGCACTCTGTATCAGCTCTTTTCCTTAAACCCTTGGTTAAGCATCCAGCTTAACCAAGTTTCCTACGGAGCTACACCAGCAGCCACAGTGTTAGGAATGCTGCACTTAAACAACATATCAGAACTCAGTTCCAGCCTTCTAATATGTTGAAGGGGAAGTTGGATGCAAATAAACCTAAAATATAATCAAGACTGTACCTTAATGCACTATATATCCACACTGCAGCTCTGCAGGCCCTACCAGGTCTGTGACCATTTCCCAGTGCTGTTTCTCAGTGTTCATGCAGCTGAATCTATAGACTAATTCTCTGCTAGGAGCTTGTCCTAAGCGAAGACTGAAACAATGTGTGTCCTCAGTCATTTCAGCATGGAGTCCATCTGGTAGTTTAAAAAGGTCTCTGAGTACTTGTTTATGTCAACTTGTCTGATTTTCCTCTGAAAGACACTAAAAGTATCCAAAACTTTCCCTGTGTCATGGCTGAAGGCAGTGACCAAAAGCCACAAATTCAGGAAACTGCCCCAGGTTACTCTCAGACATTCTTCAAAGCATAACCCCAAGAAGAAAATCAGGAAGCAAATTACTGGTGTATGGGGCTCCATAATCCCCTTCTGATTCCCTACCACTATCCTTACCCTACATCTATTTAAGCTCAGGCTGCATTTACTGCTCATACTTTGTCAATGTGTGTGAGTACAATGGCAGCAGCTCTGGACATCTGCCCAGCCCAAGCCCAACCTAAACTATTTAACAGGAATTAATCTGCAAGTTCACACCAGTAAGCCTGATGATGTCTCATCTTTGGCAAAATAATTTTCTACCAAATGTTTTTTATTCTAGGAAGTGATACCTTTTCCTCATTTTTGCTGTATAGACTCGAGTAAAACTCTATCATTACAACAGAGTTCCAAAAGGCAGAGCAGACTTGACCACAAGACTGCTTGATTATAGCAGAGAATACATGCAATATGAGCTTTGGGCATGTAAGAGATACTGCTTATGTGTCTGCTGCCCAGAAAATTTTACAGCACAAATGTTGTATGAATCAGTGTGATAGCTGCTGTCAGCTACAAATATCATCTGCATATTACGCACCTACCACATGCAAAATACTCCCACAATGATCTTATTAAGGAGGCTGTGCCATACATCAAAATAATGTTATACCTACAGCAGCCTGTAGGTACTAAAATATGCCCTTCCTGCTTATTTTGAACACAGTGAAAAATGACACACTTGTGGGTAAACTTGCTCATTAATTCTGACAGATTATTCAGAATACACGGTTGAAACCTCAACTTAAGTATCGGAGAGATGTAGAACTGGAAGTGTTCTAAACGTTAGTAAAAAAGGAGAAAGAGGTGGAGGAACAGAAATGACAACATAATTATTCGAGCTGTGCAGAATTTTAGATGGGTAATAATTAACTGCGTGGTGAGCGGCTCAGGTAAGAGAGAGAAAAATCTCACAAGCTTTTTTTGAGTAGTGTCTGAAAGTATCTGGATCAGAAACAGAAGTGTGTTTTGCAGCAATCACTCCTGAGTTTCCCTCTTCCACCTAGCTTCATTATCTAAAAAGCAAAAGATACTCTAGTCACAAACATTTAAGAACTGAGAACTAGCCTGAGCTCATTCATAGCCTTAAGGAGATCAGTGTTCATTGTGATGGGAGGAAAAGAGGATCTCTGGAGAGTTTTGTCTCAAAAAGGCCCAACAAACTGCAGAGCTGTGTGCCCGTGGCTGAGGTCTGGCCAGCCTCAGTGCCTCTGAGCAGCGCAGGTGGGAGTTCCTCCACACTTGAAGCTGCGGTCCCACATGCAAGGCAAGGCTGCTGCCCTTGGAACACCAACCAGCAGCAGGAGCAGCCTCAGCAGTGCTGTCTCTCCATTCCTTACTTAGAGCTAAGGATGTCCAAGTATGAGGCTGGAAGTGGGAAGCCAGCAGTCCACTCCTCCCAAGTGTGAGGACACGGGGCCCAGAAGAGATGTCAGCACAATGCAACATCAAGGACATGAGTTTTATCTTGCATGTCAGAAATCAGCTGTAATTACTCCAGGTGCTGTGATCTGACAGAATCAAAGCATTTCCTAGAACAGCTTTGTGCCATGAGCTGAACCTGCTTCACAGGAATCGAGTAGATTCCCATCCTCCACCATCCCTTTTCTATATAAAACCTGTGCATAATCCACCCTCTCCGACAGTTTTCATGCAAAACCATTTATATTGTTTGTTGAAAGGCCAGGCGAACACGTACAGCATGCAATTCAGTACAGTAAACATGAAAACATTTGCCATTATTGTAACCCCCAATTATTGCAATCCCCAAGTGAAAAGGTAAAGATAAACCACTACCTACAAAGAATATTTCATTTTCTATGCAAGGAGATGGCAGTGGAAGTTTGCTAGCAACAAGCTAGGCAGGCAGCAGTAATCTGAAAGTTTATATATGTAGCAAGGGCTCCAGCCAGCAGATAATGCAGACAATTAGTACTACTGTTAATGTGCCTGCATGCCTCATTTCTGGAGATGATGCTGAGTGCTCACCACTTAAGGTGGCTGGAGCAAGCGGTCCCTATTTAACAAACACAGCTGTATGCAAGGAAAGCAGATCTTTCAGGAGGACAAGCCACAGTTTTAACTTGTTCTTGATTGTCAGAGCAGAAATTGCAGTAAAATGGAAGAAAAAAACCAAGTATATATCTACTATAGACAGATGGCTAATAAAAAATTGGGGAACTCTTTCAATACAGAAATTGAGTAGTTAAAAAGACACCTACATAACAAATGCTTGGACATGTTGTCTCCTTTTATGGAACACAAACATTTGCCCTTTAACTCAGCAGCTCAACTATTCATTCCTTTGCTACTTACTCTATGCAAAATTTCAAAACAGGTATACAGCCAATATTTAACCTTTACAATATAATATTATGAACCCACCCAAGCAATAGGTGCAGCAGGCATTAATCACTAAAGTGCCATACTCAACTACAGCAATGAATTTTTGTGATGAAGATCCTGGCTTTCTGCCCTATCATACCAGGTGTAGAGTAGTCCCTATGAATTAGCAGGTTTCTATATCCAGTAAATACACATCTTGGCTCCACTGAGGTTTGCACACGCCTGCAAACATCTGCTTTTGTTTTGTACTTCCATCTGAAGACAAGAACAAATATTTCCATTTCCTCTCAAATGTTGACAGGTGAATCAGTGTTTCAACATTAAAGTAGGTCAGCCCACGTTGCATTATTCAGAGTAGCAGCATGACACTTCTCAATGATAAAATATTGTCTAATACTAATTTGGAGTGATACAAGCATATATCTGCTTTCTGCAGAAGAAAAGTTGCTTTAATTTGAAATTGTCCCTCCTCCATCTGGAAGGAAAATGTGAAGGATTACAAATCAATTCTTATTGCCTGCCTATCCTCCTCATCCAAATCCATAGCTGGGCAAGCCCGTGACTTGAGGACAAGCATATGTGTGCTCTGAGGAAGCACAAGTGACAGCAGCTCCAAAAAAGAAGAATTAAAGCTACTTCAGACACAACAAACTTCTGGGAATCTCCCCTAACCCATTTACAGTCACAATCACAGCATTTTCTATTACTTAAAGTGATTTCTCTCCCATCTCACTTTCTCTTCTACATAATCTAGGGAATTATTCATGAATTAGGAAAATCACTGAGCACTTGTACAACAATCTCAAACTTTATATTAAGGCATAGCCAGTCTGAAATGTCACTTGTGGCATTGTAGAAAACAGGCTCTATATGCGTTCATTTGTCTTTAGGTTCAAGTAGATACATGAGGCTTGCTCTGAAAGCAATGCAATCTATTTTATGGCGTTTGCCCATAACATCAGGGGCTGATGCTGGTGGGATGGGAGTAGAGGCTGAACCTTCCCACCCATATCCCATTACATTTTGTTGCCATGTAACAGATGGCAGCAGAGAGGCAGTCTGACAGAATGGTGTCTAATATGGAAGAGCATATGGATCAAAGGGGTGGAACTGAATTCCCCCCTGCAGATAAAATGGCACCCACTAACATTCACTTGCTGAATGGTTATCGAGACCAAGCAGTGAATGTCAGCACCGTGAGGCGTGTTTCTGCAGTGATGGCACAAATGGGAAAGACAAGCCACGTTCCATGCACAGCTGTCACACCATGAAAGGAAGAGCATTTCAGTCAGCTCATCCACACGAACTGGGGGCTTATGACGAAGGAACTGTGTATGGAGCTGAATATCAGCTCCAAAACATTGGAAACTATGGTGGAAACATGGTAATATCACAAAGTTTACACCAAGTGGGTCCTCCAAATGCTCACAGAGGATCAGAAGGAACACTGTATGCAAGTTTGTCAAAACCCATTGAACTAAAGTGAAGTAAAAGTGACAGTTTCCTGGATCACATCATTACTGGTGACAAGATGCGGTGGCACTACAAGCCAGTCAAAACAGCACACCCATGGAGTGGTGACATGTGACTTCACCATCAAACAAAAACTGCAGAATGCAGCCCCTCAGTGTGTAAGTTGATGTGCACTGTTTCTGGGGATAAGAAAGAGGTGATCCTTCTGAATTTTCACGAATTCAGACAAACCACCAACTCCAGCCACGCCATCCTGATGCCGACTAAGCTGGAGGCTCAAACTTCCAGAGGCAGGCCAGAGAACAAGACAATCTTTCTTTTTCATCATGGTAATGCCAGGCCCCATTCCAGTTAGAACACTGTGGAGTACATTGTCAATCTCAGCTGGACCTGCCACACCTACCATATTTGGCACCTTCTAACTTCCAAACAGATTTGGGCCAATGAAGGATGGACTGTGTGGGCAACCATTTTTCCAGCAGTGACACCATCATAGCAACTGTGAAAAAGTGGGTCACCTTCACTGGTTCACATTTGTACGAATGTGGCACGCAGGCTCTTGTTCATCACTAGCGAAAATGCACAGCTAATGATAGTGACTATATTGAAAAATAGTGCTTTGTAGCTGAGAATTTGTTCTACCATTGTGTTCTTCTGTTTTAGTTTCCATGGAAATAAATAGGAAACATTACTTTTGGAGCAACCTATGCACTAAATAAATATACCTGAAAATATCCTTGCAGATGTAACAGCCTACGATCATAGTTGCAGCTGATGAGATGGAAGAAAAATCCTAGAACCTGTTACTGCAATATCAGCAGGGTTAACAGATGTGGATTTATCCAAGGGTAGAGATGAAAAAGCTAAGTCTTTCTCTAACAGTAATCCCCATTAGCTCTACATCAGTTTTATTTGCTTGCGACCCTTTGCAGCAAAATTTGTTTCTGATTTTTAAAACTTTTCAGATTAACAAGAAAAACTCAGCAACCCTTCAGACACAAATTTTACAATAAAACTCCCCAACAACTCTGATCTTTCTGTGTATTAACATGAGCATGCTGACACGTTCTGTAGAAAAGAGATGTTGCCAGCAACATGACAGATTTGGCCAAATGTGTGGGTGGGAGGCTTGACTGTGGCTACTAGCAGTAGTTTACCAATTCACAGAAAGGAAGGGGAGGAAAGAATCTAGCGGAAGCAGTAATGGATAAAATCACTGCTATTCTTTCTCTCAGTCCTTCTCCGTGCCACAAATTTTCTCTCTTCCAAATGCACAATGACAGACAAGACAAAAGACCCAAAGCACAGCATGACAGCACGTGTGCTGCCGCGTGGTGTTTACACACACTGGTAAAGACAATTATTTCCATGGCATGGATTTCCATGGGCTGCCTTCTTGAACATGAGTTCTCAAATATACTTTTGTCAGCAAACCAGAGAAGAAAATCTCCTAATATTTCAGAACCACGCCTCTGCATCCTGTCTTTATATAAACTTTCTTCCAACACTCCTCTTAAATGCTTACCAATGGGAAACCAGAAAGACTTTTTATCTCTGAGCACGCATATTAGCCACACTGATAGCACTTTCTTATACTTTCTGATCAACCGTGACCAAATACATTTAACATACGAACAAACTTCATTGCTCTATCTGTTCCAGTCATTGTATTTATCACAGAATTGCTCATTACTTTTTTAAAGCAGTTTCTTTTTCCTCTAGGAGACTTAGCACAGTAATTTAGAGACTTACAATGTTGTGTCTGAACCAGCATATTGTCACACAGCATCATTGTGAGCATTTAAAATGCTCCTGACAGCTCTTGCTTCCATCCAGGTGATTCTAATCATGTTGCAGAACCAGATTTCCTCAATAATTGCAAATTACTCTAAAGTATCATCAAAAAGCATGGATGAACCAGTTCAGATGCTGGTTTTCTGAGCAGGAGTTGGCAGTGTCTGCAATGGAAAGTGATAGCATTTGCTTGATTTTTATTTCCTTTGCTTAGCTTCTGCTAGATTTTTGTTGTTGTTTTTATTTCCCCCTCCTCATTTTCCTTCATTAATGACAGGAGAATGTTTGTCACAGAAGAATCGCCTCTTCATTGTGATAAGGTGACATATCAGTTACTAATTTTTTTTTTCATTTGTTTTTATTGTGTCTTGAGAACACCAAAACAAGACTGTTTTTCCAATTAAAGTGTGAATCTCCACAGAAAACTGACTAAACAGTGACACCATGGGGTGCCTTGCCTGCTGGTGTTAATTAATTTCCACCTAGAATGACACAGCATACTTAGCATTCCAGCTGCTGCCCCTGTGTAATTAATGAGAAAAATAGAGGGCCTTTTTCACCCACCACATCATTGAACACTACAGATTACTTAATAATTAGAGCATAATTGTGATGCCCACCAAACACAACCCACCTGGTTCTCCCAAGGAGCACAGGACTGGCACTGCAACATGTTCAGACAGCCCCCTCCAAAAGGACAAAACAGAAGCATGCTTTGTGATATGTTACATTCTTTAGAGGTCTCTTCCACCTGGACTATTCTAACAGTAAGCAAGGTCAGGATATTGCCATAATGACTTTTTGCTGAGGTATCAGTGGGTCCCTGAGCTGAGCAAATCCGCGGTCATGCTCCGATATTTTACACAGACATTGTATAAAAACTGCTTCCTAAACCAATCTTTTCCAAAAATAGCAAAATAATGCTGAATGCAAATTAAGCTGAGGATCCTGAAGTGGGTCGAACTTCAGAGACAGCAAAGTTGTAAAGAGATCATTAAAATGCTGGTGACAGACATGCAAATAGAGATACATTTGTTTTCCCATATTTTATTTTAAGCACAAATTACTTGCATTGATATTCACTTCAAGGAAAAAAAAAAACTTCAAGTTAGAAACACGGGTTTAAAAACATAAATGAAAAGATATTTCTGGAGATGAAGACTGAAGTGCAGATGAAGTGCTATATTTTTAAAACAATTTTGATAGTCACAGTTATGTCCAACCCATTAATTTAAAGATCTGTTATAATTACAGCCTTCCCTGTAAGCTTGGTGGTATCTCTGATATAACTAATTTATGAATCCAGAACAAAATTAATATTCATTATTTTAATTTTAGTCACATGAATTAATCCCAAATGAGGACTTAGGACCTCACTGTGTTTGGCATTGTACACACTGACATGACCCCAAATCTCTGATACATATTTTAATATGTTTAAACAAGCCTAAAATGCAAAATCTGTAAGAGAAAGTCAAACTAAATCAAAAGAAGACTGCAAGCAATATTATCTTAGGACAGCTAACTATTTCTCTCATTGTTCTTGATCTTTGTTTCCCCTCTTCCAATGGAATTTTCCATTCTCACTTGTTTAGAGGGACAAAAATGAGGCTGATTAACACATGCTTTAGTGGTATTTCACACAGCATTCCTAAGCCAATCCTTACTTTAACAAGCTGGACAATTTTCTTTCTACAAGTTCAGTCAGTTTCTTAAGTGTGCTCGCCATGCTCGACCTTGCCATGCTAAAGTAACTGGGAAGCTTGGCAATGACCTCAGTGAAGCTACAGCTTCATGTTCTGCTCCACAAGTCACGAAGGCTACAATTGAACCTTGAATGTAGTGATCCAGATCAACTCAGAAAACTGTCATTTCAAAACATTTCAAATCTGGATTCTGCTGCTAATGATAAGAGAAAAATTATCCCTGTTCTGATTACACAAAGAGTGAGAATCCAAGCTTCGTTTGCAACTGAGACATTTCAATTACAGTAGATGAGCTGCAAGAAAAGTAAAAATACCATTAGTATTAGTAATCACTATTACTATTAGTAATAATAGTAAAAATGCTATCAGGCTCCACACCTAAGGTGCACAGAAACCATGACGCTGATGCTATACAATCCCTTCCAAATTTCTGTGCATTTGAAATATAGCCCATGGGGCTACCTGCCCTTGTGAGCACCAAACATGGCACATGTCACATCAGCTCCTTGAAACCCAACACATTTTTCAAAAGCTGCATATCCCAAAGTGGAAGGCACTGGAAATCAGTTTTAGAAGCCACTGTGCTTTAGGAGAGGAACAGCTAATATTGAAAAAAAAGTTATTTTAATTCTTTTCTAAATGAGGTTCATTGAAGTGGTCTGAAGAAAACATCAGCTCCCTCAGGAAATGAAGCCAGCATGCTGGTGCTGTTCTGACCATAACCCACTTCTTTTGGGTGCCCATTGCTAGAAACGATGCCCTGGGTTATCTGTTTTCCTAACAGTGTTTTTGTGAAACCTGCATCTCTCCAGATCTTTCAGGGTGACACAGCACTGTGAGAGACATCATGTCTGATTACATCAGTCAGATTGCATTAGGCTGTATCAGTAATGCCTGCCAATGTGAGTGATGTGACTGGGTGTGACACCATCAGGCCAGCTCCTAACCTGTGCAACATCACATAGATTTCTGGTGAAAGTAGAGCAGGAGAAAGAAAAAGCTCAAAGGTCTCATATAAACTGACAATGAATTTAAAGAAATCTTTTTTTGTATATAAGAAATCTTTCAAAAGCAAAACTGACAGAAAAACCATTACATCAGGGATGGAGTAGCCAGGTATAAAATGTCCCTGCAGTCAGCTGCGCAGGTATCTGTGCCGTACTAAGCATATCTTTTTGAAGATAGGTATGACCATGGCAGGGCAGAGCTGTTTGCATTTAAGGAAGTATCACTTATTAAAAAAACTTGCCTGACCATCCTTCTGATGCTTCAACAAGAATGCTCTCTAATAATCCTGTATGTGTAAGCGCAGCAGGAAAAAGAAAGCACTGTAACACTCAGACACTTCTGGATAACCATAAATTCAGGTGGACCCTAAGTGCTTCTGGTTACTGTAGCATGAAGAAGTATTTTAGTGTTATTAACATGCAAGTCACTAACAAATTTCTAAGAACTCTTCTGGTGCCCATCTGATCCTTCTGGCATTGGCTCCAAGCTGGCAAAGGCATCTGCTTCCCTCGGTGAGTGATGGGGGACTGCAGTCTGAGTGCCTGGGCTGCAGAGCAGCAGCCAGGAACGCTTGCAATGGGACCTTTAAAATCCTCTCTCCTGCAGTACTGATGTAAGTTCACAGATGAGATTTAAGCCATCCTCAGCAATGCCAGCATTACAGAACTCAGCACATTACTTGCCATGGATGCATCTCCCCTAACCCTCAAAACAGTAGGCATTCATGGGAATACAAAACAAATCAAAGCCAGGAAAGCATCAAAAACACTTTGATTTTTACATGGTAACTGATAGAAAAAAAACCCAACCACTTTTAAAGCAGATCCCCTTCTAAAATCCCACTCAAAACTGAGGCAAAAATTCTGACAAGTAAAAGCACATAAGGGCCATTTATCCTTTTAAATTCCTAGTAAATATTTTTTCCTTTTTCATGGCCAGTTGGAGAATTCTCATGGCCAAATACTCAGAGAAGCAAGCTGCATGGGAACTGTCACACTGCTATTTCCAATGTAAAGCACTTAACTCAGACTGGCAGAGCCACATCTTGAGCAGCAGCTCTTCACCTTCCAGCTTTGCCTCTCTGCTGAAATGATGAGCTGTGTCACTATTTCGTGTATCACAAGTGGTAGAAACCAGAGATACCACACACTTCAGATGGGCTGACGCTCACTTCAAGATAGGAGATCACCAGCATCAACTTCTGTAGAAAAGGAAATGGCGTGTGACCAATTCACACACATCAGACTAAATGTCAGTTTGCCCCAGTGAAGAGTAAGAGAGGAGAGTAGATTCTTTTTTCCCCATCTTTTGAATAAAGCCCCAATGAAGGACTTCTGGGTTTGACAGCATCCAGTGTGTGGCAAAGAGTGCGGCACTACCAGAAAGAACAGGAATCATAGCCCATGTAATTCAGGGGAAAAGCAGTCTGTTTTGTTTCGTCGGTTGTCTCAGCAGTTAAGAATATTGTGCCCTACAAAAACAACCAGGGACTAGAGGAGCTATGCCTTGCAGTGGCTGGAGGAAAACAAAGCTGTGCACACAGAAATGCATGACATGCTCAAAGCCAACATATTGATCCCGGGTACCCAATCCTAACGCGTGCTCTCTGCCAAGTGCTCAAGCCCATATTAGTTCAAGCTAATAGCCCAGCTGCAGGGGTAGACATGCCTGCCAGCAAGAGCATCAGCTCCAGCAGCAGTGCAATTTACAGGGAGGAGGAGAGGATTGCTGGCATTAAAGAGATCTTTGTTCTGGGTAAAGCAATACAAAAGCTGACAATGCTCTTGCGCTGTCTGCAAGTGACTGTGCAGGCCTTTACACCAGTCTTGTGCATCACTTGGAGCTCAACCATACAAGAAGCAAAAGATAAAAACGTTAACGAGTGTGTGTTTTTTTGGGTTTGGTTTTTTTTTTTTTAAGAAAGAAAGATTCCACACTTAGACACGCAGCAACACCTACTGCAGACTGCAAAGGAATTTAAACAAACTGACCATGCTGAGCTTTCACTTCAAAAACTCCTATACAACAAGCAGAAGAAAAATAACAGGCCAACGCCGAGTCACACGGGTACATTTGAAGGTCCATCCCTATCCTTAAACTCCACTTCCAAACGTATCCAAGTGCTCTGATCGAAATCAGCCCTCAATGTGAAATAAGAAGTAAATGCATTTTTGCTTCATTTCAGCCTTATCTTTGAAGGTCATCTGTTCCCGCAACACATTTTGCTTACAACAGAAAAGAGACAATATTTTCCATGATGTTGCCTCGGTAAATTGCATGAGTCAAATTAATCTGCGTGTCCATTTTCCACAAAAAGTTTTCTGAAGCCTAGAGCTCTGTACAAGACAGCATGTATAAATTAATTGTCTTCAGACGGATATTATGTGAATATTGAAACTGGGATCTTGGTATGCAAACTTCAGCATTAAAGAGCTGAGCAGAATGCAGAGCGTAAGCCTGCACGGAAATATAATTTATTGCAAATTGTTTTGTACCTCATGCAGAAAAGTTGCATTTGCCACTTCTCCATCTTACATTCCTGAAGAGAAATAGAAGATACTTCTTGCTGGACTTTCCAGTAGGAAAGAAGTTATTTATATTTCTAACTTGAATTGATCAAATCTTAATTCTAATTTGTTTCAGAATCTGCTTTTCAATTTTACAGCCAACCTCAGAGAAATGGATTTTCCAACAAGTCCATCTGAATATCTTGTTCCAGCAGCTGTCATCCAATACCTTTTCTAGGATGCAGCAAACCATGCTACTTTCGGGAGCCTTTTCCTGTCCAGAACAGTTACAAGGCTATAGGAAACCCGTCATGTACCATCACATTCAGTAGCAATAGGTTGCAATAGCAATAAGGTCATAAAGTCAAGACTACCTAGTTTTACTAGCTACATCTTACCCAGTGCCATTGAGAAATCTGTGTGTCAGCCATGCTTCTGAAATACCTCTCTGTGAACCCAGGTGATGGGTTTTTAAACTAGGATACCAGAGTCTGATTTAATATGTTCTTTGGAAATGCCTCTTCTGAAACACAAAGCATCACTGCTTGCAAGCAAGATCATTTGAAATTAGGAATTTCCAAACACAATCACTTCATAATTTCTCATTCAAGTCTTCCTGCAAAAACGGCAGAAAAGGTACAGGCTTAAACCTGCCATGGCTGCCTTCTTCTTTCTCAACTTAGATGAGCTGAGATTCATCAGGGAGTTTCCTAGTCCAGAATTTTAGAAAGATATCAACCTTGTCCAGAGCACACGATGGTCTAAACAGAGCTTTAAAATTGCTGAACAGTGGGTGAGAATTCATTCCTTACAAAAGCTCATACCAGAAAGCAAATTCTTAGCCACCATTGCACATACTATGAATGAAATTGTGAAAAGTTAACCAATCCAATGACACCTTGATCCCAGCCCTGCCCAACAACAAGCAATGAACACAGACATGACTGAGATGTCTGCCTGGAAGCTATCCTCTAACCCAGATGACAGCAACAGGAAAAATACATTCAAGAGCTTGGCATCTGAGTCTTGCAGCTGTCAGAGCAGAGTGGCCATAGGTGTTACTTCCAACCATGAAATGCACTTGGGAGGGAGAAGGCAAATTAGAGAACAAATGCTACCAGCAAAACAGGGAGAGCAGGGCAGACATAAAAACCTTTCACGTGCCCCCATAGCAGCTTAGATGTTTTCTGAGTACAGGTATGGAGAAATGGCAAACAGATTGGTAACCTTGCCTTGTTGATCGTGCACCTTGAATGCAGGTGTGTTGGCACCTCCCCAAAAAAAGATTCACAAAAGAAGATGAAACCAAAAGACAGAAAAAAACCTTACCACTGAAAACACTCTATTTTCATATACTAACTACACATTATATGTTAAAAATATATGCTATAGCACGTCATAACATTTTATCATATGTCATATATATATATATATATATATATATATATATATATGATTGGAACTCTGAATGACTGTAAGGAAAACATACAGATATTTGCTTTTTACCCCCCGATCCCCCCCAGCGATTGCTCAGTGATCTGGGGATGTACCTCTTTTCTATTCATTTTTCCCCCTGCTCTGTCTAGGTTTTCTCCTTTCATCCCTATGGTCAGCTGTCCTTTCTCATTACAAGTGCCATCCATGAAGGATGCTACTTCTGCAAGTGCCACCCTTACAACTGTACTCATGTCTTCCCCTGTGCTATGTAAAGAGCTACATGAAAACTGGTAATAGTAGAGGTGAGCCTGTGAAAAATCTGGGCACAGACTATGCAGCTCTAACAAAAAGGTAATCAAATGAAGGAATTGACAAAAATAAATACACAAAAATAAATAGGTCCAGTTTTCAATTCTTTTTAAAAAAATAATATGAGACTGAAGAAGAGAAGCTATAGAAGGCTTCATAACACATTTTGCTTTGGCTTATCTCTTAATCAGCAGATAAAACAATTTAAACTAGTTGGACACGCCAAAACTGTTCAGAATGCCAGCTCTCAGCCTCAATACATTCATCAACTATTACCAGCTGCTGGTTGGCTGGCACTGAAGCTGTGGTTCTACACAAGCATGAGTGAAGCTTCCCAATTATCTTTCCACGGCTAACTTGCCTAGGCACAGAAAACAGCTGCACTAGGGTAGGAGAGCACAGAGTACAAAGGGATGTGGAAACAGAACAATCTGTTATCTACAAAGGACAAGGAACTCATGTCAACTTTCTAAGGCTACAGAATTAGGGTAATGGATCAGCAGCCCCAATGACAGCAGGAGAACGATCCCTCCCACTGAACCCTATTAATGCCATCACTTCCCTCTCCATACCCCTCCAGAACACTTCTGGGAATAAGGAGGGAAGTTATAGCAGCAGAATGCTGTGGAAATTGTTATAGCTGAAGTTCTGCTATGCACAGAAATAAATCGGGTTTTTTCACTGTGACAACCAAAGGCAGATGCAGGGCTCAGCTCCCTTCCTCTAAGCTGCTTAGTCACTCCAGGAATGGATTCCACTTTACCTCAACTCTCTGCAGTTTATAACACCCTTCCCCACCTCTCCTCTCCTTTTTAACAGAGAAATTGCAAGCAGTAAGGGAATTTGCCTCACTAAAATACCTTAATAGCAATGTAAAGCTTAAATCATGTGGAGTTTCAATGGAAAATATCCTTCATTTTTCCAACAACAGAGTAAAAAAAGATTTTTTCTTAAACTCTCAAATCCAAGTGTTTTGACATTTAGATTTTCCTTTTCTTTTGTTTCATTTATTTATAAGTAAATTTATGATAATTAAATTTATAGGCAATTCTAGCAGTTGATTTCTTAGTCCAAACAAATTGTGAAAAATTAGCTAAACGCTTTCCTATTCAGCTTCAAAACGACACATTTGTCCCCATCAAAACATCTGGGCCTAAATTCTTATTCCATGTAGCCCTTTGAAAATGCAAGAAATCAGTCACTGCGTAACCAAAATAGTTAGATTTAACATGGTTTAAGTTCCCCACTTTGTAACTGTGACATGTTTGAACTATTAAGGCAGGTGACTGAATCTTGAGAAACGCAGAAGTAATATACAGATCGATCTCATGCAGAACTTTCTACAGCCACGTAAAAGAGGCTTATTCCCTTGGTAGCCTTTCCCTCACAATTGGTCTCCATGTCCATTTATCTCAAACCTTTTCCATTGAGAACCCACACTTTGCAACCCAAAGACTGGGACCATGAGCTGAGCTACTCAAACTGAAAATTCAATGCTGATATTTAACACTCAGTTATTATGTAGCTAGATGACCTACAGAGTGACGGGATGGTGGTATACACCAGGTCCACAGGGTCACAGTTATCAACAGTGCAGAAGTTCAGATCAACAAATACCAGCTCAAGAACCCATGGCTCATTTTGGGTTTTGGCTGCCTCTACTGTTTTCACTCCACTAGGCATCATAAAGTTAGTAATTCTATAGCTGTCACAGAGCTAGTAACAGCACTTTACAAAGTAAAGATGTCTGTAGCATGTATGAGTTTTACAAACAATAAGTTTAATTACAGATGGAGTTTTAGCATTCAACTCATTCAGGTGCTTTGTTATCCACTGTCACCAACTTGTGGCTAACAGTGCCTAAATACATTAATTGTAAATAGATTTTGTCCGCATGCATCACACAGCCCAATTTCACTTTAAGAAAAATACAGCTCTTATGGAATTGCTATTTATTACAATATTTATTTTACATGGGCATCTGAAAATACTATGTGAGAGACTTACAACACTGAAAACCATTTACTGCTTTCAAAACAGAAGGCAAAAAAAAAAAATCCAACAAACCCACCAGGTATTATTGTTGGTTCTATTACTGCCCATCTTGGGATAAGGGACTGACTTTCATTAAAATCACATAAAAATCTATTACTGCCTTCCTGTCTTTATTCTCTTCTGCTCCTCCACCCCAAGTTCCCATTACAGACTACAGCACGAGTGTTTCAGGTTTGATGCCTGACAATGAGATGGAGAGACTATTAAAGAATTGAATCCAGTCATCATCCCAACTCTCATTATAAGTTAGATACAACCTACAACTTGCAAAGCCTCTATTTCAATGGCTATGAACAATGGAGATACATTGTACGAACTCATCTTACCAGCTTTTTCCAAAACAATAATATGTTCTACTTTCTCCAACATCTCTTCAGTGTGATCAATAGAGAGAACTGAACTAGGTAGGTATCAGGCTCTGCAGAAGCCAGATGGGCAATTTAAAAAAAATGGGAAATACAGTGAAAATGTTAAGGTAAGGCTGTTTTAGGAAGGACACGACTCATAAATCTAAGGATTTCCAAACATTTGCTACTGCAATGCACAACTATCTGAAAACGTAAAGAGTAAAACAGAAGTCTCTTTACAACATACTGAGCTCCAATTTAGCATAATGAATATTTTTTTTCTGGACCAAATGATGTTTGTTCGAAAGTAATGTCAAGTGTTTTTCTTCCTGTTCCATTCTAATGCACACTACTGCATTAGAATGAATGAGCTTCCCAGCCTCGACACAGAGGACCTGAAGCTGGTAATTATCTTGAACAGAGGCTGTCCCAGTCTTCCCTGAGAGTGCACAAAGCAAAAGACTGAAGGAAATACGGCATTTATGTTCTGTACACTAATCTGTGCCTTCTCTTCATCATGGTGGGCAGGACTCTGTTACCTGTCACAACTGGAGATGCCCTGGGGTGTCTACATAAGATCACTTATAGCTGTTATCAAAGGAGATGGCAATCACACATATGACTCCATGGTTAGGAAAACAAAAAACAAACTACCATTATCTACATAATGCTCCCAATAAAGTACGGTTTGGTTTTTGTTTTGTTTCTAAAAAAAAAAAAATAATTTCTGTGACTCAATTTAATTGTAAATTTGAGATTGTTATGCTCATGAATAATAACTAACCTAGTGTGGATTTCTTGCAATAAATGTTTAAAAATGTGGCGTTTTCTGGGAAATGCACCTTCTGTTTCAAAATGCTAACTACTTTGGATATAGCTCTATTAATTTCATTAACACGTAATATATAACAATATATTACAATGTTAATTGAGGAATTGGTGCTTCAAGCTGCCACCCATTTCCCTAAACAGAAAACTTTAATGGCATAACACTGATGTATATTACAGGATACTTGACTGCCCTTACTGGCAACACATGATGCTGCATATTTCAAAAGAAAACTGAAGTATTTTGCAATTAGACTACACAACATCACTTAATTTTTTTTTCCCCCGTCTATTAGTTTTCATGATGGGACCTCCATATCATTCACAAAATTAAACGTGGGGTGAAATTCACAACTGATATTTACACAGCTACTTAGTTTTACACTTTCCCTGTGAGAGAGGATCTCCCCAAAACCTTTCACTTGTTTTTTCCTAACAGAAAAGCACAGTAACAAAGTATAATTTCCTTAATGATCTGCACTTACTAAGAACTATATTAGTAGGGAGGATGGCTGTTTTGATACGATAATGATTTTAAAAATGTTATTAAGTCACTTTACAACGAAATTAACAGCAACTGCATGATTTTTCCATATCATGGAATTTGATTAAATACCATTTACAGTCAGATACTGAATTGCCTAGAATTGGATACGAGTTTTGTTACATGGATTCAGAAGACCAAGACAACACCCTGCACACTATTTGGATCAAATTCTGAGTTCGTTTAAAATGTCATTTACTGTTTTGATCAAGATTTTTAGGAATCTGAAAATGTGCCCAGTGTGAAATGTGAAGCTGTCCAGGAGCCATTTTTCAGTCAGATCACTGCTTTAGATTTTGTATATGCCTGCTGTATTTGCTGAAGACAAACAGCTCTCTAGTCAGACTTTGTTTCTATGAACCATGACTAAACACTACGCTCAGTTTCAATTTACCAGATGAAGGCCCTAAAAATGCCTTTTTTTTTTTTTCAAATTAGATTTTTCCTTGTTAGCATCAACATTTGTGTTCAGTGTGGGTGAAATTCATCAGCTAAAAGGCCTGTAAACATAGCAAGACCAGGCGATGAGGCACATGGCATGGGAAAAAAGATGACGTGCAGGCAAAGAACATTAGCTCCCATGTAGTGTCAGGGGAGCATTCCATTCTTCTCCATGTTCAAGCACCTACTGGGATGCAGGCAAAACTTCAGCATGACACAGTATGGTCAGACTGCAAAAGCTATTCCATCCTACCGTCAGAAATTAAGAACACTGAAGTTCTTAAAGCAAAGATCAAACACTGCCATAAGGTTTGCTAGCTCACATTTACCACCAGATTTCCAGCTTGCAAGTCAAGAGTATTTCATTAGGGAAAATACAACTGTATCTACACTGATTTAATTTGCTAAGCTATTGCTTTTCCACAGCTTTACTACAAGATTTGCAAATAACTTTTTTTGTTTTTTTAATGTAATGACAACATCTAGTATGGAGCAAACCACATTTATGGCACTTCTGTTTTCTTCACACATAACAAAGAACATATTTGACATGAAATCTTCCATTTGATCAAATATAAAAGGATGGCATTGAACAGAGCCATATATGTGAAGGAAAACATCATACATAATACTATACAGGTCTGTAATTTCTGATCATCTCTCTAAATGCCCACTAACCATTTAACAAGGTGACAAGCATCATGCTATGCTTCATCTGGCAAATAGTGCTAGATGAAGCATAGCATATAGAAAGAATGTATATAAAGAAAATGTTACCAAGTCATCTCTTGGCCTCTCTGAAGAGAAGCCTTGAGATGTCGCCTGAACTCTGGATTGCCTGCATTCACCTCTGCCTTGGGAAATCAGCAGGAAACTCAGCTGCTCACAACCCCACAGAAGCTGCAAATATCACAATCAGGACTTAAGTTATAGAAAGACTTTGAAGTTACAGTTTAAAAGATATTTAAAAATATATTTTTTGAAAAAAAAGTATCCATCTTGTTCCATTTATGTCTTTGTCCTGAGATGATTGTACTTTCTCCACGTTAACCAATATCTCAAACTCATCAGGTTTTAATGACCCCATCAGGCACTGTGAGTGTACAGATGCACAATCACCAAGATCTTTAAAATTATCACCACCTTTAAGGATGTCAAAAATCACTCCAGATGTGATGGGAAGGGCAGTGTGAAGGCAGCTGCTCTTGAGGCAAGACTCAGTATCAGAGCTGCATAGAAAAAACACTAAAAAAAAAACAAAAATAAAATACTCAAGGAAAAGTTCTGTTATTTTTTTAAGCCAAATCTGGATGCAGCACATCTGCATCTTTCCCTTATGACCTCTCCCAAAACTCACACTTCTTCCCTTCACACCCTTCTCTTTTGCCTTTCTTTTACTTCCTCAAATAAATTCTTATGATCTCATCCAATTGCTCTGCTTCCTTTACTCTTCCACTCTCTGTCTTTGCTCCCAAGTGCTTCTCCATTATTACTTCTTTATCCTTACTCAGTTTCTTACCAGATTTCATCTCTTTCCATCACCGGATGCACTTTCCAATATGTAGTTCTATAAGCTCTGCTTCTCCTGCATCTCTTGGGGAAAAGCTGCCTCCATCTTATTCTAAACACAGTGAAACTGAAATTTCATGTTAGGTACAGTGGGGATTATCATAATACTATCCCCGCTTTTTACTTCTTATAACTTATTTTCTCTGAGTTTGTTTTGGTGAAACTAAGTATAAACTGGAGACTTGAAAATGCAAGAGATACCGATGTCCAAATCATCCAGCACAGTGGTTTAGCTTGGCTTAAATTCCCTTGCCTCTTTCAGGTGTTCCCACAAGTCCCGTTAGCATTCACTGCAGGCACAAAGGACACAGTGTGCTGGGCTCTGTGCAGGACCAGAGCCAAACTCCAGTATAAATGGCTACAGGATTGCAACACAGAAAATATCTGCAATGAAAATCTGCAATCCCCAGGACTTAGAGAATTAATACATTCAATTAACATAGGCATTTGCACATATTCTGAAGTAGTATCTGTTTCTTTTCATGCTGAATTTTGAAGGAGATATTTAGTATTTGATTATTTACCTGTAGAGGATTCTCCATCTACGGTATCTCCTACGTGCAAAATTATTACAATAAAGAACACACATTTAATTTAGGGCAGAATTTTTAACAGTTTCCAAAAACAAATACAACTTCTGACTTATTAAGGAGATTTTAAAATCTATTGGATTTATGAGGCTACAAAAATATTAAACCCATGAGAACTCAGAGTGTTGATGAGTCAAAAGTCTTATTTCCAATTGTTAAGTTGATGTTTTATGGAAATATTATACAACTTTTTGAGTCCCATTGGAGAGTTTTATCTATTCCCACTTCTTGAATGAATGGCTGAAACAATGTACTCCCAATCCGTTCTGGACAAAAGTCTTAAGACGACATCCTGTTGCTCTAAAACAGATCACAGCACAAAATTCATCACCAATACCTGGCTGGAATCCCTACTGGTATCTCACAGAGTGCACAGCCACACTGGCATTGGCCCTGCAGCATACTGCTCTAGGCAACTAGAGTGAGCAGAAGGACACAGGCTTGGAAAACACCACATCGGAATCGTTTGCTTGGTATTATTTAACTCTTTCGCATTTTAGATGGTGAGATTTTGAACTCAGATGTGTCTTTGTAGCTTTGCATTGCACCTATCAGGACCACACTGTCATTCTGTCATTGCCATTAAGAAAACAAACAATTCCGTGAACTGTAATTATTTATAATCCATAATCTCCATTTCTACTAAAATTGATCTAGCCATTATTTCTTAGTAACACCTTCGCAAATGACTGTTTCAGGAATACAGTAATTTACTTCTCTGTAGCTAACAAGGTTACATGCCATTGTTACTTCAAGATGATATATATCATAATAGTCTACTTTTCTTTTTTTTTTTTTTTTTTTTTTTTTCCAAGATTATTTAATGTTTAAAGTTTCCTAATAGTTCTCCCCAACCTCTGAAAAAATTACAGCTAGGACACAGGTTTTCTACACTATTTTTTTCCATCCATACCCAAGTCTGATTTGAATGTGAATATACCTAATTACATTTCTAAACTAACTTTGCATTTTAGCTAATTGATTGTGTCCTGCATGCAAACACTACAAATTAAGACCTGTTTACATTTTTAATTTTCTGCCCCTCTATGTTTTTAAAGAAGCCATAAAATTTGTTTACTGTTATAATACTGTGTGGGGGTCTCGACATTTTGCTTTCTAATCTATCTGCATGCTAAAAAAAAGTCACGTTTCTTCCTTAAGCCTCTTATATCACTTCAGCATTGAGTATCGTTGGGGTATTTTAAGTAGCAGCCACATATTCCATTGCTTTCAGTCTTTATTTACACTGTTATTCAGTACTTTCAGAGAAACTGAGCGTGTCAGCATGGTGACAAACTCTGGGGTATTATGCTGTCGCAAACAGATAATCAATTGAAAGAATCAAGTTTGAAATATTCTGATTTGATACAGAACTGACATAAGCTAAGATAAATTGGGAGAAAATAAGTATTCTGCATTGGGTTTCAAAGAAGAAATTACAACTCAACAGGAAAAAAAAATAAAGAAGCTTGGAAAAAAAAAAAAAAGAGAAAAAAAACAAAACAAAACAAAACCCAAAATCGCAGAACTTGATCTGCCAGAGGTCAAGTCAGTCAGAAACGGACCAAGAGGAATACTAAGGAATACACAGATCTACTGCAGGGGAAGGTAAGAGAACAGTACTGCAATAATTGATCCTCACTTGGCAGGGCAGGAGCAGAGACTCAAATATTTTGTTTTATGAACTGATTACACTCGTGCTTTTAATTTTTTGGCATTAAAATTTCATAAGGACTTTAATGTTGACTTACTGCTCATTTACAATAGCTACACTGATAAAATCGACCATGATGACTCTAAAAGCTTTTTAACAAACTACATGGACTATAAACTAGCCTTCAGAGACTTTCAAATGTAGCAATGTATGCTTTATTAGGACTTGTTGTTCTTTATGACAGTCTGAAAATTGGGTTTTTCTTTATATTAAATTTCAAAGCACTAAAAATCTGTGTGAATTAGGTAAGATGAGGTCTCTTGAGGTCAGCTTACAGATTTCCCCTAATTGCTTTAGATCCTACCACCTCAGTTGCAGTTGAGTTTCCTGAATTTCCAGGATTTACAAAAATAAGCCAGAACACAAAATGCTCCAATTTATCCTTCTCAATCACTCTGTATTTTCAAGCACTTGAGAGAACCTTCCCTGTGTCTGCTACAGTGTTACAAATGCAAATCACACCATTTCATGGGGCTGATATGCCCCAATTTTGAGTAGTAAGAAAAATCAGCTTTCAGGAAGGAAATAAATAAAATAATCTGAGAATAGCTTTCTCTGAAGTTGACCAAAATGATATTTTCTCTTCCAATCATGACCATTCTCTTCATCTATATACTTCCCTCCCTCCCCAAAAAAGGGTACTTAACTATCCCATGGGGTAAAGAATGTATGAGAAACATCAGAAATATTTACTTGTAAAACGGGGTTGGGAAAGGCAACTGAAAGACAAGTGGAAAGGTGAAGAGTTGAAATATCTGCTGGAATCTTGTTTGTTTAAATTTGCAGCTGATTACCACTTGCCCACATCAACTGCAATCAACAGTGTTTATATTTATCTTTGGCATTTCCTTCTGAGCTATCAATCAAAACATTTCTTTCTGGATTTCATGTTAATGTCCTCTCCCAGTCTCCAAAATATGTGGACTTAGAGCCTAATTCAACAACACTTCATTAAAAGTAAGAAATACTGAGTAATTGAGCAGATATGGGTGATTTTTTTTTTACTTCCGATACAAAGCTGATCCATTCCTTTAGAGTCCAGGTAAACTGAAGGTTTACTGAGATCAAGTTTGCTCCAAATACTTGAAAACTTACTTTTCTAACAAGAAAATATTGGAAGACTACTGCTCTGTACATAGCAATAAATTTCCAAACCCCAGTTTCTTTTGTTTCCTGAAAATATGACTTTAACTGGAAATACACTTACGAAGCTTAAGCTGCAAATCCATCCGCTCATCCTGCCAACCTAAACATGTTCCATTTTTACAAGAATTCATTACACTTGAAAAAAGCTGGTAGAGAGATTTAAAATATACATTCATACTTGATTCACATCTTGGATTTTTTACTTATTTTGTTTAAACTCCACTAAGCTATTTCAGCAACTACTCAACACTGCTGTCCAAACATGAGCATAGCAGACCCTACTATTGTCGAAGACCGCCATCACCCCTAGAGTGTTTCCCATTTGCAACAGTTTTAAGACATTTCCCTTATCTGGAGAGACAGTATTTTCTTATGTGCATTTACTTTGCACCTGCAAGCATACAGGCTCACAGCTTCCTAGTTTGATCAGTTTTTCAAAATGAGTTGGAACATGCAAAGGGATGTTCAGTGAGTTTCTGAAATCGTCTGATTGTCCTAGGGCTCCCTGTTTGTATGATATTCCACTCCTGATGATGTACTGAATTATTATTTTAAATACAAATACACAGAACATTCAGGTTGATAGAATCTTATGAATGACTTTTTAAAACTTAAAAGCCAGGCAAAGACTTTGCATTTAAATTGATTTTTTAAAAAGGGTTTCCTGAACAACCCTGTTTTCATGACCACACTTAGTGATACCTACCTACGAAGATACCATAAAGTATGGGTAGCCTAGAATAGAATGACATTCATTTACATACAAATGAACTCATTACTATTGATTTTTTTTTTTTTAAACCAGCTGTTGATTCAAAATTTGAAAGATGTTTTATTAAACTACATAAAACATTAAGCGATGGCCATTCTGTTATCAGCGACTGTTATTAATTCTTTGTACTGCTTTTTAATCTGCATTTTAGTAACCGTCATTCCATATGTTGATTTTAATCAAAACTACTGCCTCTCAAATTTTAATCCATGTTAGAAAGTATTTACAACTGTAAAGCACATCGTATCGACTGGTCTCAAGAAGTTTTAACTACGAAATGACAAGCTAACAAAATATATACTCATATTTTAATGGAACAAATATGTTATACTTCCTGTCAAGGAAATACGTATTCTACCCATCGCTTAAAGCAATATCAAATTTACAGGCAATCTCTGCTGAAACCTCCTTCAATAAACATTGACTTCAAAAGGATTAACATACATCTTTTCAGAAGCCAGCTCTTAATCAATATTCCAGGTTTTCTTTGAAACAGCAAGAACTGATGTTTTCCTCTATAATTTAATGTATAGCAGGTAAAATGCTACTCCCTCTTCCAAAACACTCACCTGGGTAACTCTGGAAGATAACGAATTCCTCCATGCCTTACATGTTTGCATAGTCATTATGATTCTGTAAATGACTTTTATTGGATTCATGTTGTAGCTGGTGGATTCTTTACATGGCAATAGCATGAGCAGGCCCAAGGGTCATGCCCTGGCTCAAGATCTGCTGAGAAATACCAACCAGAAGGGCACTGCATACCTTCAGTGCTGTTGTCGATACTTTCCTTTGCAGATGGGCAAACTAATTAAATAATTATTGGTCATTTAATATGAATACATTAAAAGTATATAGAGAAAAAAACAGAAAAATGGGAAAAAAAATCTAATGCAGCAGTACAGTAGCTGGATATGCGCAACAACCTTGACCACAGTGCTGAAAATTATCCCTCAAGAAATAATGCCCTCCTGAGCTGAAGCTAGCTGAACAAGGACTATCGTGGCTCAAACAACAGAATGAGGATGCCAAGAAAGTAACTGCAGGTAAATGGAGAAGAATACTGAATCCCAGCTACCAAATCAGCATCCTTTGCCAAAAGTTTCCAACGATGACCGGAAGCCCTTCATGTCACGCAGCCACTTTCATCCTAGAGACACTAGATTTTGTCCCACAAGGCCCAGCTCATCCTCTTGCCATACTCACACCTGTCCTGCATCTCACCCATCGTGCATTGCTACATTCCTCTATCTTAACCTTGACAGAAGGCAGAGCACAGCCTTTTGCCACTTTGGGACACAATTTGTTTAAGCAGTGAGTTGGCACACAAATCAAAAAATGAACAACGCAAGACAAAAACAGAACAGCTTGGTTCTTGCCAAATGCTGACTAAAAAATAGCCCAGCTTGAGGGCCTAACCACAACATTTCATAGGGATTTCAAAAGGCAGTTTTAGACACTGACACCATTTTTTCATGCCAGATTTTGATTATTACAAAGCCGTAGCAATGTACAATCCGACTGAGATATCCTCTGGACTATAAACCTTCCCATCACTGAGCATGAATTAATAATTTCTAAAGTGGTGGATTTTAGTTTAAACGTTGCAGCACATTACTGTTAACATTATAGCCTCTGAAACTGCAGATTGTGTACTACTGTTCATGAGTTTCCTTCCTGCAGAGTTTTTGGAGGAAACAAGCATTCAAGAACAAAGCATTGCTAATTAGCTTGGAGCCTGCCTGTCTGAAGGGGCCATCAGTAATGAAAAATGAGACGCAATCATTGAGAGACTTCAAAACACAAGAAATTGGCAAGAGCACAGCAAACCAAAACATAATTGTGTTTTAAATATTGCATCGACTTCGAAATTAAAAATATATAAATATAGCAAAATTCTTTAACAGAGATGATAAGCATAATTGGAAGGTATATCGAGCTGATTAACACATTCAGACAAATCCTTTCTATTCTGAATACATTATTCCTTTCTTGCACTGGTGGGTAAATAGCTAGCTCTAATTTTTTAACACTTTTTAATGAATTAGCCATGCTAGAAAACCATTGAGGGTATCAACAAAAACACAACTGAAATTCCATCTTATGCATTTGAAATGCATCTTGCACAGGTTTGACTGTTTGTCTTGTAGATGATTTCTCATATGCATCAGAACATAACACTGAACCAGTAAGAGAGGTTTCTGCAGTGTTTAACAGAACATTCCAGAGCAGATGCAGAGATTTACATGACGTGCACTTAAAATGAAAGATGGTATCCAGGTATTACACTTAAAGATGTATTTATCTTTACACCATCGTAACTCCACAGTGATAAACCAAAAAAAGGTGTAACAAAAATCCCAAATCTGATTACCAATGGCTATGTAACAGAATCACGTACTCCATTTCAAGGATCAATCAAAGAAGTGCTTGCAGATTTTGATTACAGTGGAAGCCAAGCACGCAACAGTGGTCCAGCATCTCTTATGGTCCTAATACACATGCAATCATCCAGAGAACCGTCTCTGAGAAACTGTTTGCATTCACATAAAAGGCTGTGGTTATTTAGACTATTTCCAAAGACACAGAATATTCTAGGTTGTTTTTTTCTCTCTCTCTATGCTAAATTTCTCAGTACAATTAACAGCAACAACAATCTTCACTGCAAGATATTTGCTTATTTTATGTTCATACTATCCCCATAGGAGAGAAGTGTTGTCAGAATCTCAGCAGTGTAAATTAAAATATTTCCACTACATTTACTTTCCAAAAACATTCTCTTTGAGCAAGGATTGTTGCTCTTGATGAATAAAGCAGCCATAAGTTGGACTAAGTTTGAAGAGAAGACACTCTCCATTTCACTGTACCTTATAATTTAGAAATATCAATACTCATTCCACGTTAATGGACTGTGCCAAGGCAGACATCCAAAATAACAAAAGAAAGTACTGCGGTAAATTCTGAAGTTCCAAGAGAGAAATCAGGTGTTAACAAAAAACTCACATTTCAATTATTCAGAAAAGAGCTATAGGCACGTATCAGTATCTACATTATTTATTCAAAGCTTAACTGGGTCTTTTTAAACTTAAATTTGACTGTGACTGATTGTCTGAGAGATAACTGGTAAGTTGGAAAATCCATATTATTAGCATGAAAGAACATAAAATCTTTGATTTATAAACAGTTTAGGAATAGACAGGAGAGGGAAGTATTTAATACAATCTTTACATCTACTTAACACAGAAAATAGCAAATAACATAGAGAAACTGCTTCCATGAGAATGGAGAGATTTTTATTCCCTTTTTTTTTTTTTTCCTGGGAGTATATGGAAGTAAGGAAATTGAGAGCAAATTGTGTTCTATAAAGTTTATGCACCACATGTATTTTATATTTACAACTCTCTGGCTTCTGTCACCTTTTATTTCAGAGTCATTGTGCCAGTTCTTTCCCTGTTGAAGGGCACACACATTGGCTTGCCCTTCCTATACAGCTAGCACAAAACAACAGTCCCCAGGCTCCAGAACAGATTTTCAGAAATATCACATAGCAGTATTTATGTACATACATATACACACATAGATGCATCATACATAAGCACCTCGCATAACGGGTCATTAAATTGGATGGAAACAACAGAAAGAGAGAAATAAAGAAGAATCTGTAATCCAGTATCATTTGCTTCAATGTAATGGTAAAATACTGCAGAGTATTTCTGTACCAACGGAAAAAAAATTGTAAAAACTGGAACATCGACAACTTTACTGAGTTCAATGAATAACTACTTGAATAACTAGTTACTACTGTTGCTTATTTTTAAGATAAAAGGACCAGTAAGAATCCACGTTCATGCATTCATTATTTTTTAAACCAGGCATTTCCAATAATCAGCTGAGTACCCACATAACCTACAATAAGGCATTCTTCCTCTTTTCCTTTCAATAGTAGTATCTCTATTCCAAAATATATGTATATTATTGAAATACACATGATTACAATGAATTCAATGAAAAGGCAGAAAGTGCTTTCAAAATATTCTTCTAGATTGCAAAAGAAGTTAGTTTTACAGAAACCTTGCCATCTAGGAAGAGCTATCATTAAACAACCATCTACAAAATCTAATCTATGCTCTGTTCATCTTCATAAATTCAAAGGCTGGAATGCCTACCTTCTGTGCAGAAAACAAGTCGGTATTTGTACACGAATGGAAGCACAACAAACTTTTTGACAGAACTGCTTCTTCATTTTTACTTACTGATCAAAGAATGCAAAGAACAAGGAAGGTAAAGCTGCACAATACAAGTTCCAGTGGCTAGGCTATGAGGAATCCCTCACACTGCCTTCTCATCCTACTTAAGACATTATGCAAATGGACAGACAAACAACGACCCAGAACACATGCTGACATCTTTTAGCATACAATGTTTAAACAGTTAAGAAATACTAACATTGGTACTCTTCCTTAAGTCCGCAAAAATTCTTATGCTTCACCAAAAGAAAAGAGAATTATTTCAAACCATTAAGAGATAAAGCAAGGAAGTAAATAGCTGCGTACTGTTTGCAAGATTTCAGGCAAAAACTGACCATAATATGGCTGATTTGAGGAAACTGCACCATGGGGAAAATTGTGGTGTTTGCTGTTGCTCCCTTAAATTGCAGGGATTGCATTTTATTGTGCGTACAGTTTGCAGAACAACATAAAACATTTTCAGCTGAGCCAAATTTCTGGACACTAGCAGTGCATAATAATTAATAAAGAGCTTGATTTAAAACACAGCAGCCATTTCATCATGAGAAGGTCCTAGTAATAAAAATTAAATAATTAAAATGCGAGTAAACATAAATCTACATCCTTCAGAACACCTTCCTGTACATTTACGTTGTCTCTGTAGAGCTGGACTATCTTAGAGTGACTCATATCAGAGACAACACACTGGAATGAACTGATCACTCCTCCAAATGGAAACTCGAAGATCTCTATAACGGCACTCTCTTCCACTGGTGGAGAAGTTTTGGTGTTATCCCATGGGACCCAAAACAACCCTGAATGCACTATCAAGAAATTATGATATAAACAACGTCTTTTATGAAAAATGATATCATTCATACTAATACCAGTAGGACAGTTTTGTTTTATTACAAATGAGATAAAATATTTTATCATTGACGGAACTTTTATGATTGCAAGAGATACATATGGGAAATAACAATTGAAACCATTTGCAGATAGTAATGCATTTACTAATTGCTTCAATTCTCAGGAAGTGGAAAAATATCCAAAAGTTCCTGGCTTTAATCTCCTCCTTTCTTCAGTTTTTTGTTAATTAGATATCAAGTAAACCTCTGTACAATATGACTGTATGGTCCTCTGATACTCTGCCTGTAATACACAAGCACTTCCTTACGCTTCCACTTGTTTCACTTTAGAGAATGGTGTGACTAATTTGGGTGTATTTTGTATATTAGGCAAAAGGGCCATTTATTTGAGAAGAACTAAATTTTTCTATCTATACGAACAAAATTACTTTTCCTATGAGAAAGTGTTAAATATGAGAGAGAACAAAAAAACAGTCTGTTGTAACATGCTATTTAGGTTCTCGGTGAGGTTCCATCACATCTTACTGCCATACTATTTCACTGGAAAATCTGTTTTGAGTCCTCAGAGAAGCAAGCAACTAATCAAGTACATGCATAGTATTTATTATCAAGTACATGCATAGTATTTCCAATAACACTGCTGAAAAACAAACTGAAATTTGAACTTAAATGCTATGAAAGGACTAAGTTTCCTGATAAAGATACAGAAAGATTACAGGGTTCTTATTCATTTTCTGAGCATCTAGATATATGTTTCTAATTTTCACTTGTAGGTTAAGAGAGGTTGGTTTGTTCAATCAGTGATAAACCTAAAAAAATCTTTTCACGGAACAAATTTTGAATACAGTGAAAGGTCATCAAGAAGGCTAAGCCTTCAAAATGAAAGCGTCACGCTCTTTCTTCCCCTCCTGAGATTTATCATCTTGAACTACTGCAGGTCCTCAGACTCTGAAGATAAGGATTAATCCTGCTCATATTTTTGTACTCGGAGGGCTTTTCCTTTGTGGACATGTAAAATTAATCATTTTGCACTACACTTTTCAGCAAGCATTACATTTCTGCTCCAAAGTTCATGCATTTCCTCCAAATACTTGCTGGAAGTAAAGGGAGTTCTTAAACAGTGGCACTTCATGATCTGATTTCCTGCTCCTTGCCCCCTTCATATGTTATGATATCATTTCACCCTAAACATGCTTGGGCTACCCAACTGCATTACTCACAAGAGCCCAAATATCTAATAGAGTAACATAGCACTTAAACACATAGAAGAATCTTACTGCACTGTAAAGGAAATATGAAGGAAGTAGAAAAGAGGAGTGATCCATACAAAATTTAAATATCACTGTACAGAAGAAAAATAACCTTAAAATCATTAACGATAATGAAGCAAAACAAATTTCTTTCAAGAACTAAATTGTAAGAAACATTTTAAATTGAGTGTCTTCTCAGAATAAATTACTCTTCATGTTCAATAAAACACATCTTTCAAGACTGACTAAAGATTATTCACGTTTCAAACGCTAGCTGTATGTAACAGTAACTATAGATGTCGGCTGTTCGGTACTTGAAATCTTGCATTTGGTGGTAGGGCTTTTTTGTTGGCTTAAGTTTTATTAATTTTTGTTTGAATTCTCTGAAAGTTCCAAAACGTTCATACCTCATCCATGTCTCCAAGAGATTTACAGTATTTGCAGTACTTCATTTCCCAGCCTTAATCTCTCCTCATTTTTTTTCCACCATTCCAACCACATGCTTTGAATTTGATTTTTGAAAGTAAAAATAACTAACGAGGAGAAGGCCCCATCAGATAAGGACTGGGAACATGCTGATGTTTTAATCTGAGCAGGAACAAAGCAGAAAACATTTACCTCCTTGCTCCTCAGTGCAAATGTTGGTTGGTTTTTTTTTTCCTAAGTGCACTCAAGAGAACTGTGAAATAGAAGACATCTGGGCAATCAAGTTCTGCTACTTTTTTCTCCCTTACACTTGCACTCCTTACATACCTGCAGCCCACAACTCCTGGTTGATTCTGTCAACTTACAATAGGAGATAAAACGTTCACAGAACATCAATGGATTGCAGTTGTATAAAGTAAGATCTTTATTTTCAGGTTTCTGTTAGTTTTCAATACTAAGTTCCTTTATGTTTAAGTTTCTTGCCTTTTTTTGTAATTTTATGCACTTAATAGAAAAGGCTTTGGTTTTGTTTTTTTTTTTGTTTTGTTTTGTTCTGTTTTATCAGTTCAAGCAAATTCTATCTCAGAGAAAGTAAAATAACACATAAAATTGCAGTTGCTAATGCATTCAGATATGAGCTCTAACATTTCCTCAAAGGAATTTCAATTTCATTTTTCAGGAAATCACAATAGACATTCAATGTTGTGAGACAAAATCCCATGGAGAATACTTCACCTTTGTTTGTGCTTCTGAGGCTGTAGGTATTATCATATAAGAGGTCTGTGATTTTGCAACTACTGTTTCACTTGGGATAAGAACACGTTTATGCACATTCAACAATTTATTCTTGTTTCTGCAATATTAATCACATATAGCAAAAATATTCCACCAGAATGATAGAAACAGAAAGGCTCCATTAAATAGCTTTTATTTTTAAGAATTGCAGGAAAAATAAAGCACTTGCACTAAGAACAACAAATTACTTGCAATACTACCTGGGAATGATTTAGAAGAGATAAGGGAAGAGGCTGAGTGCGCCTGCTGGCTGACCCACACATTATCTAACACCACTTAGCCCCTAACACCAGGATTGGAGTATTACGCTCGAGCAAGGCCTGGGTGATCTGGAAGATACACACACAGCCAGTTTCATTTAAGATGTCCTGTTCCAACTACACTGGTTTGTATTCTTCAGTTAAGATCCCAAGCACCGAAACAGAGACTCCTTTTGAACTGTGTTCTAGATAATCTGAAAATCTCAGCAGAGTTCCTTGATATCTGATCTATTGTATAATGCTGGAATTGAAAATCATGGATATGTAAGCCACAAATTGCAGATATCTACAGTTTTTAAAAAAATACCACAATAATATATTTTAGAATAGGGTCCTAGGGGTTAGGAGGCTCTGGTATTAAGCTGAGCAAACCCCTGCATAGATGTTAGCCTCAAAAGAAGCTCAGTCAGAAAACTCTTGCCTGAGGAAGTTCAAGCAATAATATTTTCATTTAGAAATAAACATTCCACAGGTTATTGAATAACAAAGTAGGTGCTACGAACATGAGCAAACTCTGCTGTACAGAACTAGGGATGTCCTCTGCAATGGGATGAATGAGTTTCTCAGTGTTTTCACAAGACAGCACTCCTCAGCAGGGATTTGTATCCCCTTTACATGAGAAAATAGCACAAAGATCCATAAATGCAAATCCAGGAAGATCATGTTTTAAGGAAGTTCTCATGAAAGTAACATGCCTTTCATTCAGATACACACAGTGCTATCTACAGCCCAAAACTGTAGGACTTGCTCTGCAATAACTGTTTCTGAAATGTCAATAGCTCAATTAAATGAGAAGGGGAAGCTGGATACGAGGAAAGGGGCCCATATTTTCCAGCTGCATGATCGAGACATGCAGTGCAGTGCACATCAGTCTTTTCTCATGTGCTTAAAGGTTACTGTAACCATTGTGTAATAAAACTGCTAAGTTATTGGGACGCTGTGTCCCAGTGTGGTGATTAGCCAGGCCTGTTAGCAGCTCCGAATGCTTCAAACTATAACAATGAATATCAGGATTAAAAGAAGAGAGAAACTCATAATATCTTTCACCTTGAAGGGACAGTAAGCCTGAACAGTTCTGTCAGAAAATATATTTTCCTTTTAAAAAGGTTCCTAGAGAATTCAATAACGTCATCATAGTAAAGTCATAGTTGCCAAGGATGACCTCAGTCCCTTCTAAAACATCAACTCTGCTCAAATTCAAGTCAAGTTTGTGTTCCATTACTCAGTCTCAGGTCTCTGCTGCTAAGCAACCATAACGCACGGAGTCACACATGTGCTTTCAAAATGCACTGATTAAAACATCATATGATCATCCTGCTCCACAAAAGTAATTCAGCATTTGCCAACTTTTAATAACTGATTACAGCCTAATGAGGACACACGTACCTCCTCTTGCGCCAATGGAAACAAGATAGAGCTTGGTCTATCAATTTATGTATAAGTGGGCTGCTCCAAAAGCATTGAGTCCTATTTTATTCTGTTGGCCCACTGTATCAGAGGTGGATGTTGGTGGTATGGCAGCAGAGGCTGAACCTTCCCACCAATATCCCATTACACTTTGTTTCTGTGTAACAGATGGCAGCAGAGGGGCAGTCTGGTAGAATGGTGTCTCACATGGAAACACAGAAAGAGCATAGAGGTGGAATTGAATTCCTCCCTGCAGATAATATTGCATCCACTGACATTTGTTGATGCTTGCTGGCTGGTTATTGAGACCAAACAGTGGATGTGAGCACACTGAGTAGGTGGGTGATGTGTTTCAGCAGTGGTGACAGTGAGTCACCTCCACTGGTGCAGCTCTGTATGAGCATGACACACAGGCTCTTGCTAATCACTGGCAGAGCTAGTGGTGGTGGCTATGTTGAAAAATAGTGTTTTGTAGTTCTATCAAACAGTGTCATTGTGCTTTCTGTATCTGTTGTAGATCCCACAAAAATAAATATGAGACATTACTTTCAGTTTGATGTACATACATAACAAGCATAACTTGGTCAACTTTTTATGTTTTACCTTTCACAGTAAGATGAATACTGAGTTTCCTCCAAATATTTATTACTTTCATGGACCAGTTCCAACAAAAAAGAGAAAACCATAAAAAAAACAAAAAGCCCAGCAAGTTAGAGGAAGACTTTAACTAGGTCTACCAATTACATGAACACTGGATAAAACTCTTTTAATAAATAAATCCAGCTGTGAAGACATACTGCAGAACTAAGGCAAAAAATACCATCATGAAGCAAATTAAGCATGATTTTGTGCAATTGAGCCACGTTGAACCTCAAAACAAATGGAGGGAAAACAGTGAATTACGTGTAATTCAGCGTGCGTAATGCAGTTCTACCTTTCAACTGCCAATTTCTCCAAATGGTGTAATTTTTTTTGTTTTATTTTGTCAAACACTTCAATTTTAGAGATTTGTAGAAAGGTTTACATAGCATTATACTCAAGAAGTACATCTCAAATCACTTGTTTTTCTGCACTCTTTCCTAGTGAAACTTTACTTAAGATAATTGGAAAAATTCTTTGCACTCTGAGCTTAGCTCTTTGCCCTCCACATTGTTTTCCCTGATGCTGCAGCTCACCTGCTGTTACTTCCTCACTGTTTCTCTAGTTAAACTTGGACCGTGTAAGAGCTAAAAACCTAGTTAGTTCTCACTGAGCCCATTCAGAACTGTACAACATATCTAAACTTTGATTCTCAGTAACCCTAATTCTGGAAATGGGATGCAAAGTCCCAAATTGGCCTTACATAAAACCAACAGATCCGCAAGAGTATTTTTGGTTTTGTTTCTGGTTCTGTCTTGCACACAAACTATTAAGGTCTTATTCCTCTTCACGAGACATACTCACCTGAAGAAGCCATTGTCATTTGTGTCAAAATTAAGTCTGATTGCAATACCTCTACTGTCAGTACTGATAGCTTTCTTACAATTACCACGTCTATCTACTGCTACAGTTAAACAAGCCAACGTGCATTTTGATCCATAACAAAATCCTATTCCAGACAGATTAATGCAAAAGAGGACTAGAAATGACATCTCAGCTGAAGGCATGTTATAATTACACAAATATTTGAATGAATACCAGAAATAAAATGTTTTTATTTGTTGTTGTTGTTTTTTGCAGATTTCCCTCTAATTGTGAACTGACTTTTATAACAAATTGCAATAGAGCTGCACCACGAGTACTTCTTCCACTACAAGTCATAGAAATATCACCAGAAAAAGAGAATGCTTCAAAGTACATGCCTGGATGGACACTACAGCATTCACCCCCAGTTCAGGCTTCGTAGATTAGCTGTTGCCCATTATGTTCCTAACTCAGATATTATTCTTGACATAGCCAGGACACTAGTAAAGATAAATGTAAGTTTTTAAAATGCTATAAACTTTAAAATAATATATTTTTACAAAGAGAGATGTCACACTGCCTATTTTCATGCCCAGAATTAGATTTAAAGAATAAAAATAAATTGAAATATCCTGAGACATCGATGGAATCAATGGCAACAGTCAATAAAACAGAGCCCCACCACCAGACACTAAATCAGATCAGATGTCTTTTCTTTTGAAAACACTTATTGTCCATTTTCTCTGGACTTCACATGTTACAGGCAAATAAAATCATGTAATTTTGCTTCCCTCAAATTTTCTCAAGCTATTCAGAAGCTTATTTTGAATGGAAAGATAGCTTAGGCAGTTAAAACTATACGTTAGTCATGATAATTTAATTATTTTTCTATTGATCATTTTTATTACTGCATTTTGCACTTCATCTGATTATTTATCAGCTACTGTAATGAACTTCTACTGCTTTATTGCATTATTTTGTAAACAAAGTACAAACTACAAAACTGGAGCAATAAAGTTCCTATAATTTAGCAATAAGGCTGAATTTTAATTAAGTTATGGGAAGATGGTTTTGAAGACATTAAAGCAGGATGGTTTACTCAATAAAGGCAGAAAAAGCAGTTCATTCTTGCCTAGCAGAAATGAAAAAGTGTCTTCATATGACTTAAAAAAAAAAAAAAAAAAAAGGAGAAAAACTAGATATAACTTTCAGAAGAATGAATACGGATATTGTATGGTAGCTCTGTAAAGAAAAAGAAATGAACATTCGAGCTGATTCCCTTGTTATCAGCATTTCTTTAAGCCATTATCCCCCAACAGAGACATTCACAAAACTTACAAGGCATGATGATGGATGGAAAAAAAAGAAACCTAAACCCCAAAATACGTGACCCCACATGGTCCTAAAATAGTAATACATGCATAACATTTATACAACTTGGCATTTCTGAATACGCTAGGAGATATTTCAGCTTCACACTCCTTTTAACAATATATTTGACATCTGTAATACTTGTAGATTTTTAAGACTGTTTTCTTGTATTCCTCATTACTTGGGAAAGCTACGTACCTGTATTTCTTGTGTAGCACTGTTTTTCTTTTGGCTTGTGCACTCCACACTGGCTCCAGCAGAGTTCTGGTATCCAGTTGGCCCCTCACTGGACGCAGTGTTCTCTCCTGTTTACAACCTAAGGTTGTAGGCTTTGCATTACAACCTAATCCCTCAACCCAGAGAATGGGGCCATTTTCTCTGGACACAAATTCACTCCCTGACACTCTGCAAGAGGTCTGTAGGTGTTCACTGAACCACAGGAAAGCTCTTTCTGTGTTCTACCCAATTAATAAGCTAATTTCTTCTCCTCAGTTAAGACCTCATTAGTTAGATTTCCCTTCAATGTATGTTGAAGAGTTAGCTTGTCTTTGGAGTAAGCTGGAGAGCAGAGCAAGCAGGTAGATTCAGCTCCTTCACTCTCAACGCAAATCTCAGAAGAGAAGCCATGACAGGATAAAGTATGCACATGCCTTATCTCTGCAGGAAGCATACCAGTTTCTGTAATGCACAGCTCTTATTCCTCACTAAATATACACCTAGTACTCAGCTGGCATACATTCAAACAACTGAAGTTATCGCAGAAATGAAGTTCTGATTAAAAAAAAAAAAACAACAACAACTATTTCAACCTAAGCAGGGGTGTCTCCATTCTAATAATAATGTCTTATGATATGGCTAATTTCATGCAAATCCAACCACGTTAGAGAGTCTTATTTAGAATTTATTTTATTTTTATTTATATTCTCAGCAGTTTCTTTCCTCTATTATTCAAAAAGGCATTCCACTTCAGTTGTAGAATAAAATTCCTGGGTTCCATGAACCTAATTTACCTTCACTCTAGATAACAGAAGCATGAGATTATTTTTGTTAATAGCATTTCCCTTTAGCTTTCTGAAGATAGGAGTAAGAATTTAAATATGATATTTCAGAAAGACAGTGTTCTCCTGACTACACCAAAATAACCCAATTAATTAGGAAGACAAAAGGTTTTTTTGTTGCGCATGCAATGACATTATGGAACTTTTATTCTCTTATGGAACAAAATGGAAATAGAATTACAACATACTCCATGGACCAAAACAAACTTGATGCTCTTCTCTCCTAAAAATCATGGAGTACAAGCAATAAGGTACATATGCAGCAAACATGGTTTTTAGACAAACATCATCTTTTCCTAGCAACTACCTCCAGTATGTTAACTTAAATAATTGATGAATCTGCAGAGGAGATGGAAGATAGAAAGCCAGCAGCACCGTGTCCACTATAACACAAACTGGAATGACCAAATGACAGCAATGACTGAGAGGACAGATGACAAAATTAATATTAATAAGCACTAGATGACATTCAATCACTGTCCAGCCCTGGCTACAACGAAAGGTAATTCAACATTAAGCACAGCAGTAGAAGAGAGATGACACTTCGGTTTTTGTTTGTTTGTTTTAATAGCTTCTACCACTAGCAGGGAAGGGACAAAGTTAAACACATCTGTAAAGTCCCCTTGGCAGTTCTCTCTTCATAAAAGCAAAACAGGTCCTTATCTTCCTACCCTGAAATAGGATCAGAAACCCCTAGGCCTTCCACAACATTGCTGTGGCAGAGGTGAGCAGGGTCAGGCACTGCTGGGCAGTCAGCCTTGGGAGAGCTCTGTGTGTTCCATACAGACACTGCAGCTACAGCTATGGTATGACCGTGCCCAGCTAGAAGGCATTCATGTCACACTGACACAATGACCTGCTAGGCACAAGCATAGCAGAAAAGTGTTGTATAAATTTAAGCCTATGCAAATATTGTTAATTGAGTTTCCATATACGTTAATATTGAAGATCTGAAACTTGGCACAAAAATCAGTAAATACAAACAGTATACAGCTTCTGTGGTAGAAGTTCCCACTGATGTGCACACAAGTATTTCTCCAGTTAGCCTCAGCTTTTCCATAACTGTAAACCTTCCCTATGTTCCGGTATTGCATAAAGCACTCTCAGTGTTTGCATAAGGCCACAAAAGCCAAATATCTACAGCTTCTTGTCCTAGCAAAAAGCGTGCTGCACCTAGCATCTTTTCTGTGTGGATACATACCTACGTATCAGCTACGAAATACCAAGAGAAATGCCATGTTTCTGCAAAGTAAAAGTGAAAGGTGAAAGCAGTTTGCATTCACAAAGCAATGGGACGTACATCTTTTTCAATACAAGTCAGGAGATGCAGCCAATGGGATTGTTATTGCAGGAGACAGAAAAATCAAAAGAAAACGTTGAGTTAAAGATTAAATAACACTGTTCTGCGTGTCATGGCTGATGGTTATTACTGCAGTTATTTGAAGACGGATAACCCAGAGAAATTACAATTTCGGAATGTGGAGGAAGACATGCTCCAAAATATTAAAGCAACATATATTTTAATATAAGGAGCAATGCATTTTATCTTATTCTCCTGCAGAATTGCTCATAGCAGATCCATTGAATAGCTAGGCTTTTAAGAGAAAGGCAAGAAAAGAAAGCAAGAAGTCTGTATGAAGTTACAACTCCTTTAAAAAGCTGCTAATATCAGATATCTCAACTGTAGAGTTTAAGCACTCTGTAAGTGCTTGCTTTTTTTTTTTTTTTTTATAACAAGTCGGAAGATGCTGGCTAAGCAAGGTATTTACTTCATACCTTCCATGCAGCACAGAAAACATTTTGTAAGCCATCTGAGTTGCAGGTATGCAAGTTGACATATTCAAGCCTTAGTAAGTGGTTTGGTCTCGTGTTAAAATTTGCTGTTCTCTGTGGAGCTTTGCAAGCAATGATAAATTCGACTCACAGCTGAGTGAAACACGGGATGACTGGCAGTATAGGCCTTCTACCATGCAGCAAAATGACTCACAAAATGACTTTCTAGAACATGGCAAATCAGTGAGAAATTGTTTTCAGATGCAACTTCTTCCAACAAAATCTACACAATAGGATCCCATCCAATGCCATCATCACATACTTTCCTGTTGACAGAAAAGAGACTCAGGTACTTCCAGAGCTCTTACATAACAACAAAGATGTAAGCATATATATGAAAAATTGATGAACTAAGTCTTGCCATCTTTGAGTAAGTTTTCATGTAATGTTTTCTGAGTATTCAACTATCATTTGATTGTGGAAAGCACTTAGAGTTCAATAATCAAATTAAAGCAAAATACACTTTCCAGGAAATTAAAAAAAAAATCTCATCTGGTATCAGCAGGTATAAGGGTGTAGTTTCTGACAACATCTAAATTCTCTATCTTAAGCAATGAACCCTCTTCTCTTTCACTAGAGATTTCTTTCCCTTTGTTCTGTACCGAAGAACATTATACCGAATTAAAGAGAAGAACAGCAGACTCAAGAGAGTGTTGAAACAACATTTGAACATAAACATTGGGAAAATCTGATAACAATTTATCATTTTCCTACCACATGGCTTCAAATTCAAACAACCAAAAAGTTTTCTCTTGGAAGAAAACTACTGTCTACTTTCCACGCCAGGCCTCAGAAATCTTCCAGCACCCATGACTGATGCTAGCTGCACAGATTAAAGGTTTCTTTCAAGATCACCACTTTTCCTATGACAGAGATTGTTCCTCCCCATTGCCCCTTTCCAGTGCAGCTGTTTCTCTGCTGCTTTTTCCAAGCCATACCCCTGGTCCCTCTCTACTGACTGCTCCTGTTTTCATCATGCCACTACCACCCAAAGCAGCAGTTTAATTTTGCTGCTGGCTACTCACAGCTGAAGATGTGCTTCATGAGTGGCACCTTTCACACTGTTATTCTCCTGATTTATTTCCATAATACTTTAATAGATTTTCCTCTTTCATTCTGGATAGCCAAACTAAAAGATTCAGCATCTGCTAGATTCAGAGAGGTTGTACACAGTGGATCCAACACACTAAATGAAGTACTTCCAACAAAAACAAAAAAAATATCTTCAACAAAAAAGAGAATTTTTAAGCCTCAAGATTAAGCCTGTTAAAACAGAGACACAGAAGGATATAGGATTCTACTCCGCAGGCTGTAGGACAGGGCAGTAAGACCTCCAGGTCAGCCTCAGACGGGTGCATAATCAATGGCAGTCCAGTCAGCTACAACAGCCTTCCTGGGGTCTTCCAGCTCAGCTGTTCTTCTGCCAAGTTCTGACAACCTCCCTAAACTCAGCCACCAGCACTCTGCCTCCCCAGGAAAAGAAAATACAAAATGTTATTTCTTACAAAACTATAATAAAACAAAGATGCAGCTCTCCAATTTCTTAAATGTGTTAGATCACAGTTTAGCTTTCAGATATTGCACATTCCATTCATTCCTGAAACAGTTTTTTATTCCAGCACATAATGTTCCTGGAAAAATGCTCTTGCAAAATAATGCTAATTAATCGTGTGGATATACTGGGGATGAGGGAAATTATCCATCATCTGTAAAGTTTCCAATCCATTTGTGGCATGGAAGTTACATGAACATGGATTCTTGGCAGCCAGTATTATTCTGTATCTATTTAGACATGTAAAAATGATTCTCCAGCAATATTTCATAATGCATTTGCTAACACTGATTTTATGAAATACACAGAAAATCAACTGAAAGTTAAGTGCAGACAAGCTCTACACTCAAGAGTACCAGCACAGCTTTAAGATGTGCACAAAGCCACAAGCCTGGTGTAAGAAGAAAAAAGGTGAAGATAAGTATATTTATTCATATCTTATTATATAACTGTTGATAAGCAAGATGCAACATAACATACAAGTCAAACTATTCATGTGTCATATTTTATGTTTTGTGACTACAGAATGCACAATGGATATTCATGTCAGTGTACAAATATAACTGCTGACTCCATACGTTCTGGATTTCCTTTTTTCAAATGACAGTTTGCCATTTAAGTGCATTTGTATTTCCCACCAAGGGAACCAGCTGATGTTGACAAATGAAGTTCCTCTGCAATTTGTAACCACTGATAAATCTATTATAATAAAATTATTGATATATTACACATTCCTAATGTCTTCAGGCTTTATTTAAAGTCCAAAGAAACCTCAGTGAATTCAGTTTCCATAAACTTTAAGTCCTGGCTGTAATCAGACTATTCCAGCATTTTGAAACAATATATAATGCAGATTCTAATGGGATGGTTATAGAGATTCTAACAAGATCAAAATTAGGATAAAACGCTGAGTTACAAACCAGAGAAAAAATTATCTCTGTACAGATACTAAGAAGTTGTTAATTGAGTGGACTAGAACCAATTATTCCCCCTAAATCAATGATACGGGAATTAAAGCAACTGCTTTCTATATGCAACCATTTAATATCACATCACAAACCAAAAGTCAAATAGAACAGATGAAGGAGATACCAAATATATTGACTGTATCTATATGGACAACTTAACCACCTGTCTTGAGAAAAATCTTTAACAGATTTTTAACCAAGGAGTAAAAGACTGTTTCAATTAAAAAACTGATATTGATACATGACCACTAATAGCTGGGAATCATAAAAGCTCAAATACACTCTGTGGTGACTCATAAATGTGCAAAGAGGCATTTGAACCCTGAGCAAAGCTTCTCACAGTCATCTGAAAACTACAAGTTAATTACTTAATTACAATTAAAACAGATTATTTCATCCACTCTACTTTAAGAGCAGACCAACTCAACGATCCCCCTGCTTTGTCTCTCCTATGAATGCAATGCAGAGATATTTGTGATCCAGAATCTCTGTGAAGAGTTGACATTCACAAGATTTTAGACACTGTAATTTGTCAGCCCCTCCCAGGTCTGCATCAGTCAACAATTCCTTGATTTTTTTTTTTTCTGCCTACTAGAGAAGAATCCTAACAACGAGCACCTGAGTGCCTGTTTGTGCTGGTGGTGTATAAGTCTACAGGGAAAATGGAACCCTATTATCTTCATAAGTTTCAGGAACACTATTCAAGCTGGGAAGGCATTCCGATATCAGAAGATTACCAAGAAGCCCCTAAAAAATATTGTTAAAAATAGTCTAATACACACAGTAAAGAGTATAGAAAAAAATCGTTTTTCATAAAAACAATCAACACGTTGCCATGTCCAAATGCTTGGAATGGTTATGAAAGTTGATGAAGCAGAACTAGCCATGGAAACTTCTTTCTTTTTTTTTTTTTTTGGCAAAGGCAACACAGATAGGAATTTTCACCTAACTGATGAATCCAGCGCAGTACCAAATCCAGCCTGCTAGAAAATAGCTTTTCATGTTGTAGGGATAAATGCATGATAAGCTACATGGGATCACTGCAAATTCAGCAAGCTTTGAAAACTGAAAACTAGCTGGAGATGCACAGCTGCCTAGACCCAGCCCAATACTCCTGAGAAACACTCAGCAACAGCTAAGGATCAATAAAAACCATATCAGACCAACCACATTCCTACAGAGAGAGATGCAATATGCCTTTTTCACCTCTGCTGAACTGTGCCGTACACATATGCAAAGATCATGTTGACATTTTGTATTAAAAGTTTTCCTTTCAAATACCAGCAGTTCTCGCTAAAACCACGGGGTATGTTATCCATTACCACTCAAAAGCGTGCATAAAAAATAAACAAACTTGCTTTGTTTATTCTCTGTCACAGCTATTAGGTCACTTATTTATTCTTGGTGCTGTCTCTGACTGAAGTCTGAAGTTCAGTTATTGCACTGATACTAAATTGAGACTTTTCTAACCAGTTACCTCTCAGTGCTGACTGTGATCAGTCAAGGTGGCAATTAACTGTAAAGCACAATTACTTCATCTAGGCCCCAACCTCTTGATTGCAACATTGCATCCATGACTTGTATCACTAAGTGCTGTCACTTTTATCTGTAACTGGTTTCACACACAAAACATGCCCAACCCCAGGCTACAAATCAAAACCTTAACAGGAAAATAAAATAATCTCTATAACGATTTTTTCCTGGGAAAGCACTGACAGTCTGAACACGTTATTAAGGCATGTTAATGTTTCTGACTCAAAAAGTAACTTGCGGTGGGCAGAACTGACTTTGCTTGCAGCAAAAGAGGAGGCTGCACAATGGTCTGCTACGAGCATCCAGCAATGGGATTCCAGGCAGATGAATGGATACTGAGATTTTATAACACAAGTGCTACAGAGTCTACTTCTGAGTAATGGACTCTGAAAGATTCCTTAATTTTATCCAGATTACCACAGCAGACAAGAAAGCTCCGAAGGCCTACAAAATCTGGAGCAGGCAAAGGCAGATTTAAACCCATTACATGTTTAAGTAGATTAAACAACATCTGGGTTCTTCCAGTCTAATCAATTTAGCCGAGAGATGTCAGGGTTGTGGGGAAGGTAGGCGATCACCACCACTCACAAGATTAATTTATTCTATTCTCTTTCCCCTCACTGCCACAACAGCTATTAAGTGACAGACATTTCACCCGACGTGGAGAGGGAATGCTATTTTATTCTCTACAGCTGCAAATCCATATTTAAGGTGTCAAAAAATAAACTAGGAAGGTCTTTTTCATGATATTCCATCAACATGCTCCATATCCTTTTTACTCAAGTGATCTAGTTCTTTTTTAACCATTTATCTTTTGGAGTTCTAGACTTCAATTTCCCCCCCCCCCCCCCCCACCCCCCCCAAAAAAAAAATACAAAGCCAAAATCTAGCTGTAATCATCACTGTTTTATGGAAAAGAAGAGCTTGTTTATCAACCACCCCTTCATGAGAAAGATGGAGAGATGTTTCCTTACATCCTCGTCCCTAGGATCTGCTGCACCTGCAGTTCTCTCGAGAGAGCAATGCTCTGAGTTTGCATGGAGATGAAAAGAGCAGCTGATTGGAAATCACTTGGGGTGAAGTGAGCTGCGGGCTTCACGTATGACTTCTCCTGCAGAATACCTGGAACAGGACTACCAATAATCTGCAGAACAATACAACACAACTGCAAGGAAACAAATATTCAAAGCTAGACTTGTGGCCTTCGTATATTTAAAGGGAGAGGGAAAACAACTTTTTACACAGGTAGATAGCAATAGGACCAGCTTTAAACAAAAGGAGGTAAGACTCTGACTAGATGTTGGGCAGGTTTTTACTGACAGCGGCCAGATACTGGAACAGGTTACTCGGAGAGGTCATGGACACCTTGTCCTTGGAAGTGTTCAAGGCCAGGATGGATGGTGCCCAGGGCAACCTCATCCAGTACCTGATCTAGCAGTTGGCAACCTTGCATGCGGCAGGGGAGTTGGAACTTGATGAGCCTCAAAGTCCCTTCCAACTCAAGCCTTTCAGTGGTTCCATGAATACATCATTCTTGTGGGAATGCCTCTTACAGCTTGTGCTCTGCTCTCAGGATCGAAGGTAAGAATTTTCCCCGCTGGTTAATTGCTTTGCACTTTTTATCCTCTTGTTTGTTAAGTTTTTGTTCTTCCACTTTTTTTTTTCCCCCCAAGAGAAAGCTTTAAGCAGTAGATGGAAACAGGGAGAGCATAATTTGTAGTGGTGGAACAAGCTACTGAATACAGATGTTGAGTGTTATTTAAACAGCAACATTACTCTGAAGATAAGTTGTTGAATCTGTGTACTGTTCTTTTTCTAATACTGTTGCTGCATTCCAAAACAAAGTGAGCTGCAGTAATTAAAGCTACAGGTCATCTAAGTATGATGTACAGACAAAGAACTAAAAAGCTAGCAAGATGAATAATGCCACTGAAAAACAAGCTAAGGTGATGCACAACAGAGATCCTTATGGCCTTGTCATTAACTGACATACTAAGGTATAGTGATTCTGTAAGTCTCCTCAGAAATATTAAGAAAAAGATATTAAAAGTTTACTACACATACAGATAAATGCCTAGGCATGTCTAAGTGATGAGAAGCAACAAATACTCAAATCAAGCCAATGAAACAGCTATAAAATGGTCCACTGCTACTGATTTCATAAACATGGTGAGAGTTTGAGGTTTTATCTGAGGTTTCTAAGAAAGCATGAAATCCCGCATTTCCTTCTAGTAAAATATGTAATTATTTGTACAATTACAACTTCCTGCTCTGCAGCAGGCAGTGAGAGAGGAGGAGAAAAATTAAAAAGTCCAAAAGCTTACCAAAGGCTAATCCACAGAACTTTAGATGAGACAGAGAGGGAGCCCACCCTCCTGAGCTCCATTTCACTGCTTCATGCTCTCGGTCTGACTATATCAAACATGAATTATTCAAAGCCTTCCGCTGGGAAAGGTGAGACTTTAAAGAATGGGATCTCACCTTTTATTTATTAAAACCCTACCTGTGAAGTGTGCATGCCCAAGATAAAAACATACATACAGATGGGAAACACGAACACCATTATTTTTAAGGCAGAACATAGCATTGCACGAGAGAACTCACCACTCAATATTTGTAGCAAGCAAACTACCAGGTTCTGCCCATAGCTATTAAAAATAAGTATTAGTAAGTTCTAAAACTGAACATACATGTGTATCTTTTGTGTAATTAGGAAAAAAGCTGGTTTTGTTTTATACAGAAAAGTCTCTGGGTGTTGCTTCCAGTAGTAGAATGTAGGCAGTGCAATCACAGAATGACTGCATCTGTTGAGGATGGATATCAAGGGTTGAATAAAACATATCTTAACATTTCAACACAGTATAGCTTTTAAAAATTTTTTTCCCCAACTGATTGGAAAATCATTCCCACTCCCTTGCACAAATCATTACAAGTTAAATGAATTTAGTAATAGCTTGTTGGATACAGCTGAAAGAAAAATCATATATGAGGCTGAACAAACTATCATTTTACAAGAAGTTACAGCTTTCACTTGATGAGCTATATGCAAAGTAGTCATACGGGAATCCTCACTATGCTGTTTGGGGATTAATGCTACTTCCCCAGAATTTTAAAAATTGCTTTACATCTGTTTGATATCTTTTACAGTCAGTCTCCCTCAGCTGAGTATGATTCACAGCTGAATATGCCAGCAGTTATTAGCCAATTACACAGAGTTCATGCTTTCTTGAATATTCTTCCTGCATTTATATCGTGACCTGAAGACCACACTAACATTTAGCTCCTAAATCACAGCATAATTTTTCCAGAAGTGCTGAGCTTCACAACTCTGGGGAAAAGCTGCCACTACCTCCTATTAGATTGTCAGCCTCTTACACGACCGTGTGCTTACTGCAGATGTACTTCCAGCACCTTCAACTAAGCAACATAAAGGCTCTGATTTAAAACATGCTATAAATACATGCTGTTAAGCAGGTATAGGATTCTTCACAGTATTCAGCAGAGATGTAAGCTTGAGATTCAATCATTTCCTAAAGAACATATTCAGCTTATATTACTGTCATTACTATTACTATTAAAGACTCATGGAAACTGTAGAGTAACTATACAGTTACTCTAAAGAACACCGAATTAAGACAGTCACCAATATTTTCTTTGTTGTATTTTGCCAGTAATCACAAAGTATTTACCAGCGCAAATCATGACAAATATTGTTATTATGGTTTATTTTAACATATTTAGTCATATATTTGGAAGTATTTCTGTAAGTAATAAAATACACATCGCAGGAATTTTCGCTGTGTGCTGGTTGGATTGTAGATGAATTCTTATTTTTATTCATAAAAGTTAAGTAAACTTAAAATGAATAAGCCTAAACTGGAATACAAAAGCTATCTGAAGGCATGTAGAAAAACGTGTGTGTAAAATTAATAACACTAATTTTAGCAATACATATTTTGAAGTTCCCTGCAGAACAGGGACTCCTGTTCTTCAGTTACAGGTGTTGGCTATCTCTGAAATTTCTTTTTAGTATGATGACTATGGGGTAGCATTTCCTGGCACAATATTTGACAGTGACCCATGCCACTAAGTATCAATATACAAAGTTTAGAGCACTGTGAACAGTCCCTGAACAATAGGAAGATTTGTTAAGTTCCAAGCTGGATGGTGCGAAAGCATTTTATGGTTGGGTTATATTGGGATCTCATCTTTAACCCTCTCTACAAAAATAAAAATAAAAAGCAGACAAATTGTTTAAAACATCTCAATTTGACTAGGATGCAGTATTGAAGGAAGGCTGTTTATGAAACAGAACATTTGAAAGGGATTTATTTGAATAATCCTCACCTTGGCAGAAGAAAGGCCATTTTACGTGTTTCAAATTATACAATAAAACTTGATTAAACCACTGTGACATTATCCTGCTTCGTTTTGTTTCCACTTTGACATATTTCTGCCAGCAGTTGTTACAGCTGGTCAAGGAGTCACCAGTTACTCCTCTGTGAAAGAGTGCACCTACCTCAGTTTGTGCCAAGTGTGCCTAATGAGTGTATCAGAACACTGCTAGATAAAAAAGGGCATGAAATAGAGATGAAAGATAAGTCCAGTTTATCATGACTTTCCATTGGAGGCTCTAAGGACACTGCCACTTCATCCAATAATCTGTAGAAATCATCTTTCCTCTGTTCTCCCATCTATATTTATATTAACTTTACTAGTTTTCTATTTAGTTTCAAGGACTGCAGCAGAAGCAGTGGATAGCAACATGGAACTGCCTGGGATTTGTGTTTACATTTTTTGTTTTGTTCCTCTGTAGAATTTAACATACTGCCTACCTCTGTCTCTGGTTGATAAAAATTATGACTATGAGATCCTAGTAGGAAACCTGGACTGAAGGTGTGGCAGTTCACACCTTTAACTTCATGTACATATTTAGATCTAAATCTTGGTGCCTTTTCTGCCAGACAAGGCAATGGCCATTTCTATCTACACTGTTACATAATCTCTGCCTCTTTGCACTGATATTCACCCAAATCTGCTGCATCTTGCAGACACGTAATACTATTCTTATCTGTCCTGTCCCTAGAGTTTCTAAGTCAAATGCAAGAACTGGTTCCATTCTAAATGAAACTAGAAGTTCTAATAGATCTAAAACCAATCCATTTACCTTTGCTCAACCACGTAAGACCTGTAAGACTCAGTGTTAAGCTTTCAGCTTTGGTCCTAACCATACAAAAATCCCTCCCCCTCAGGCAAGCCCAGAAAACCAGTTACCCAGAATTTACCATAACCCTTTACTGTTAAAAATACTCTCCCACACTGAAAACCAGTAAGCCCTTCTGAGCTACCAAGTAAACCTGAGATTTACTCTCAAATACTAGCCTTCTCTGAAACTACTGACAAGCTCCTTCCTTCCTGCTCACATTTCATCCCAGATAAACTTCCAGAATCCCAGGCACAAACTTTATTATTATTTTTTTTTTTAAATCAATTCAGGATCCGCAATGTCCAATGGCCTTGGCACTACACAATATCTAAACAAACTCAAGGCATCCTCTACTAAAGAATAAGTCACAGGCTAACAGCACCCACTCCTCCCTCAGTCTACAGAACTTTGTGGAAGCAAACCTCGACAAAATCATGAGACACATACCCAAGGCTTACATAGGACTTGAGCTAAGCCCCACAACATCTGGCTCTTTGGCCCAAACCCCAGCCCCTCATTTCCAAATCCGTACTCCACGTTTTCAGCACGGCAGTGGATGTCAGCCACAAGGCATCGTTCCAGGCAGGTGGACCTTGAAGGATGCAGTGATAGAACTAGAACTTCTTCCCTGTAAATCAAAGCCCTAAGTCCAGAGATCTCTTCTGGTCACCTGAGCTAGTTAGGAAAGACTAGTGACTTCTGGCAGCCGTTCTGATCTCAACTCCAAGGTCTTTCACTGTGACTCTAGTTTTTTCTTTTTCTATCCGAAATCCTGAGCAGTCTTTCCCTACAATACCAAGTGACAAGGGTCTACTCATCTCTAATGTCAAGAGCTTTAATACCAGTTTACATACACTATGAGCACTAATGCAGAAAATCCAAACAAAAATCCTAAGCTTTACTTAACTTTGGACTCCTTAACTAGCCATGAATTTTGATCAAGTTTCCATTGGCATTCTCTCTGGACTTCATCCTATTTCTGTCCCAAGTGGTGGCCCAGAACAGCAACTACCTGCTCACCCTATTCAAAGGATGTTACAAGGTTTTCTTAGGTCTAAGCTTTGATCTAGGGCTTGGGAAAGGTACAGCAGATCTTGATGTATTTAGTCAATCTTGCAAGGCTGCAAGACTAACAGTATAGCAACACTTACAAAAATTACTGTTTAAGAAGGCTGAAAAATGCTTAAGGTAGAGTTTGAAATAGGTTTGAATTTACTATGGAAGACAAACATTTATTGCTGGACCCTGAAAGGCAGTCCAAACTAGAATGAATGCTTGTGCAAGACAGGACATATGGTTTATGCTTAGCTTTAAGCAGACATATATCCACTAGACTATGGTTATATCTAGAATTAAAGGTGATTTGGAAAGCAGAGGCTGAGGATCTCAGTTCACAATGTACTTCCATACTCATAAATCTTCTGAAATCCAGGCATAAACTTACCTGCTCAAACTCTACTTTCTCAATACCAGTCCCTATCTTACAATTAACTTTAAGCATACCTTGAACTAACTACAAACAATTTATCATGAGCAATTTGTCAAATTCAGAAATAAAAAATTTGAACTCTTGAGGCAACTTCTGTTTCTTCTGCTACTTCTATAGGGTTTAGAATTAATTTTGTGGTGTGTTTGTGCACTTATGTATGAAACTTGAGGGAACTAGTTGAAAGTGCTATTATTCCTATAACAGACGTAAGCATTTACTAAGTTGGGAATAGTTCAACTTTTAATAAAGTGATAGCATGTGTTTTTAATGGAATAAAGTAATTGATAACATAGAGCATTCATTTTTTAACTTGAAGTGTTTGTAGCTGAGGTAATGAGGGAATTTGAAGTTCAAATGTTCTGATAAGACATCTGTGGAGTCGTCCAATGTTAAAGCTTAAGTTACTTCAGATGCTTCCAATATGAAGCTCCCATATTGATGCAGATGGCTTTGCACTGCTATTAATATCCTGGTAATGGGAACGCATTGCTAACCAACAGAGTAAGGTTTCCTAAATGTATTATCAGATAATCAAGCATGTGATTGGAAGACATTAAGGGATAAAAATACACACTTGAGAAAGCTGTTTTGGAAGGTCTTTTCTGACAATGAAATCCCTTTTAAAACTTAGGCATCAAAGTAAGTATATGAAGCCACGTTGTTTGCATGCGTTTTATTCAGCTCAGAGTATAAAGTCACTCTGCATTTTTTTTTATTGAGAAAACATTTAACATGTTATTAACTAATGTTCTCCATGTGCCTTTTCTGAGTTTCAACCTGACCATGAGCTATTAAACTGACTGATTTTTGGCACTGCAGTCAGTAAATGGTAGATGTTTAGTCAGCAGACACATTTTCCTTCCCTTCACTTTTAAAACAATGATGCAAAAGATATTTCAAATATCAACATGCTTTCTGCACCTCAGTTCAAAGCTTAACATCTTTAATCTCTGTAAATTCATTTTTCAGAACAAGGAGCAAGTAGTCATTCAGTTCTGCCAAATAGCATACACAAAGCAACTGCTTCCTGACTTACCTGTTAGTGTATACCTACTTGGCTTGTCAAGAATACTGCAGCTACCTGGTCTTCAAACAACTACTTCTATATAGATATGAATGAAAGAAATTCAGTCAGGAGTAAGGATACTCATCATTAATTATTTTCTACCATCTTAAAGTCCAGTCCATCAAGATACACAAAAATGAATCATGAATAATAGCACACAATATATATACAAATGCTCCAGAAGCATATAAAATGCATAAAAGAGCTGCTAACGTCAAGAGAATAAGGCAATTTATAAAAGTTATGAGTGACGGGAAGAAGGCAAACTGAAAACAAAGACAATAAATAAAGGGATGCTGGCTTTCAGCAAAGGAACTGAATTTTCCACAAGAAGCACACAGCAAAGAAGGAGGAATTCAGCGGGCTGCAGTCAGCTTTATGCGTATGTTGCATATAGTTTCATTTGTTTATTTCCACGTTTTCTTGTGCAGTGCCTTTAGTGTGAAGCGCACAGGGAGAGGAGAGCATGAACTCCTAGCTTTCTTCTCTTTCCATGTTTTGACTAGATAAACTAATATACATAACATCCTGCCTCATCAACAGCACATACTTCCTTCACTCTTTTCTCATTAGAAGATGCTAAGGTTTAATTTAAAAAAATGTATATATTGATTCGCAGCTGATGCAAGCCCAAACAGTCATAAATAGTAGACAATGAAGAAACTGCAAATTACTTCAACTTACACATGGAAAAATCTTCTTATGAATTTTTTGAGGCAGTTTAAGAACTTTCAATTATTATCATTACTGTCCATCCATTGGAGAAATAAGGAACCCACGCAGAAGAAAGCACATATTGCAGGATAGTCGTTCCAGTTTAAAGCAGTCAGGAAGACTGTTCAAATTCAACTGCTAGCTTTCCTATGAAGCAGATGATAAGGATTCATCTAGCACTCCATCCTAGTACTAACTAGTTGGAGAAAGCCTCAGCCTATGGTTTCTAGTTTCTTAGTGACACGGTGACCACAGAGTCAGCGTCTCTTGCCCTACCTCCACACTTATGCTCCTCACACAAATGCTGCTCAATGCAAACAGTAATGGATTCCAGCACAACAGCACATATGCTATTAACTGCCATTCATGGTTACAGCTTCCACAAATTCATGCAATGCTACAGAACTTGAATTTAGATTTCAAGTATCTTCACAGCTAGTAATTATATTGAATACATTTCTAAAACCAATCACATGAAAAAAAAAAAAAAAAAAGAAATGTGGAATTAAAATATTACAAGAAACCACTAGCTGACAATCTAGCATATGTACACCACACTGTCTTCACTGAACAGTTACATCAACCAAAGCTCTGGCCCAATGATTTCTAAAAGGACTTTCACTTTTTAAAAAGATCTTCCCCAGATGTTTGAAATCACACCAAAATAAAATATTATTCCTTTAATTTAATTTTAAAAAATCCCTTATGAAGTTGAATTGAAAACACACCAGAAGTTTGAAGTCTGAACAAGAAAACTATTTTTGATTGATATCTATCACTCCAATATACATATATATTAAAAAAAAGTATCAGCAAGCCTATCACTGTTCTCATTCATTCAGACAAAATAAACACAAAACGAAACACAACTATGCATTCTTAGAGATGAAAACCAGATGCAACATTAAAAATTCTCCCTATATCTTTGAATCCTCTTTCATTCCAACCTTCTTTACTACCTGTCTGAATGTATTACCCTTCTGCCAAGGAAACATCCCTAGCTTTGACAGGCACCATCTGAACAGACACTGCTGAAAAGAAAAACATGCAGGATTTATGTCTTCTACAAGGTGCATCTACCCAACAGATCAGCATGACTACTGTGCATAAGGACAGTCCTCTCTTTCACTAAATGAGAGATGAGGAGGTCATCTCCACAACAGGATTTCCTTCCTGCTGGTCTGAGATACTGAAAGTAACAGAGCAGGTCAAATTTTACACTCAATTATGCAAATACTGTTCCCAGCTCTCTCCTTCTGTATAAAAAAACAGGTTGTTCACATGCAAGAAAATGCCAGAGTGTCACAGACACCACTTTCCTATTTACTATAATTTCTTATTTTTACAATCTTACTTGAGAATGAAAAGAAACATAAATTAACACATACGCACTTGGGTTCAAAAAAAATCAGTTTTTATCCACAATCTAAAAATGGCAAGGTTTTTTTTTTTTAAAAGTATGTGTTTTAAACCATTACAACAGACATCTTCAAAAATGAAAGATAAATGATTTGCAAATCAACTTTTTGTAAGGGTAGGCAGGGATATGACAAGGGGAATGGTTTCAAACTGAAGGAGGGAAGGTTTAGATTGGATATCAGGGGAAAGTTCCTTACAGAGAGAGTGGTGAGGTGCTGGAACAGTCTGCCCAGAGAGGCTGTGGCTGCTCCGTTCCCAAAGATGTTCAAAATCAGGTTGGATGGGGCTCTGGGCAACTTGGTCTAGTACCAGATACAGAGGCTGTTGGCCCTGTCTGTAGCAGGGGTTTGGAACTCAATGATCCTTGCGGCCCCTTCCAACCCAAGCCATTCTATGATTGTATGATTCCTGTAAAACATCTAAGTTGACTGTATAGACTATTATTTCCTGCATTTTTGAATCAACAGCTGTCAAATCATTACTTTTTGGCTGACTCTTTCAAAGGTGAAGCACTCAAAAATACCTTTGGAATTAAGTTCTACTTTATTTTCAGGTAGGCCTCAGCAGCACTCAGCAGGTCTGGGCAGCTAGCCACACTAGCCCTAAATGCTATGGCAAGTATAAAACACAACCATGACAGCAAAACGTCTTAAAGCAGCATGAATTAGGTTAAAAAGAGCACCGATCACCTGATTGGGATACCTCTGTGCTATGCAGCATCATGGTGTGCAGAAAATCTTCCAGGGATGTGAGAAAGTTTCAGAAATTGAATACTGGAGCTCTAAATTACTTGTAAATGCAGATCAAGATTTGCTACAGAACTGAAAGACATCATATGTTTAAAATAAACATGGGTTTTAAAAACAAGAGCAGACTCACAGCAAGTCATCAGATGTACATAACTAGGAAAAAGGTTTCTCCTGTCCAGCAAACCCTTTCCAGTTTGCTTGGGCTGTTCCTGAAGTACGCATTTATTATTTTTGCACAGTGTATTACTTCTCATTACCTAACCGTACTGTTCTGAAAATCCACAAGCCTGCTTAATTAGAAAGTAATTCACAGTTCTTTCGCATCCCATCCTTGGTAAACTTTGCATTCATTACTCCCTGAAGTTTGGAATAATCAGCAAATTTGCTGCTTCATGTTTGGATTCCTCTGCTTAGGCTATTCGTGCAGATTAGGAATGGAGCTAACAAGTGACTTCTCCAAGAATGCATTTAATTCTCTCTGCAGCTAAACCTGTAGTAAATCTGTATGCTTAAGTACTCAGAGCCCACTATTTTAAAGACCTAGTTCTTAATCTACCTTCATACTCACATTCTGACTTCAGAAATACATCCTGTGTGTTGTAATCTGCCATGCAGAACACAGCTTTATGTGAACCACAATGGTGCATGCATCACACTGTTATAATCTGAAGTCCAACTTTGTTCCCTTTACTTGCATGTTGTTCCATATAAAGACAACTAGTATTGTGAAGGAATTAAAAGGAATCTTCAAGGACAATATTACTAGCTGTATAAAACTCTGTACCAGAGAGAAGGAAGTGCTGAGGCTTTTCAATGAGCAACATGTTTGAGAAAGAAGCACCAATATCTGTTCAAACAAGAGGTTATCACTGTATCATGAAATTTTCATGTTTTTTAAACAAAACTCTCCGACTCAGAGTGATACATTAGACTGAATTGCAGGAAGGACAGTAAGTGACACGTGTAGGTATGACATTTTAAAAATCCTTAGGGATAGACTGAATAGTATAAAGTAGCCACACAGAGCAATAGCAGAGATTGAATACACCGCTTCTCCCCTGCATTATAAATCTGTATTTACTCTGGGCCATTTCTCAGCTCCACCATTACTCAAAGCCCTAAACTTTGTAATTTAGAGACTTGCCCTTCTATTACTTCTGAAACAGCACAAAGAGACATGAATTCAGACCTTAATGCAGGAGGCTTTGGAGATTATCCAGCTTTAAGGATTGCAAGTAAATCGCTTCTTGCCTGAACATGATACTGCTTGATGCCAGCCCAACCGTGACTACCAGAGCTCCTTCGGAGCAGCACGTACAGATGCAAGTATACATGCATGCTGCATCATTAACAAAGACTGAATAAATAGGAAAGGGAATAAGGTGGCATTCTAGTACAACCACAAACTACTACACCAGCCAGCAGTACCTGCTCTTCTATCTGTGAAGCACTCTGAAAGTCTGCACTTCTTTAAGCTCCCATCATGTTCAAGATATCAAGGGTCAGGCAGCCTTTGCTCATTCGCTCCTCTCCAAGGCCTGGTGGCACACTGTTCTAACACAGAACTCAGATGTGAGGACTCAGCAGTGCTTCTTGTTTTCAAAACAAGCAAGCTTTTGATTGCTACCACATATTTTGGGTGTCTTGGGTGCAAACTTGCCTTCAGGCAAGCCCTGAGGATCAGTGGGCAGCAAAATACAATCTGACTTCTAAATGAATTTAGAAGCAGATAATTAACGCAAGATATAAATATGACCACTGGGGACCACGTGACTTTACGTTCTGACCGTTACCAGTATATGTTAAATAACTTGATTCAAATGGAAGTAATATCACCATTTAGAGACAGTTTTCTGAACCAAGAGTTCTAGTTGCAGCAAGCACAGAACTGTGATATTTGCAGGCACATTGGCAGACTGCAAAATTTAGCAAAAGGAACAGCTAAATGCCATATGATTCTACTTTCCATTGCCATCCATGCATTTTTTCAGGTTGTGTAAGTATGCTTAGCTCCTTTTAATATTCTCACAACTCTTCAACCAGCTGTAGTAATGTTTCCCACTGGTTTTTCAAGCCAGCAGTTTACAGAACAGCTGTATTTACCTTCTTTTGTTCTTTTTTAATCTGCACTGATTATAGAGTAAGCAGCTAACATTTCACTCCTATTTTCACTATTTCAACAGTTTCCCAGTTTTAAAAACATAACTGCATAATTAGGCCAGTGCATTCATTAAGTCAGAATGGACCATTTAAAACTGTTCCTATACCTCCTTTTCCCTACAAAACTCACACAGCACACTTATTCCTGTAACGTAATAATTGTTGTCTAGGGGAAGCCTACCATGAAGTCAGTTCCTACACTGCTGTGCACAAAAACATCCTCAGGGCACAAGTGATTGACAAACAGGATTAAGTGGCATGAAAGGACAACATGTCTTTTGTAGTGGTAACATTTTCTGTGTGGGCATTCAGGCTTAGATCTCCTGAGGAACATGAGTGCCATGCTGCAGTGATTCTCAGGCCCAGCAGATGTGCACCAATGTACATGTTTCTCATAACAACACATGCATCAAAGACAAAGCATTCAGCTTAATCAGTTTCTGTTCAGTGCAGATTTTATCAAGGAAAGGATCAAAAGCCAGCTATATGGCCATCAGTACAACTCCTCCTAGAATCTGCCAAGCGGAAAGGACACCAACAGGTAAGCTGTGCCATAGGACAGCCATGCCCTATATGTGTTAGAGTTACTGACTTCTATCTTGCTCTATGTGGGGAAAAAAAAAAAAAACAACTAGAAAGAATGATGGAAACCTCTGAAATGTAATTATAATTAAGTATTTACATAAAAGTTATTGTAAATATCAGTTGGGCTTGAGAGGAATTGAAGCAGCTATGCTTTAAGTTCATATTGTACACACGAGAGAGGTGAAACTACTTCTCACATATGAGAAAATCAGAGTCAAGTGCTGTTTCTAAAAGCTGAAGAGATGAGCATATTTGCACAAAAGCTTCTGCACGGTGTTGTGAAATAAACACGTCTAACACGTTTTTTAGCATCTCAGCTAATTTTGCTTATCCAGAGCTCCTCAGCCTATTTCAAATTCTAAGGAGTTCTGAAAGTTCAAGACAGCTCTGAAAATTCTTATTTCAGAGGCAAAATGTGTCTTACCAGCAAAAAGACCAGATGAGCTATAACTACTCTATGTGCTGACTACAGCAACAGTCGTGTCTGCATTTTATTGCTTTGACTCTGATCAAGTGCACGCAATCAATGCGAATTATTACAAAAAAGTTAGGAAATAATTTTGAAAATATGTCAAAAATGCAAAAATTTGAGAGTTAGATGAAGTTGGGATGGCTCTATTGATTTTGAAAAGGTTTGTAAATTACACAGAAATATCGTCTTGTTTTAAAGTAGATCTCAAATCTTTTTAAACAACTCTAATGCCATACACAGTTCCCAATGCATTATTTCCTTCCATGAGCAGATCCATTCTTAACCCTTAGCCTGCTACGTAAGCATTTGTTTTCAGAAGCAGGAATCAGCTCCTGTGCTACTAATGTTAGCCAGGTTGTTCTGCAGTCATTCTCTTTTGAAAGCCTTCTAGACTAAGAATATAAGCATGCCCTCCCTAGCTATCACCCAGTATTCTTATTTCAAATGCATTCTGAGGCTAGAAAGAAGATACTCTCCAAAAGCTACATAGCCATTACAACAGCTATTGCCACCAATACTTGATTAAATATCATAGACTCAGCTGAAAAGGACCACGAAGAACCAGTCCAACTCCCAACTCCACAGAGTACCATTCAAAAATCAAACCTTACATCAAATCTTGAGCAACAGAGGTAAAAATAGAATAAAATTGAGACTAAACAACACGTAAGTATATGAAAGAGGAACCAACATCCTTCTTTCTTCTACGTGTTGAGATACTCCATGGGTATTGTCCTAGGCTGAAGAATGTAATTTTCTGTACTCTGATGATCCCACCTTGAGGCTTTCATAAGAATCAGGGAGACTCACTGCAAAGAGCTCTGAAGCTTCTAGAATTTCCCCAACCAATAAGTTGAAGTAAGTTGAAACCCCTAAATGTGTTTATTACAGAAGTATACAAAAAAGCAATTTAAAAATACAATCACCACCGTGACAATTCAGTCGTAATAGTAAGAAAAATTTAACCAATCCTCTTTCCAGCTGCCCACATCAGATTATTCAGAAATCTTACTTTGTTTTTAATTACATTGATAACAGTTTTAAGAAAATTCTTTGATCTTCTCTCAGTAGCAATAATGAAAAAAAACTACACACACACAATCACTCTATTATATGCCTATGAAAACCTGCTATTTTGCCTTGGGTTTACATGTTGCTGAAATACACATTAGCGAAATACATGAAAAAACATGAAAAGTACACAGGAGGACCAGCAGTGATATTTCCAGACCAAATCATCAGACTACAATATCTGTGGGTAGGACATTTTTTTCATTTGATAATGTATATTTAACGTCATCTAAACAAAATAATACCTTATAATTAATAATAATACAGTGAAATAAATGAAGGACATTGATGGTGACTGACATAGGCAAGGAGAGAAATATTTATGTCTGTGTTGGGCAGTTTTTAAAGCAGAGATCCAGAGGGGTTGTGGATGCCCCATCCCTACAGGAGTTCAAGGCCAGGTTGGATGGGGCCCTGGGCAAACTGGTCTAGCATTAAATGGGCAGGTTGGTGGCCCTGCATGTGGCAGGGGATGGAGACTCATGATACTTGAGGCTCCCTCCAGCCCTGGCCATTCTGTGATTCTCTTGGGTTCTGCGAGTAGACTTTGTCAGACCCAGAGAGCTCATCTAAGCTCCCTCCCCACTACTTATATCGTAAGTGGAAGGAAAACAGAGAAATAACACTGTAAGGAATAGCATCCAAGAACTGTCCTAACCTGAAGGAGTTACTGGATCATCAATTTCAGCCAAACTTTGCTGTCTTTAAATTTCAAAACTGAGAGCATCAAAATGAAGTCCAGAAGTCAGTAGTGTAATCTTTAGTTATCTGATGCTTATGTTGGCTTACAGAATAAATTTGATCTCCTTGAAACATTTAAAATACAGTGAAGCTATATAGGTAGAACAAACAATTTTTAAAAAGGACAATATGACCTTAGTATATTATTAGAAATTTGAATGTCCTAATATATATTTCTTTTTTAGTAAACAGAGCAATTATTGTTAAGGGGATTCAATCACGGTTATTAAAAACATTACAGGTAATTAAAAAAGACCTTAATTGTAAAGATGAACTCATTTTCTCAAGAATAGTATTTTTCCTGTCTTGAAACTATGCCTTTATTTCTATTAACAAGGTGTACAATAATGACTCCGGCCATTTGAAAACTTGAAAGTCTGTAATTGAATAATTATTAGTGTCATGCTGCCTAAGGGCACTACTTGTCAAGATATTTACATGATGGGCAATTATATCCACTCATCCTTGAAGGATAGATAATATCTCCTGATGGAAACAAATTACCCTTATATTTAAAAAAATAAAAATTACAAGTTTATCTTCTGTATTTTATTAGTTAGACTTTCCATACCAAAGCTATTGAGAAGATCTGTTATTCCGCCATAAAGCATTATCGATGTCACCAGATTACAGTATAAAAATACAGCCATTATTGATTCATTATGTTAATTACTCCACCAAACAGAGAGGAAGAAAAGAGCAGCACATTAGTTTATGTATTTGGCCTATTTTTTCCTTTTTTGTGGTTAAAATTCTGTAACACGTATAACTACTGCAGAAACAGAGGAGAAGAGAGAGAAGCTTAATGAACAAATGAATACACAAATGCCTGCTGTATTTAATTAAAAACTTATTCTTTATTACTTAAATCTGTCTTTAAGAGATTGCCATTTTAAAAAACACAGACACCCAAATCCAACCATTCTTTCTTCACAGCTTTTCACGTCATCAGGAAGAAAATATCACACCCACCTTCCCCTCCTCCATTTGCACCTTTATCTCCCATACATTTATAAGGAAGGAAAAAAAACAACAACCACCAGAAACACACCACCAAGAACACACAACACTTCTGCAATCACCTCAAATAAGAAAGGCTATGGGTGGACTCCCACAGCATTACATATTTTGTAATATCCAAAGCCTAAAGCAGGGTAATTTAAAAAAAAAAAAAAAAAAAAACTTCACAGGTTAACTGCAATGATTTCTAAGTGAATGATTTCTAAGTGCAGAGGATATTCATTTTGTGTCGTCTTTTTCAACAGAGAGTGACTAAGATCAGGGAATCTGATCAGACCTAGCAGGTCATGATTTGAAGGAGAAACAATTAAGTGCAGGAGCTTCAGACCCTGGCAGGACACCAATCCAGTGCCTGAAGGATACCACAAAGGAACAAAGGTGTTTAGGTGGTGCTTTTTCCCCCCCCTCTATCTGAAGTGAAAAGTGATTAGTCCTGGAACCATTCGTTAAGCCTTCAAATTGTGTGCTAAAACTACCACCTGTCCCTGGGGAGATGAACTGCAAACTGGCAATCTTACAATAGATTTTCAGACCAGAAAGGTCCATATGTCTCCTTAAAACATTTCCAACGCAGATAATCAACTTAGAATTCACTCGGAAGGCCAAAACCCAGAAACACAGTCTGCCACAAAGAGAGCAGAATGATCTATAGCATTGCAAACATCCTGTGCTTTACTACAGAGAAAATAAACCAGCAGAAAAATAAACCATCCTTTTGTGGTAGACAGGGCAGCGTTGAGCTGTACTAACACATAGCTTATTCATTATGAGTAATCAGAAGCTGGGTGTAATTAGGAAATGAAAGGAATTACTTAGTACATCAAGATTGCTTCAACTGCTCAGTGCTTCACAGGAAGATAAAACATGGCTAGTGACTGTCCTAAGACAGTCTGAAGAGCCACTTTAGACATAAGAAGAAGGAATCCTCTCCAGGAAGGCTCTGAAATCTGTCACTCATTATCTTCAGCAGCCCAAAGGAATTGAGAACCAAAGCTGTACGTTCTCTTTTTGGAAGGCTTAATCCACATGTTTCATTGACACGCTGCTATTATCAAAGCCTGAAATGTTCTCCGTGTATTATTACTTGCATTAAATAAAACACAGTGGTAAACACTTCATTCTTTTCACAAATTCTGTTTCCATCAGCTCAACTATTATTGTTTTCTTCTTGTCAAGCTTCAGCAAATAGCCTGCTAAAAAGCTATCTGCAACTTAATTAAAATACACATTATTAATGCCATGTTTGTATGAAAAGTCTTTGGCAAAATAAGTAGCCTCTAGCTTTTCAAGCAATTGCAGTTAAGTCTGTCAATACGCGCTAGTTGTAGAAACGCATGATGAAAACAGGACTAAGTGAAGCAATTTGACCTGTTTCAACCTCCTCTGCATAAAATACCATTTCACATAATATTTCATCTAGAAAACCGCCCCTGGATTAATTACCAGCAACTGTCAGTTGCACAACTGAATGTAAAACTAAAGGTGCTAGGCGATTTAAGCTAATTTTATTTAAAATGGGTAAAATCCTATCTTGATACGTAGTACCCTTTACCACTAATTTCAACAAAAATGTTTTCTTTGGATTACAGAAGAAATGAATCATAGAATCACCAAGGTTGGAAAAGACCTAAAAGATCACCCAGTCCAACCGTTCACCTATTCCCAATAGCTCCTACTAAACCACGTCCAATGCTAATGCTAATTTAAATGCAGTATAAGCAGTGGCCATTGCATTCTCAGGTGAAAGCACCCCAGAACTCCAAGACTGACACTTTGAAACATCTTTTGGGGTTCAAAGTTCCCGATGCCACCCCTTAATTTTATAAATCCTCTCTGTAGTTCTATAAGGAAAAGAGTTAGCTATTTTCCCTTGATTCTTAGCCATCATTTTTGTATGATGATAACAGAGTTATTTTTAAGGCTCCAGCAGACAGCACTGCCTTTAGTACCAAAGAAGTTCAGCAACTGTGTCTGAAGCAGAGGTCACTGTGAGAGGGAAGGTGCAGAACCTCCCTGTAAGCTCCTGGCATGGAAATGCAAGGGAACATGAGCACTGTCAGATGCACAGCCATCCTGCTGCATTGCACGTCTGACAAGCCTATGGAAAAGTTCTTCATCCTCTGTCCTTGTGAATATCAACACAGCTTTATGTTTTTGAACTACGTAAAATAGTAAATATTATTTAAAACGCAATTATTACGCAATTTGGAGTGAAAACATTAAACTGCTGGCAGAAAGGCATTGAAGTAGAAGATTTCAAGGCAGAATCAGTTATTTTGTTTTTATTTTTCAAATAAAAAGGTGCTACATTTCCTGCTGTGCTTTTGTTATTTTGAAATCCCATATTGATCTCAGAGGAAGCACATATCAAAGCACCTACTTTTCCCAGGGACGGAAATCCCAAGAGCCAATCTGCTCCATTAGTAAATGCACATCATAATAAATGGACAGGCACTGAATCTGGATTGCCTGCTAATTTTTAGTTGATTTAATACTGCCTGTATCTCACTTTTACTCCACATATCTAACAGAGACCCCTCAGACCTCGTGACCAATTACATTTTTATTCAGTCAGTTGAGACTTAAGGAAAAAAAGCATCTATATTTAAGGCTCTCTGATTTTTTTCAGCAAAATAATAATTGTAGAAATTGTTTTCATATCTGCAAATCAAAACCTTGTTACTATGCAACATGTTTGGACTTAGTGTAAGACCAGAAGCAGATCACTGTACCCAACTTCACGAAGTAGCCACACTAGCAAGATGTTATTATCACAACCATAAGCATTTAAACAGGGTTAGAAATAAGATGCAAGATTTTCTACTTAGCGAAATGTCTCGTGATGCCATCATCACTTCTTTCAAATGCTCTCAGGCTCAAGTCCTGCCGACACTATAATTTCTATCAATGCTATCTCTGGTAGACATCACAGGACTTGGGCTTCCCAACACAATCATAGGCAGATGCAAAGCAATAATGGCATTCCAGGTACCTTCTGTAACAACCAACATGCTGAGAAAACTGTGAGTACAACGAGGTGTAAGAAACTTGAGAAAGACAGGATCTCTTCACAGTTTGGCGTGACAGTCATGGACAAAATGATTTTGTAGGCCCTGATTTATGAAAGTTCAGGAACAAGGAAAAACCCACCAAATATGAAACAAACTCACAAAAGCTCAAAGTATGTGTTTTGCCTCGCTGGTTTGTTGGGTTTCTTTCTCCCCCCAAGAACAAACTTCTAGCACATTATAAGCTATTCCAGACCCAGTGAATACAATGACATAACTCTTGTTGATTTCAGAGCCACTGCATTAGATATAATTTTTTAAATGTTGAAATACCATTTGATGGTATGACACAATACTCAAAATTTGCAAATATTGAACAGGTTTATGGGGTTAGAAGCAAATTAATTCCTCAGATACCTCTTAAAAGATTAAATCAGTGCCTTTGTAGTCCACAGTTGTGATGCTGGTCAATGCTTCTTATAATACGAATGAGATGGCAGGCCATTTTATAGTTAAAGATGAGGAGATCTTTGAGAAAGATGAGACCTTGTTTAGGTCTTTTAATTATGTTTCATCTTTACGTTCACTCATAAGGCCAGAATCACTTGGAAAAGTGGAAACATAAGTATGCATAATATGAAAATTAAAGTAGATTAAGTAAATAAAGACCGAAAAATTAATCTTTCGTTGACTGTAGAAGATTGAGCTCAGATGTTACAATTTCAAGCAGTAAAGGGACAGAATTCATTTGATGATTTCCATTAGTTAAGTATCTGCACATACTCTTAAATTACAGAAATTGTCATTGCTAATTTACCGTTATTTGAGCACTGAAAAAGAGTTTAATGCATATGACGCATCTTAACATTGCTTGTTTCTCACTTAAAAATTTTTCTGATTGACATTCTGCTGTGAATAGCTAGTGCACATATCCATAATGAAGCATAAAGTTTCCCCTCTCTTAGGAATTCCATTTATCTGTAAGAGTCATTAAAAACAACCCCCAAATAATTAATATCACATCGGTAAATAAAGTCATCTTAAATCAGAACAAAATGAAATATTCAAGCACACAATGAAATTATTATATAAAATACCAGTTTCAGTGAGTTGCCCCTGATTACCCATAGTTTCACCTTCATTGTTCCTAAGTAAGCGCTGAGAACGAAAAACTCTGCCTGCGAAAGATGGTATCAAGGAAAATACTGAATACCCCGAACACAAGTTCAGTAGTCCCTTCAAAAGGATCCTTGAAAAGCAACTTTGGATCTCTCTTTTTACCCATATTGCCTGGTTACTGATGGCCAATTGTGAAAGATGGCTTATAACTTTAAGGTTTCGTTGTCACTGGTAAGAAAAGGTAGAAAGACTTTCAGAAGAAATCTAGATTTTCACTTTTATTAAGTGCTCCCCTCAAACAAATATCCACAGGAAGATGAATTCCAAACTATTTCCATGCCCTGAAAAACTTATATTAAACATTTTTCACTCTGCCAGAGGAGCAGTGCAAATAATATACATCTTGCAGAATATCTGAAAGGCCAGACATCCACCTTTACTGAAGTATACATTTGGCTCCCATAGAGAATAATGCACTTTCTCACATTCTAAAACTGTTCACATATCCTGATAATGTATTGGTGCAACAAATACTTCTTGTGGAATAAAATATAATCTTAATATTTCCTAAAAAGAAGACAGTAAAATTTCTATTTCAGACTAAGGAATGTCCTTACTGAAGCGATATTTGAGATGAGAAAACTTCCCTCCCTTCTCAGAGCTATCAGTCTATTTTTCTGACAGTGCTCAAAGTGACCAAGTCATAAAGTCCATTCTAACAGGGAACTATGAAATTACACTAAAAAACATCACTGAAGTTTTTTCATAAACCAATGAAAAAAATATTTAAGAACAGTTTATAAAACTAAGTGCACAGAACCCAGACGTAAGCACTTGAATTACAGTCTATTAATATATATATTAATGTAACATATAACATATGTATGTAACATATAACATAGTTGATTTTTTTCCACACTATTTCAGTGTCACTGTAACAACAAACATATGGCAGAAAAATCATAAATATAAAACATAATAATGAACATGCTGAGAAGAAAGGGAAAGCTGGACTAAAACTTCATAAATTGTTTATATGGATATATTTAAATCCTCAAACCTCTTCCCACACATACAGAACGGTCAAGCTCACATGCCTGTGTGATCTCTTGGGTAGTTATTGTAGTTACAGTGTACAAATCCCAATGAAACAATATCACTGTTCTCTGAATTATTCTCATCATTCAGAAGATGTAAGCAGGGTTTTATTTGGAATGACATTTATGTGAGAAAGCATAGAATGACTAAGTTTTATAGAGAACTGCAAGGAATACGTAATGTTTGGCTTACACATCAATCTAAATCCAGCATTAATTGTTTATACCTTCAGATTCAAAACAAATCTAAGAACAAGCTTTCAAGCATCTCAAATAAACTCAATTTCTTCTTCATCTCAAGAGAAGAAATAGCTTTGAGTTCTTCACTAGTTTATACATTGCAGATAATTTTATCTGGCCTACACAAGTTTAACGCACTCTCATACTTCCAGAAGCATTGTTAATCTCTTATTCTCAGCATGCAACTCACCAGAACTAGGGCAGAATGGGATCAAACACTCTGTGGGCTGCAAAACATTTAATTATTTTGAATAATATAGTATTCATTAGATTAAAAAGAACCCTGAAATTTAATTCTTTCTTACAAGTGAAGGAAAACAGACTGTTTTGTTCTGCATTCTCTGAGATGTACTTAAAAGCTTTCAAAAGAAACATTCCTAAAAACATTGAGGTTCAAAAAAAGAAAAGAAAATGGATACTCACGTTGTGGTGAATGACAAGAAACAAGACTCACTCTGCCCACAAAGAGAGGCTTCTGGCTAGAGGCAACAGGCTGCAAGAGATGGAAAAAATGAACATTAATTTGTTACACTGAACACTGTTAAATAGTGGAAACGTTTTCAAACTTCTTCATAAGTAGGTAGTTATTCAACAAAGGACAGAGCTGTTGTCAGCATTCCAAACATTCTAGACCACATGCTATATATATATTGTTATGATTTTTTTTCCATAATTCAAGATAAGGAGGGCTAAATCAGGGTAGTTTTTTCTATTTACCTCTGAGCTGTGACTGACCTTCTGATTAAATTTGCTGCAGTAAGTTTTCCATTAATATTAAATGATACCCAAAATACTACCTCTGAACACCAGAGTTAGTTTTCCCATGAACTCTTAATGATTTCTGTTTTCCAGTTATTTACTTAGCCTACTAACACAAAGATACCCCAAACCAATATCATAACCAGCCTACCAATTTCAATACTGGCTGAATTTTAATTACATGAAGCATCACTGTGCTCAGAAAATACAGACAAAAAACCTTTATGTTTCTCATTGTTAGTCCTGACTCATCGATCTGTTGACTATTAACAGCATTTCCCAGTCACAAAAAGAGTTATTTTCTTTTAATCAGAGTTAAAAATGTAGATTTTTGAGAAGTCACAAAGCGCAGTTTCCAGATCTCCATGTGACATTTCTGACGCTTATTAAGAATAAAACTATTACAAAGAAAAAAAAAATTAACTTTCAGGTTAATAAGCAAGGGTCTTTCTCCTCCACACAGCAACCTGATTTCAGAATTTATCACTGATATTTCTAAACCTCTGTCAAATATTGAAAAATGGGCAACCAAAGAAATGCAGAAATGAGTCTAACTGAAATGCTCAATTTTGGGAGAAGCAGTGACAGAGTCCGTAAATTTTATTCTTTCATAGCTGGAAAGAAAGTGTAATTCAATTAGATAATATCGAAGAGAAAATCATTATTCAATATTCTCAAGACCCTCCTACATAGTTTCTATTAACAAATAAACATACATATACATGATAGCATAAAGGGACACCATGATGCTACGTCAGAAGGAAGTCATAATACTGCAGTCAGTATTCCGTGAGCCTTTTTATCCCACAGAATTCAGTAGATACACGCAAGTGTATAGAGAGAAAAGGTGTCAACAGAATGCTTACACATACACATGGAGAAATAAGAACAGGTGAAGAAGTGCTTACAAGAGTGCTGGGAACCTTTCCCATGGGCAGTCCCCAGCAGAAGGGCGATGGTAGTGGAATGCCCCCATTTTGTACACACATGCTTATCACGCGCCCACTCTGCACACAAACCAGTAAGGCAGTTTCTGTACTACATGAGAAACTTTAAGCATATTAACATGTATTTTGATAATACATGCAAGTTGAAGTTTTCCAGAAGTCAATAGTTTGACCTTCACAAACAAGGTGGTGTAGAAAGTATATGCAGAAGTGCAAGCAAATAAATGACACTGAATTGCCTTAAGAATATCCACTGGATAATTTTATTTTAGAGGAATAAAAGGTTAAGCTTCCGATACCCATGAGATATCTAGCCTCGTCACTGACAAGAAACATGAATCAAAGAACAGCCTAGCTTAACAAAAAATTTGGGTCACAAGTAGGGGGTAAAAATATATCAAAAAAGATAACTCATTCAACATCCAATCAACAGCACCTCACACCCTGATGCATTCAAAACAAGTAATAAATGCAAGTATGGGATGCTGCAGACTTATTTAAAAAAAACCCTTGGCTCAGTACTGATACATTAAAGTGATATTTTTGAAATTATTTATGCTTTCTTTTAAAGGAATAAGCTACACCTCAGTAGTAGTATATGAAGAACTGTCTGTTCTGTATTTCCTGTACCTGGTAATAATCCCAGGATACAACCTTTTAGAAAATCCTTGCAAGCCAAGTACCTCTACCAAAATTATCATTGTGTGTAGGTTTTGGATAAGCAAATATTTTCATAATAACCTTAGACCAATTGATTTTCTGCATTTAAGAATGAGGAAAAAAAAAAAAAAGTGTTTTTATAGTAGACCTCAGGCACTGAATCATGATTAGAGAATCAAGCAAGCGTCAAAACGCTCACAGTACCACAAGCTATTTTCTTCTCTGCTTCCGATTCCTGGACAGTTATTGCTTTTGACAAAGAATTATAGAAATATTCCTCCAGGTATTTGAAATGTAATGAGACATGCATTATTAACAGAATTTTTTACCTTGCTAGCAGTGTTGTGTCAGAAAGTACCTTTCAGGGGGCTTGAGGGAAAAGAGTGAGGCAGAATGCTGGACACTACGTATGTTCTGCCAGAGGTCTGAAAGATCATCCAGCTCTATTTTTTTTTAGATTCATTATTTATTTCAACTTTAATTTTTCGTGGCTGCCAAACATTTTCTCATTTTACAAAATAATCTACAGAAATAGCTGGCCAAAAAGCTTGCTTTGATAATGACAAGTAAGCTCGTTCCTTCACAGGTGAATGCGTACACTTATGCACACTCCTCTACTTTTTTCTGTTTTGTAGCATATTCCAGGTCGTAATTTAATTGAAAGACTGAAAGTCATATCAAATTATTTTTAATTTATTTTCACATCTAACCTGCCTAAGGCCAGTACGAAATTAAAAATAGATATAGATGTTTCAAGTATTTAGTAACACATTTGTTGCCCTTACTATTGTTATCAAGGTTCAGTTACGAGAACACTTGAGGAGTGACTTACCACTCCACCCGATGGATACAGGACTCTTCCATACGCCTGTTTCCCAAAACAGCACTAAGTTGATTCACTTTGACTACGCAACAATGATTTTAACAGAGGAGGCACAAGTCAGAACCAAGAAATCTGACAAAAAATAAAAATAAAAATCAGGTTCTTTTACAAGAAGGAATTGTAGCCTGATACACAACATCTCATGATTTGACAGCAAGTTTTATTCACTCCAAGAGTTGGCATTGGATCATTTATGCAACTAATATTGAAAAATGAAACCAATGGTACTTGGGGTGAGTGTATTAGAGCCTCATTCTAAGTAGTTTAATGGAGCAGTTCTCTGCAAGTTAGTTAATAACACTCAAGACACTGTACTCTAAATCCAAAGTATTGTTTTCCAGCTATTGGCGGTAAACAGGTTTGGAAAACGGTTTTAATCATCTCAAAATTGAGATTTCCGGGTACAAAAAAGCTGTTAAAATCAATTGCCTTATGTTTCTTACAGCTTTTAGAACGTAGTCTTGTTCTTTAATAGGGCAAGTTTTCACGTTCATAACATAGCAGACACATTTGACCCTGTTCCTATTAGAAACAGGAGTTGAATATAAGTGACTTAATTTCAAATCAGTATAGCTTTCCACAGGAGACAATGTCAGAATGGGTTTTCCCTTGCTATTGCTTCTGCAATAGTAGAGGCAATTTGAGTCACTCAAATCCAGAGCTCTATATCCTGATATACCTTGATACCTTCATATCAGAACAGTTGATTAAAAAAAAAAAAGTGTGTATATTTTTTATATATAAGTAGATAGATATAGATATATATATAGCTATATATAGTACTTCAAGATTTCAAGATTGTCAAAGCCACTTGCAGATGCACAAGGCTGTCAGACATCTCATCATAATGATCATGATTATGGTCCTTTTTCCATCATTTTGTGATAGAAAAATTGAACATCACAAATAAGAAATCTTCAATTTATAGTACATTATTTACAGCTATACAGATTTACGCAGTAATATCATAAAACTGAAACATCTATTTTACCCTTGAAATGTGTTTTGATTCCTGTTTTAGAAGGAAGTTAAACAGTTGTTTCATCCAATGCTTGTTGATATAAAAGCTCAGGAACATTTAATGTGTACGGTAATGTTTATGATTGAGCACCACTCTACTAAATAAAGGAAGAAGGAGAACAAAATAAAGCAATACTAAAAAATTAAAAAAGAGTACCATCATACATGTGTTACAAGGAAGTGGAGGGCAGTAAGCCTTGGAAATCACTACAGATAACTGGTCTAAAAATACAGTCCAATCTTTCATAGATCAAGAAAATATTTTTATTAGACCGACAGGACTGGAAGAAGCATGATTTCTGGCATGCAAGTAGTTGTTAAGATCTGAAACAAAAGAATAAAATTAAAAAGTGAAATGTAATTAAGACACTGAGATCAATTACTCTGAATTCCATTAAATATGTATTAAACTATCCAGGAGAAGAGGAAGGTGTGCCTGGGGAATCAAAGAGACTCATCAGGGAGGAGAGGTAAGAGGTCATTGCCTTCCAGGGGTTAGAGCTAGATATAATTTATACCTTGTGGACAAATGTGACCTTAGTAGTAGATGGGAGTGGGCAAGGGATAGGGACTTGCAGGTAACGGACTAGTAAAACAGAATTTCCAGTGAATCCATGGTTTTTGATATCTACCAAGTTATGAATCCAAATTGCCAGACTTTGAGAAGTATTTTGTAAGTCATTCCCTAATTAAGTCAGAGCAGTTTCTTTCAACCTGAATTTTGCTTTGAAGTTTACTGCTTCTGTTTCAGACCTGAAGAACTACTTACGTGCCCAAGAGCTTATCTGCTCTTTTTTTTTTTTTCCGAGGTATAGTTAGTTTAATTAAAGACATTACCCCACCTGTAAATCTGCTCCTAATTAGCAGCTTCATGGATTTGCTGATGGCAATTGCAAGAGTGGATCATTCCACTGCTATCAAACCAACAGGGAATTAAACTAAACCTGCTGACACATCACATCTTCATGTAAAAGATGCAGTAACACCTTTCCCTTTCTAACGAGACTAAGACAAAAAATTCTGCCCTACGAGAACATAATGTTCCTGGGAGATTCAAAGAGATCAGCCCTCTTATGTTGTAGTGGCTGCAGAACAAAGATCACTGTAGTTGAAAAATGGCCAAGTTTCTCTGACTTGCAGGTGCCACAAAGAAGAGATGAGACAGAACTAACATCTGGAAAGAAATAAATGGAAGCTGGTCTCACTGAAGACTAATCTGCTGTTAGCAGAATGGAACAGGACATAAAACAGTAACATTGGAATAGACAAAGTGAGAGTAAGTGTTGAGTTGACTGGTATACTGTCAAAATGAGCAGATCTCCATAGTCAGTATGTATACCCTACACAATGTACACGGAGATGTCAATCACAGACTTGTCTCACTCTTGGGATTTGAAGATTTCAATTGAAGTTTGTATCTCCACTTTAAAGCCAAAGCCAGAAGATTCAAAGGGCAAACCATGCAGATGGGACATCACAAGCGATGCAAAAAACAAGTGAATTGTTTGTTGCAGCACTGCATACTTAAAGACTATGCAGTACGTAAAACAAGAAGGGAGGCTATGGAGCTCACCTAAGAGACTGCCATGAAAAAGAACTTCGTCCACCCACTCTCCCAAGAGAAATAAACCCATTATTAGGGAACAGCTCTTCCAAAACTTTAAATGAGATTTCCTCCAGATGCTCTCAAACTTTCTGTTCTCACATACCACTAGTTTTCATTACATTAGTAGGGGGTGAGAAAGGGATCATACAGATGTTCAGTTGTTAAACTTCAAAATAAGAGAGATATTAAGCTTCATGAATACTTTTATGCAGTTGTACAGAAGATAACACATAACAAAGACTTGACCTACTACTTTACTGTGGGGAGGAAAAAAAAGTTAAGCATTCAAACAGTAAAAAGAGAAGGATATGTTCAAGAGCACAGAGTGCAACCATGTAGCTAAAACAGTCTGAACTAAACCCCTTCTGAAATATCACAGCAGGTGTGCACAGCGACAGACATCACTGATAAGACCAATAAATAAAGCAGCTCATGTTTCAGTAAGCATCTCTTACAAGATGGTGTGTTAAATCTGAGTCCTTGCACAGTACAACAGAAAGACCATGCTCTCCCCACACAACTGCCATGTACTCCGAGTTCAACAAGTCAAATAATCATTGTAGCAATTTGGAAGTTTACTACAAACTCAATCTCACAAGTCACAGGCTCAGAAGACTCACTAAAAACAGCCCGTATTCCTTTTTGGCATCATAAAAGGAATTGTACAAAGCGTCCCCTTGGCCACAGAGCATGTGGAAGAATAGCTCCTGAACTACCAGCCATGCTTCACCTCTCATATGCCATCTCTTTGGGTTTTTTTTTTTTTTGTTTGTTTTTGTTTTGTTTTGTTTTTTGTTTTTAACTAATACAATAAATAGTGAATCTGTGCATTAGTTCTTATTTTCAGTTTTAAGTCCTTAACTTAATTATCCTTAATTACAGATCTAATTGTAAAAAGTATTGCTTGTGCTGCCATTTCTTCTGATAGTGTTTCTTAAATTAAAAAAAAAAAAAAAAAAAAAAAAAAATTAAACTCTTCATTAAAATTCAATTTGTGTATTACTGGGTCAACAACGGCTCATCCTCAAGCACAAAATCTGAAATGCACTATAATATCTCTAACATCCAAATTCAGACAGTACAACCTGGAAGCATCATTCCTTTAAGCATTTGAGAGCATGGGAAAGCTGTCCATTCCTTTTCTCTTAATAATAAACACATCATGTTAAGCTTTTGAAAGAAGAAACATGCTGTAGAATTCAGTGATTCCAGAGTAAGAGCTGATAACACTGACTTAGAATAGAGTATTAGAGTAGTCTGAAAATAAAGAGAAGGAAAAAATAATAACCTATGATTACAGCCCTCACTTGTCACACACGCATTATATAAAGCACTAAACACCTTTAATTATTAGGTTAAACAAAAAGAAGCATAGTAACCTCATCTGTTCAGGCTTTCTATTAAAAATAACAATGAAACAAAACACAGAAGATGATTGGATAAGAGCAATACAAGTGATAAAAATTACTCATTTCAATTGGAAATATGGAGCTTCTCTGTCATTTTCTTTCCTCCCATAAGAACCATTATTTAATATTTTATATTACAGATGAACAGTTTTAGAAGGAGGCAAATTCAACTCAACTAAAGGACACCTGATATAAAATCCCCAAGATTGAAATATGCAAACAATATCATGGAAACCACCTACATAGCAGAAACTTCAATCTCTGGTCGCTACAGACATTACCAGGAGCAAGAAATAGGATTCTGACTCTACCTCTAAGTAAGCATTGACAAAAAGCATAGGATCAGTTCCACTACTGCTTGGGTATTTAGTGAGATGAGAAGAAACAAAGCTCCCAGAACACGTAGGCTGAAACAAATGAAAGCCAGATGATCCTGTTATTTGTTCTCTACTGGAGTAAGAGCTGAGGCCAACTGGGCATGTTCAGGCTCACTTAAGGGCAAATGGATCTGTTCTGCTCACGAAGCAGAAAAATGGTTCTGACAGGTTCTTGGCAACACAGAGGTAAAGAACACACAGGTAGGTCAGTAGCCACATGCAGAAAGAAGAGTAGAACTCACCCAACTGGTGAAGGGAATCCACGGCTATGCAGCACTCCTGCTCAAGAAGCAGCCTAGCTCCAAGTGATCTTCTCCTTCCCTGGCCAGCCCTTGTATGAGCCCAGAGTGATTGCACCTGGGTCCACCCCTTCTAGTCACTTGGGGAGCACAGGTGCAAACGATTTGCTTGCACTCCCTGGCCAGCCACACCCCTTCACCAGGTGCTCAATCACCACAAGCCCTGAGCTAACAGTTCCTCTGCAGCTGAGAGCAGAACATCCATATGACTAGCAATATAATGGAGGAACATAACACTGCTGAAACGCTCCATCCATCGCCTCACTGTGCTCACACCGACTGTTTGGTCTTCCTTGACATTCAGTAAATGTTGATGAATGTCAGTGAGTGCCATTTTTTCTGCATAGAGGAGTTCAGTCACTCTTCTGCTCCACACACCCTTCCAAGTCAAACGTTGCTCTGTCAGACTGCCCCTCTGCTGCCATCTGTCACGTGACAACAAAACCTAATGGGATAGTGGTGGGAAGTTCAACCTCCACTGCCATCCCACCAACACCTGCCTCTGACATCATGGGCCAACATCATGAAATAGAAGGCACTACTTTCAGAGCAGTCCTCGTATTCTTTTAACTTTCCAGTGTAAATGGAAGAAGTGTTGCTACATTTAGCACAAGGTATCAGCTTGTGCTTGACTGACAATACAGAAGCTAAAAGATAACGTTCAGGAAGAACTACATAGATTACTTTAGCATACATATCTGTCTATATTTTAATTTCAGAGGGTTTTATTGTAGTGTTTCTCATAAAAGATTCAAATTTGAAATTCAGAGTGTCTGGAAACAGTTTAAACAGGCACATAACACTGTATGTAGTCACTGAGGACCCTGTACAACAGGGGAAGCTCGAGATGCAAAACAAGAGCAGCCTTACTAAAGCCATCTGGAGAGAGAGAGGGAAAAAAAACAACAACAACAACAACAACATAAAACAAACATACAAGCAAAAAAATCACAAAGACATTTCAGCCTGTATTTAGGTGTTTACTAGCTGGGGGACTACTTCCCTGTTAGAAACAAAAACAACTCTACTGTGAAGTAATGTGAAGTAGTATTCATTCAACATCAGTATACTAAATGAATACAGTATTTGGACAGTCTTTACTGAAGCAAAGAGAATGCTCAGCATAGGACATGATGCTGTCCATAATTGTGGAAAAGTTTCAGAGGAGTCCAGGCTAATATTCATGAATGTAAGGTCATGAATATTATTGAACATGAATAATATTGAACAGTGAAAGAGGAAAGCATCACATCTATTTAACTGTTGGTCGATGCCTTAGACCAGGACAGAACTTCAAACAGGATTTAGTCAATTACTAACATCAGCTTCATCGCTTTAATAAAGAACAAGACACATTAAGTTTGAAAGCTTGCTTCCAAACTGGTCACTTCAAAGTGAGTTGTTACTGCTGACTGCCCGTAGCAAATAGAGAGAGTATTTAAAATTACATCATTTTGTAGGGATGTATAACCATCAGAACATCCACAAAGGGATTAAATGTCTGGATTGTGGCCTTAATCCTTGTACTTTGAATTCAGGTGCAAATGTGGATTTATACAAAGATATTTTCTTTAAATCCCTAGTAGCAAATATCAGGGAACTTAGCATAAGAAGAAGTCTACAAACTTCTACTGATTCTCCTGATGAAATACATGTTAATATTGCCAGACTTACAGACAGTAGGGCTAAATATTTCAAATGACTTAAGAGTGCAAATTTAATCAACACAGGTGATGGCTATAATTGGGGAAATGAGCCTTATTTCAAATGTTAATAGCTGTAGGAGATTAAATTCATTTTCATAGAAAACTGGACTTTGCATGTTGTGAACTGATATACAGAACTGAGTTAGGCCTGCTTCTGTTGGGTCAAAACACTGTGGAAGTGACACACGACAAAAGAGCACCTGTTGGTCTACTATACTAGGCTCTAGTTGAGGCACCACGGTGTCTGGCTGCTGCAGTAGTGCTTGGAATCAGATGAAGGGACAGGATGGACCTTGTGACCAATGCCACTGAAAAGGCTGGTCTGTGTATGCTACTAAAGAATTGATCACTGCAATTTTTGCTGCTCTTTTATATGGACTCATTTAGCTTTGAGAATGGCCGCAGGACGAGTTTTCAAAGAATTGGATATCTTCCTGTGTCTTTCTTCATTGTGGGAGCTACCAATGTAATATTTTACCATTTTTACACCCTCTATTAATGTAGACTTTTCTTGCAGTCCTTTTTTTACAGTCTCTCTCTCTAAAGTGATCACACCACAGCCAACTTTATGAAGGACAAAGTGAAGAGCCTGCATATTTGAAAGCAAGTGCAAGACTTACAGGTACAGAATCCAACCTCAGTACCTAGGGATCACCCTTCCTTCACTGATGGCTGATTGCAGCACTGCCAAGAAGGGGTTATGTTAACACAAATGCTTTATAAGATATGCCCAGCTTTACGAGGGTTGGCTCTTTACTTGCTGGGGGGCAAACTGCTGGTGAAGGAGAGCTTTCTCTTATTTACCCTGCAGGGACTTTCTTATTTTTAAAAAGTAAGGAACTGTTCAGGATATTTCAGACAAGCTGACATTTGGAGATTTCTCTCTTAAGCTTCCCCATTATTTACCAAGGGACTTGTTAAAAATAAAGAGAAGAGATATTAGATTTTTGTTTTAGGTATTTAGCTTGTCTTATCAAAGGAACCCCTCACTTCAGGATGCCTTTGTTGTTACCTTTGCTTCTTCCTGTTCCTGACATTACTGCGTGTTCTCTACCAAGGGACATCAGTATCTGAAGTGATAACTGCAAGAAACCTGGCACACAGACAAAATCAATATCATTTTTAAGGACTAAATTGAGAGGTGGCTACCAAGGGAACTCTCTGTTTAGAGGTGGGAGGAAATATCTCCTTCCTCCCTTCTTCTGGAGAAAAAAAAAAAAAAAAAAAAGTGAAAAACGTAAATTAAAAAAGAATTAAAAGCATAGTGGTTTTCTTTCAAGTAAAGGCTAAGCTAAAGAGCTTGTTTTTCAAATCACTGAAAAAGGAAGCAATCTGACTAAACAAACATCAGCCATCCAAAACTCAATGAAGCCAGCCCAGCCTGTGCCCTGCTTTAGGCGTATCATAACATTATCTTTTCCAGTCAAGATAGTACGGACAAGCTAAGATTTGACATCTTAAAATCATTCTTTACTCATATTGTCCTTTAGCTCCCATTTCTTTTATTGTTGATGCATTCATATATTCCTTTATAGAAACCTAGCTTCATTTTAATACTCATTCAATATGAAATTAGTTACATAAGTTACTTCCTAACTTTTCTTGTGAAGGATAGTTAATCTTTATGTTCGCCTTGATGTAGCGGTACAGATTATTAACCTTGATCAAGAGATCCATTGCAAAAGACTTTGTTACACCACCAACGAACTCCAAATAAAGATCTCTACACTGTGCACACACCTTTCTGCAACTCTGATGCAAATATAAGCTCTTAACTAGACTGGTGTTGTGGCTTTGACAGCAGAACTTCACTGCAGACAGATGAGATCTGTGCTGACTATGGGTCACTGAGTTCTCTGCATGTTTTGAGATACCTAAAGCAAACATTTATTTCCTAGGTCTCATGGGAGCAATATATATATGCAATGTTCCTGAACTGAGTGGTTGCAAACTCACTCTCCATGGTAATTTGTTCTCCAAAACATGACTTCACAAACTAATTACTTATTCTACTTTTTAGCCAAAGGGTGATTATTTTTTCCCAGAGTGCTATGAGGTTCAGCAGTTTACTTTGGTGCTTCAACTTATAGAAACTGTCTGCAGACAACAAACACAAGCAGTATGTTTAAAGGTTACAAAAAAAAGCATATACACAAATATTTTTTTAAAAAAGTTGTTTTAAAATAAAATTTTAATTAAAACATACAGAAAAAAATACATAGAGATCCTTTAATTTCTTTAATCAATACAAAATGGCAATGCAAGGGGACTACACCCTCATACCTACCTATGAACTAACTTCCCCTGTATCATCATGCATACAAAACCAAAATAAGTATGCTTGCCAGTTTGACCCTTTGCCTCTCTCTTTTGAGATGCAAAAAACATATAGGGTCAAAGATGCCAGTGCTACTCCAGATCAGCAGCTTTCATTCATGTTTGAGTCTGAGTGATGAAGATACATCCGACTCTCTGTACTTGTAAGTAACTCTACAACAGTTTTCTGAATACATTTCTGTTCAGTAGTCTCCCCAGTGCTGTGAAACACACCCAAACACAGAATGTCATAATACAAGTCAACAATGACTGCATCGTGGGATTTGATAACAACTGCGTGCATATTTAGCAACATCATTTGATAGACAGGAAGAAAAAAAATAAGGGGATTTTGGGGAGAGTTAAAGACTGCAATCTGCTCTACTGAGCTTTTTGTAGGGAAGGAACAGTGCAAATTCAATTAATTGGCTGGAAGTTCTATGTTTGTATTTTCAAGTAGCAGTAGAACTCCGTTGTATAGTGTGTGCTATACACCGGAAGCCTCTCCCTTACCAATACTGGTTCTTGTCCAAAGAGAAGTGACAGTCAGTGGATGAAAATTACTCATGTTTTTAGTAGGGTCAATCCACATGGTACAACAAGCCAAGTTAACTCAGCATGAAACCTCAACTTTTCATGTAGGCAGCAGGAAAACGTAGCTAGAGAAAACTAACCAGCACATCCTTATATTGACATAAACCCATCAGGAATCATCACAATAACTGCTCATGCCTATTTTAATAGCACAGCTTGCTCCAGCTCTCTTTTAATCTACCATTCTCATTGAAGTCTTTGGGCTAGTGAGAAGTCTGTTCCTTATGCTACAAAACTCCCATGCAAATTCACTGGAGAAAAGACTAAATAAAATCTAGTCCAGAACTCAGAATGACTTCAGCAGCTCTCAGGATCTTGTCTCATGAAAAAGGTTATATAAAACTCGCTACATAGAACTGACGGTTTGGACAGATGCTCTGCGTCCCCTTGCTCATAGGTAACAGGAATTGCCAAGAACTGAACACATTTAAAAGTTTGGGTCCACTTTTTCCCCCCTCTTAGAGCCCTTTATCAGACTGTCATGGAATGGAGATGTAGGTATATTAAAAAAATTCCTCTGGTAATGGTCTAGTCATTTAATCCTTCAGTCTTTCATCTTTGAACTATCTGAAGGGATCTCTCAGCATGTGAGCCACAGCAGCTGATGTCCAGGAGGAGTCTGCCCCTTTAAAATGCAGCACTTCATGCTGAGAAATGACTTGCTGCTTGGGCTCTATTTTTTAGTAATGGATATCATAAGCTGCTATATCTTACAATCCCATTGATGTTAATGGGTAAAATTCTAAGGTTAAATTTTAGTCCTGCTTCAACTCCCACCGACATGAATGACAAAAGCTTTGTTCTGCTTTCAGTGAAACAGGATTGGGAGTTCAATTTTACCTCAGGCCTGGCTCATGCAGGTCCTGCACAGAAGTCAGCGGGAACTCGCTTGAACAAAGGTTAAGGACCTCAAGAGCCAGCCTATGAATGATCTGAATCTTTCAGTAACCAACAGGATTTGGCCTGTACACACTATTAGAGGTAGAGAATAGCGCTGGGAGAAAATGAAACATTTCCATTTAACTGATTCATTTGAGATTTGAAGAAGAGACCAATTACTTAATAGCAATACAGAACGTATATTACACTCCTGTAAAATATGATAACATCCAGAAGAATTCTGTTAATCGGCACATTCCCCAAAAGAAAACTTATTTGCAACTCATCTGTCCATCAGCTGCAGCAGGCAAATAATATTCAAGCTATAGCTATGGCATTACAAGCTCAAAGCAGTCATATATTTTATCTATTTAACGCAGTACAGAAGGGTTTATATACCTCTTCCTTTATAAATTGAAATGCATTGTGAGGCTACATGAATAATGACTCCTAAGGAAAGACATCTGCTGTTAACAGGTCTAAGAAATCCAGATTTCCACACGAACAGGTTGAAAATGCATTTCTGAGCCTTTCCATTTTTTCCAAGATGACAGCTTTGAGAAGGCTCCACTGAGCAAAATGGGCACTGCTTCCTTTAAAGTTCACTATTTAATTTCCTCTGACATTTGGAAAATTTTCACTCCATTCTGCTCTTTCTCCTCTTTGTTATTTGTTAGACTCTCCTTTTTCTTTCTTGTCTTTCATGTCAGAAAATAGATGGAATGATTTGGCTCATCGCAATAAAATAATAGCTCATACTGTTTTTCTTTCAGTTCTGGTCCTCTATTATTTAATCACAGACCTGGCTTCAACTTTGTATTACGTCTTCCATCTTGGGAATTAATAAATTAAACAGAACAAAAATTAAATTAGTCTTGGCAGGCTTGCAGTAGCTTGTGATTTAGGTATTTCCTCACATCAAATTGAGAAGGAATGTTTCGGTAACCTAGGGGACAACAAATGAGATGAATACCTTGAAAGAGATTAAAATTTGTTAGGAAGACAGAAATAATAGGGAGCAACTTTGGAAAAAGGTCTGAAGGACAGTAATTTTATTTTTATTTTATTTTTTAAATCTCTTTGAGAAAGAGGGAATCATTTCTTCTACCCAAAGATCCCTTCTGAAAATCGGCATGCTGAGAAATAACAAACATCACATACTTTCTAACAAGCAATATCAGGTCTATCTGAAATTTTCATTTTTGACTTCAAGTAGGATAAAAAAAAAGCACCAGTTTATTGGTGATATAATAAACATGAAGGTATGAAAATATAATGGGCTCTAATTGATTTTTCTTTCTCTCAGTATGTGTGACACATTTATTTAAGCACAGTTGGGACAGGGCATTTATCTGGAAAGACAGAGATTGTCCTGAGCAACATATATGTGATACGCCTGAGGGAGACAGATCCACAGGCAGCTGGCAAAAGAATGAGAGGAGGTGGTCACAGCAAGAGCAGGAGGCCTGCAGATAGTGTACAAACTTCAGTGGTGATGGAAGGAAGTGGAGGCATGGGGCAGGGTTTGCCACAACTCAGAAAGCTGCTACTGCACTCAAACATGAAAGCAAGGACTCACCTGCAAGGACGTATCAGTTAGAGATAGAACACTGTGCATTCAGAACTGATTGCTTTTATCTCTATTAGGTAGCTCTTAGTCTATTGGGGAAGCACATTATAAGGAAAATGTTCAGGTACAATAATATAAAAACTTCTGACTGACTCAGCATTATCTCATGATGCGCCAAGATGTGCATCACCGAATCAGATTCTGTCTTCCTTTCTTTCTTTCTTTTTTTTTTTTTCAGAATGTGTAATGACATATTTTAATAGAAACAAGCTTTGGGTCCACAAATTATAATGAGGAGAATGCACTAAATAATTTATAGCAAATATTTATATCAAGCAGACACAGAGAGATACAGTATTTGTTCTGCAGTCTTTACTAGGGAAGTAGTTCCCACTGAAGAGTGGTGGCTATCTGTATGTAATAAAGTCCTGGTGAAGCAGGGCAGGGACCCCAGCAACCTCTAGTGGAGGAGGCTGTCATGGCTCTGATACATGAACCGAAAACACATCGCTTACAAAACCGTACGTGTTCATGCAACAATACTGATATTCTGAAGGAAAAAGCATGTTCAAGAATGAAAATAAGAGAAAGGAAGCAGCACAAAGTACACTTAATAGGAACAGTAGAGTTTGCCAAACCTGTTTTCACCTTGTTATAAATTATAAGTTGTCATGCTAATCAAGTAAATTGGAGCCAACTCAGCACAAACCCCCAAATGTTAAATATATAAATATCGATCCAACAGAAAAGCATGTCTTTGAGCTTTGACTGAAAATGAAGTCTAGTTAAATTGCTTGTGCCAGGCAATACCTGCTGTCAAACTGAGTAGTATGTCACTTCTTTGCTCCCTGGAATGCAGCGCAAATGCCTCAAGAACAAAATCCTAATCAGGTTAAGAAATATTAAAGCTTTTCCATGCAATATATAGAGGGATTTTGCAGCTGATGGCAGCACCAGAGGAATGATAACATAGAAACCAATACATGGTGTTCAGTGGAAAGGGCTGGGGAACCAAAGAAAAAAATTATACCACCAGCCCAAATACACAAAATTACATCTTGTTGCTATACAGTTTTTTTTTCTACCAATTAAAATGAAAGAACTACTCTATCACCTTCTCTTCACAAATTGTTCCAATTTTGAAGCCTTTTCAATTATTGCTAAAAGCATGACTGGGTTCCTTCCATATAAAACATCTCTTCGTGAGCTGACCTGAGTTATTTTTCTAACTAACTGGAGGGAATACATCCGTTGTGGTGGTCACACAAAACTCTAGATCACAAGCAGAAATGATGGCAATCAAAGGATTTATTACTACCATTCAGTCTAAGTGGGACTATAATTGTAGCCCTCCTTTTCCCATCACAGTTAAGAAAGCCATTAAGCGATCAACTAGTTTTTAACATTCGCTTTGGGCTTCAAACACAGAACTCTGCTGCTTCTCAGATCAGACACTCAGTCCAAGCAGATTATCTTCTGAGTGAATACACGAGCAAAACTGAACCACAATATTTATTTGGGTTTCAGACTGGAACCCATAGATAATGATCAAGATTTTTCATAGCAAATGTGATTAGTCTATGAGAAAAGTTAAACAAAGATATCTTCAGTAACAAGTAAAATTTGAATAATAGATTACAAAGGAGATTCAGTGCTTCAGACCCTACATTATGGTATCCAACAGGTCATGTGATGAAAGCTGAACAGAATCATATATATATATATATCTTTAAAAGCCTCACTGAATAGAATACATTTGAATATGTGCTTTATAGTGGATTCAAGAGTTAGATCTATTAAGAGTTTTAGTACTGATTCAGATTTCTGCCCCTATGGGATAAGACTGCAATTCTGTGTTAGGTACATAGAAATCTTGTGCAACACATGAGAGCAGAGACCCTTTAAAACTGGGGTAAGAGCTTCAGAGGCAAGTAGTTTGTCCTACCAGAATCATCATTTTACTTAGTATAAGAATAAATCTTAAGTTTGACCTGCCAGATGCTCTACTTAGAGCTGCATTAGGATGCTTCTTTCTGCTGGGCAATAGCTGCAGTGGTCGAAGAGTAGTAGTCAACTTCTTTTGAAGAGCTGAATAGAATGGCACTTTTACTTTAAAACACTGCTTTTAGTATTAAAGGTTGTCAAATAATAGTCTTTATCTAATTCATATAATTAGGTCATTAGCCTAGAGACATCTCTGCGTGGGGAGATTTTAAGCTGGAAGGATCTGCAGCATGTTGAGTTGCAACTAAGTGGTGCTGTAAGGTTTATAATTCTAGCCTCTACTTTTCACCTAAATCCTATTTTATACCTAGCCCTGAAGGACATCAAGCAGCTGAGGAAAAAAAAAAGCAGAAAAAATTTAGAACCTCTTTTATCCAGCTCAGTCAGACTTCAGTAGCTGAAATCCCTTTGCACTAACTGTCTAAACATTGAACTTAATTTTGTTTCTCTGCTAATCAAAATGGTCATTTGAGAAATAGTAATCATCCTGAGCACTCTCCAAAGACTACATAGGAATTATCCTAAATTTAATGAATGCTGGATAACTCAACAGAGCATCTTCATTTTAATTTATTAAATTGGTATTTCATTTGCTGACCATTGGTACACGCTTTTTTTTGGTTTTGTGTGTTTTTTTTTTAATCACTTTAGATATCCAGAATTAATTGATGTGTTCATTAAAACTGTATATCCATGAACTTCAATGAAAAAGCCAAGCAATATCTGAAATATCTGCAATTCTTTAAAAACATTACATGTAAAGTTATTTGTTACATTTCTGCAAGACTGGAAATCCATTGCTAAATGAACTTTGCAATTTCCACAGCATAATTTAGTTCAAATACTTAGATACTAATGCCCTTATAATTTTGCGAATTAACAACTACTGAAGAATTTTCTAGAAAAAGTCATCCTTCCCACTTGACTCAATATGTGATCTTCTGCAATCTCATTAGGAAAAATATAAACAAGATACATATTTTAAATAATAAAGTTCTGTGGTTTTTATTTGTAAGTAACTGATGGATATATTTCTATCAAATTTCCTGTGAAATTTACTGAAATGAATAGACTAGTTAGAATACCTGAGAATCAATGTGTTTTCTGAAGCCTCCTCTTTCTCACTTGGAAAACAGAAGATTATTTTACATAAAGGTATAATTATTATTGTTTATTTTTAAAAATATTTTAAAAAGAATTGCCCCCTTGAACATCCAGGTGCCTGAATTTCGACCAATGTTTTGATATGCGCTACTATGTTTTGTGACCAAAGAATTCTACTGTTACTAGCAAATCCTAGCCTCCTTAAAAAACCAGTGACTGTGAAATAGGGAGGCAGCACAATCTGAATTTTTACAAACAGAAGCAAATGCACAAACACCAAGGTGAAACATTTCTAACCTTCCCTTCCTCACCTGATATTCAAATGTCCCAAGGCCATGGCTGTAACCCAGTCACCTCCTGGCATTTTCTCAAAACTGACAGCTCTGCCCATAATGATGAAATTTCTCTCAAACACCTTCTTTTCACATATTGAAATTATATTCTACTCACTCCCACAATAAGGACTTTGAAATGATCCTTGGAAAACAATCCCTAAAATTATGCATACTGTGCCCTCTTTTACATATAGCAACAAGAAAAGAGAAAACATGCTCATCTCGTGTCCTCTAGTACCTAATTACACAATACAGCATCATTACTGATCAGTACTTGCTGTTACAATGAATACTTTCATCCACGTGGAAAGCAGAAGGTCATATAGTCTGTTTCTGGATGGTGAAAAAAGCTATAGTCCTTCCACATTCAGCAAGACACTGAGATAGAAGGAAAAGAAGATAAAGAAAACATCTACAATATGACTGTCACAGATACATGATAGCTGACACAATAAGGAACTCCAATCTAACCCAAACCATAAAAGATAATGACAACTTATTAATGACTCAATTCAATTTTCAAGCCAGTAATAGCAGAAGGCTCAGGGATAACGCATGGCCAACACTGAAGGATGACTATCTAGCTAGAAAAAATACCTGGCTGTATTCTATGAAGTCAGAGGTAATAGCGCTCTTGTGGCGCTGGCCTAAAGAGATGCAAATACCAGTCACATACCTTGCATAAAAAGCCAAATATTCCAAAACTCTTAGTGTTCACTCCTGCACATGGCACACTTTCTTGTTAGAGACCAGTGCTCTCAAGGTTAAAGACCATCTCAAAAATGGGAATTTCCCATTGACAAGTGAAATCATAGCGTTTTTGACAAGAAAAGAAAAAAAAGAGTGAAACATGATTTATGAAGATTTAATACTATCCCAAACAATTCACATTCATCTCACTTAAAGGAAAGCCCAAGGGAAACTTAGCGAAGAACAACCCTTAAGTCAATCTGACATTTGCTGTCCTGTGCATGAAAAAGCATTCCTTTTAAACATTAGATTTTATAGCTACATGAGAAACCATAATCAAAGTTAATATAAATAAAATATAATAAATATGACAACAACAGAACTAAACAGACTGATAATGCTGGTTCATCAAAACAGACACTCCTACCATTAATTCTAAAAAAAGACACAGGATAGAAAGTAGAAATTTAAATGTCAAAGGATCAAATAAGGTGCAATTCCTATCCACAGTGCCAATACCTGCCTCTACACTGAGCACACCACTACTGCTGGAAGACCTGGATTTATTCTAAAGATCCACATGGTCCAAGACTGTTGTGTTGATGTCTGCTTCAATAAAGACAAACCTAAGCTACAGAAATAGATGCTAAGTACGAAACTATCCTCAAGTCTTCTGCTTTTTTGTTACTTCAGTACCTTTTAGAGAGAAGGTCCAAATACGACACCAAACTTCAGATTTAGAAGCTCAGTTCCTTACAGGTCCTTATCACTATGAATGCTGAAAGCTTTTCAGACACAATCAAGGGCAACATTGTAACATCTTTTGCAAAGGATAAGATCTTCTCTTCGAATCGGTGCCACTTAATTCAGTTGATTGCTAACTTTTGTTGAAATGCTAGTTTAGATGAGCATTATCCTCAGATGACATTCTCAGAAATGCAAGGTTAGATAGATGTACCAGATAAATTCATTCCCTTTGGACTTTATGGACTCCCCCTTCTTGAAGGCCTCAGCTCTATTAATTGTCAGTGTTTTGCTTTATGATTTGACATTTGAAACTAGACTGTAAGCTTTATTCATATGAATTGTGAGACCCCAGAGCAGGTGCAGAGTTCATTGACTGTGTGGGGTACATGCAGCAATGGCAAAAAGGAAAAAAAACAAACAACAAAACACAGTAGACATACCAAACATCCTCCGAGTGAAAAAGTCTGGGATTTTTATACCAGAAAGCAGTCTATCATTCATACAAAAGCAAAAGAAGAGAAGCACGAAGAAAACACCTTTTAAGTTAGGCAAAATAAGTGATTTTGGAGAGGACAATCTGTTTGGCTAAAGAGGGAGACTGCAGCATTAGCAGATGCAAAGAGACTTGACAGATCACACAGATAATATGCCATCCACGGATCCCACAAGGCAAAGCTTTATTTTGTTCCTTGGATATTTACTTTCCCTGATTTCCCATTTGCTAATGTGCTGACTTCTCTTGGGTCTGAGCGATTATGAGATTTTAATATTTTTAATATTTTTTGATATTTGTTCTTAACTTGATGCAGGGGACATAAAAACATACTGTGCTGTAACTCTCCTAATTTCCAAAGAGTATTAATGCATTTCAAGCTTGTGATTTATTTGGTTACAGACAAGAGTCTAAAAATATATGATATTCTTAGTAACATGCATGATATTCTTACTGGAACAAAACTACATATTGCAACACTTTTTGGACAGGAACCATAATTTTCATGAATAATGGGGGAAAAAGGTGCTTTTTTGTATGACAAAATTTTCTGAAAAATAAGGTGCATTTACCTTCTTATTACATTAAAACATTTTTGTCTCCTTTGGGAATGGCATTTAACATTAACACCTTGTGTGTGAAGGGACTATTGCTGTATGAGAAGCAAAGCAGTAATTATAAATGCTTTGATTGAGAAAGCTTTAAAAAGGAGGAGAGACAAAGTTTTAAAAGGTGGTCAGGGAGATGGCAGGAGAGGCCTGGTGCCAGCCAGGGCTGTTGCCTGGGCAGGACGCTCCATGTTGGAGAACTCACAGAGTCTTTGTGGTGGTTCACATTTATTTTTCAGTTGCTCTACGTTAGAACTTATTTGTATTCTATCTTAGAGCTGTTCAGGAAAAACTACGTTTCAAAATAAAAAAAAAAAAACCCTCAGCCAACCACCACTACCAATGAAAACAAGGACAAATAACACAAATACTCACGCCCACGATGAGAAAAAGGAAGGAAATTGCTGAGGAAATGGGTATCTGTCATTACCTAGAGTTTCAGATCAGTGGCAGAAAGAGGAATCTCAGTTCTTGTGGCCTTGCTATATGCCAGAGGGTATTTTGCTTCCATCAAATCCACATAATGCTGCTGTAAGGAATATCCTTTCCACTCCAGCAAAAAAGTATTGTAATAGTTGATACTGACTCTACATTAAAACACAGTATTTTCACGAAGCAAAGAACACAGAAAATGTGGGAGGTAGGAAAATTTCTTTTCTAAGATACCTCTACTCGATGTTAAATGTTAAAGGTCATACCTCATTTTTGGTGTTGAACAAGCTGCCTTTAACTCATGAGTAGACATTACATCTCTGTATATCTGGTATGAGAAAATGCAAATGCAGATACCTACACAATATCATTTTAACAAATTCTATCGCATCAGACAATTCTCCTTTTGACATGAGATTTTAGGTGGTCTGCTCCACCGAAAAGTTTCATCATGATCCTGATCCTGCAGGACGTACAGCATCTTCAATTGAGGTCAGTGAAAGCTGAGAATGCTTTGTGTCTCTGAAGAGTTTCTTAATACTTCATAGAGCTGTGTCTGAATTCATTCACTGCTGGTACACGCATTATTGTCTACAATACAGCATGAAAGAAAGCGATATTGATGAAGCATGTTTATAGAGATGTTACTAACCCTCTCAAAATGAGTCTTTCTCTAAGCCTCTACAGAGAAAAAAGGAAGTCAGCATTGAGAATGTTAAATAATTTTGACTGTCAATATTTAATATTTTACCTTTTTCAACCTTCTCTACCCAGTTCTTCTGCTATAACAGCTGGGATGAAAATGGCTTTCATTGTTCTTAAGGGAGATGGTGTTTCGGTATATTACATCTGTTCTCTAAATTCACCAACCCTGGAAGCCACAGAAGCAGATAAATATCTTTGTCAAGAAGACATACTCAAGGTTCCAGGAGCAAAACTGATCTTTGCCTCGTGGGTTAATAGCATTAATAATTGCCATTTTTGTAAATCTGAATGTAAGAAGCCTGCTCAAACAAAAGAGTCAACCCTTCAAAAATGACTATCCATGATAAATTTTGAAAAGCAATGAAAATTGTCACTCTGCCAGCTTGATAAATTGTAGCCCCAACTGGCAGAGCCACTTGCCTCGCAGTAAGCACAAAATGACAGATCTTTGCTGAATACAAACTATATGCTTGCACCTTTCACAGCTGGTTTAGCTTGTAAACGCAGCAAAAAAAAAGAAGCTTTAATAAAAACTGAAGGTTATGCACAAAAAAAAAGGTTTCACAACTAACCGCTTCTCTCCTTTTAAAGATGTTCCTTTCGTAGAGGAAAGTAGCCTTGAAACAAACCCCTCAGTTGTCTATGAGATCATGTTCCAAAAATACACGCACAACTATGTGGTGGTAATTTCTTCACTCAAATGATTCAACAGTGCAGTCATCTCAAGGAAGGAAAAACTGTATTTTAAGTATCGCCTCAATATTTAGAACATACACATATCACTCGTGAAAAAAATATGAATCCGTATAGTGAGCTGCATATCAAGACAAAAATATACTCAACACATTTGTTAGGTCTAATTTGTCTAATTGTTCATCTCCCTGATCACTCATTCTAATCTTCAATCAAATATCAGAGCATTTCTAATGTTAAAATATTGCTTTGTCAGAGGTATGTTTAATCCATGTCTATAGGTGGAATTCCTTTTCCAAAAATCACATTTGTATGAAACCTGTTTTACATAATATGTAGGCAGCTCCAAAAGTAATGCACAGTAACACAAATAGATAATTTCTCAGCTACAAAATACTATTTTTCAAAACAGACACCACCACGAGCTCTGCATTTTCACCAGTTATGAACAAGAGTCTTTGTGCCTCACTCATAAAGATCTGCTCTAGTGGAGGTGGCCCACTGTACTGTCACCACTGCTGAAATGAACCAGCTTCTGCTTGGTCTCCATCAATATTCAGCAAGCACAAAGGAATGTCAATGGATTCCATTTTCTTTTTTGCATAAAGGAATTGTTTCACACCCTTGCTCCATATACATTTCCATGTCACATGCAATTTTGTCAAACTGCCTCTCTGCTGCCATCTGCCACATGGCAACAACATGTAGGGGAATGGTGGTGGGAAGGTTCAGCCTCTACTGCCATAATACCAACATCTGCCTCTGACATTATGGGCCAGCACAATAAAATCGGAAGCATTACTTTCAGAGCAGCCCTCATATATTCATTCTGCACGCACTGTACCACTGATCTCTGATTACTCTTTGTTTCTAAAAACTGATAGTTTACTAGCAAGGTTTGGGTGAAGAAATCAAGAATTATCAAACATGTTTCCTTCTGCACCAGTCATGTTTATGCACTGTGCTGAAGCTACGATGAGAAAAGTCACCCAGTAGATGCTGCTGTCTCACAGGTAACCCCAGGGGACCTGTCTGTGCGCATATCAATTCATAGCAACCGCTACACTTCCTGGAAGTTCTCTTTGACAGTGCATTAATGAGGTTAATTATTTAACCACTGGATTGTTGAATTATTTATTTATTTCGTACACTAAGCCAAATGCCACAGAAGTCTCTCTTGCAATCTGCAGCACAGTGCAAGTACAAATGCCATTCCATTTATCACATGATCAGCCATCTCCTGAGCTACATGGTAGTTTCACAGGCTGCTACCATGCATTTTACCTACATTTATTAAACTCAAGAAACCCGTTGCTTCATATCACAAAATCATCGCAGTAAATTACTTTGCCTTAATCTTAAGCACTATTTTCTTTACAGATTTACATTTAGAAATGCACATGAATTAAGAGAAGATTGGAAAACTGCTTTTGAGAATTATACTGAGTCTGGACTTTTACATGAAATTATCAGTAGGACAAATTTCCTTAAAATACATTATCCCCAAACTCACTTGAAATACGATTTCCCCTTAGAAAGTAAAAATATGTTATTATTTTATCTGTCATTATTTTAATTATGCAAACATTGTGTAGGTTGAAAGAGAAAGTTGTCTGCTGAGGTGGGGCATCAGATTATACTATGCTCAGCATTCCAATTTGCTACCTTACTGACAAAATTCAACACATCACGAGGAACAGCATAGTTCATGAAGACTAATACTAATCACCACCTTATAGAAAATGTATAATAATGCTTTTGATCCATTGATAAATTGAAGATTAGGCTCAAGAATGAGATGTTACGAAGAAAAAAAGCCCTATCTGAAAAAGAACAGGTATTTTAAAACACACACACACACAAAAACATGCCATACAGAAAATAAGAAAAAGATGATACCACAGTTAGTACAGTGAAATATGATGGAGATGACGAAAGAAGGACATCTACAGTGTGGACAAAACACATTAGGAGATACATAACAGTATTGCCTCAACGAGTAGCTTGACCTCAGATCTTCAGAAGTACAGACAACAGAACTGCTGGAGGTATCTAAAGGGACAGATAATGGCTGTAGAGCTTTGGTTAGTCCAGGTAGCATAGGAAATAGTGTGAACAACTCAGGCCATTCATCTCACCAAAAACAAGCAGAAATTCCTATGGCTAGACAAGAGCTAGAAATATAGGTCAGGGAATGCAAATGCCCGTCCTAGAATATACCTGTCTTTTTTAGCTTGCAAACTTGAATGGAGATAGGATTGAGTGCTCTCCACTCTTATCTGAAATAAAGACCAGAAGAGAAGCAGAACTATTTAAACTGAAGGACAATTCTGATGTAAAACAAATAGGTATAAATGGAGAACCAAAAAAATAAATTATTTAAGAAAAGAGAAGGCAGTTTCTAAGCCCTGCAGTCGAGAGTTTGAAGTAGCCTTCTGATGGAGAGGTGAGCAAGTGAAAGGCACCTAACTAATTTTAGAAGGAAAGATATATGATGTTCCTGGGTGAAATAAACGGATACTGTGACTTGACCCAGAAAATCCCTTCAGTTCATACATTTATAGTACCACCAATAAAAGGAAAAAGAACACGCAGTCAACAGAGAAAGAGGAAAATGGGGAAGTGTATTGACTGAAGTGAACACATTTATTGTGTATGCCATTAGGGAAGAAAGATTCCTCCTTGCTGCTCCCAGCAGGGTAAAGATAGGGAGCATTCTTTGTCCATTTTTTCCAATAGGATTTTTTTTTTTAATCTGGACCAAATCTTTTCTCATTCTTCTCTTCTCAATATTACGACAGGAATTTTTAATCTGAAAAAGTCAGATAACTGAAAGGTTACCACAAAGAAAATGTATTTATTAGCGGAGGTCTTTTTCCTGAGCAAACACAAAAAGACCAAACACAAGCCACAATCTACCTTGGTGAAGGTGTAGGGTTACTTTTGTTTTGTTTGTTTGGGGGGTTGTTTTTTTAGCTGTTTGGAATATTTTTTTCCTCTGTACTAAACACGAAGTGGAGTGCTGGATGCTGTTTTGCTGCAAGAACAGATTGGTCGATGAAGATACCAAAATGATGCTCCAGATTCTGTACATGCAAGAAGATCCATGGGCAATGTAACATCATAAGCAAGATGTAGTGAGTTGAGAAAACATTTGCAAAGGCTTGATATAAAAGTGTTTAGATGGCTACCCCCAAAAAAAATGACAAGAGCCCAAACCAGAAATTATTTTGAACACTCTCTAGAAGAAATTGAATGGTAATTCCACTACAACCACAATGAGCACAAAGCCAATAAAGATATTTTTTCAATTTGGGCACTAATTAAACGTTCTTCATGAAATAAACAAGGACTCCACTGTAGCAGACCAGTCCTGGCCAAATTGATATATTTACCAAGTTTTCCTTCCCACACTTCCAGCACTTTCATGTATTACATTTCCAATTGATCACTTTGTTTAAACCATAACTTTCTTGAATGAAGAATAAAACTTTGAAACAAGGATATGTTTTATAAGGAACATAAACAATATTCAAGGATATATTTTATAAGGAACATAAACAATATTCCTGTATGATGTTTCTCTGAATGTCAGGGAAGTATTATTTTCATGATGTTTATCTAACATCATTTTCCTAGACTCTTTAATTAAAAGCTATGGAGACAAACATACAGCAGAAACCCTATTTGAACTTTTACAATAAACTCCCGTAGTGATTGATACTTTGCTTGATATATCTTCTACAAGCAAGTCTTGCAAAGGATATTCTTTAATGATTTTTATTTAATGTAGAATCTTCTAGACAACAATTACGTTTGCACTGAAAGAAATAATTGCAAGAATAATTTACGAAGCCAAAGAGTTCATTATAATTATTTAACTGGTATTAATATCCTCCTTCATTTACCTCATTTTTTCTCATTTAGTGTTTCTCTGATTTCTCCACAATATATAAACAGGAGCAGAGCTGATTTTATGTTTTATTCCAAGCCAGTACTACATACTAAAACTCATGAAGGGCTGACAACACATACCTCATTAATCATATACCTCTACTGATGCTGTGTTTTCTAGTCAGTTCAACATTCACCATCATTAGTTTGTACAATTCTGCTGTCTCATACCAAATCCTTTACAGAATCAAATCAAACATCATTCGTGGCTCTACGCGTATTATTTTTACACTTTAATTTGGACAGTAAAATTATTGTCATAAAAACAATGGTCTTCATAAGCTCAAAATGAAAAGCTTGCTTATGCTGCCATTGCTGATTTATACATTTAATCAAGTCTGAGCTGATTCATCATTTTGTTTAATGCCAGCATCAGTCTGGCATTCCCATTGTTATCACAGCTGTCTACATTTAATCTACAAAATATTGTTGCAGCATTTCTTCCACATTTCTGGCTTACAGAGTTTGTTACCTTGCTAAAAAAGCTGATATTTTCCAAACCAAATAATTATCAAGGGGAAAAATAATTTAGGCTCTTGAAAGAGAACTATTCTGGTCCTGACATTCTTAACCATGTAGACTGTTTCCAAATAAGAGTACAAAACAAAACATGATGCTCCTATGATAAATAATTCTCCGATTAACAGAGAAATAAAAATATTTCCAGGAACCATATTAAAGATTATTTTTTTCTAGAAAGAGAACTCCGCATCACATTGAATCTTTACACTTTTTTCTGTGATGGTTTTGATTCCTTTTGAATATTTTTATGGACATTTAAACATTCTAGAAACGACAGTGTCCTCTATCTATGAAACTACTGCTATGAAAAGTATCTGTACGTTAATAGTTCAGGTAAACCTTACAAAGAACTGAAAACAATAGCATAGAAGAAGCCAGAAGACTTCGTACCTGAAACAGGAAACCACTGCTGCCTTTGTTGTCTAATATTTAACTAAAGATATGGGCAAATAAAACTATGAATGTCATTATTAACTTCAGAGGACAACAGAGAAAGAACCTTTACAGTAATACAGTAATGCAGATAATAATCTTTCATTAATTGTCATGGCTCATTGTAGATCAGGATACATCGTTTACAGATCACTAGATCTAAACTAGCTAGAAATGAAGATTTAAAAAGAGTCTAGAATTTCAGTAAGGTTGAGTAAGGTTATACATACTGACACAATTGCTATCAGAAGACTTTTACTATATGTAGTCAATCCTTTAAGACTGCATAAGATCACAAAGTTTAATCAAAGAAAGTATCAGGTGTGATAAAACTCAAAGAAGGACATACACTTATTTGTAGAAATACTGATTTCAGAAGTAAAATTAGAAAAACTGTAGAAGAGGACTATGATGGTTCATATGACAGAATGAACATATTTCAGATTATTTAGAAATACTATTATAGGAAGTGCTTCATGCATATGAAACTTTTTTTTTTCTTTAAAGTTTATCTAGACTTTCATTAAACAGCTAACAAGAAATCAAAATGTTGATGTGGAATATATTGTAAACTGCTGGTCAAGTTCATTGAATTCACTGCTCAGCAGAACCTGACAAATTTCTGTATTTTTGGTTCTTTGTCAGTGCAATGGGAATTTGTCTTACATGATGGTCTACATTTGGTAACATTTCAAAAAGTTATTTTCAATTACAAGTCTTGTAGTCATTTTTTGGATGAACATACTAAATTAGGAAAGGCTATTTAATGAAGGAATAATGCATGCTATTACTTTAAATAGACCCTCAACGGGAAAAAATCTTTAAACACAAAGTTGACAAAGTATTTGCCTTCTTCTTTTAGCGTGTGTGAGAGATTTAGAAACAGTAACTTGTTTCACAAAAGGAAAGCTGAGATATTTAGCTAACATTCTGAAAATTGGATTGGACTTTGATGGTTGATGTGATCAAAACCCAAAAGTACACATTAATATTTTCTTCTGTTTCACTTGATATCCATGCCAACCAATGTTAAACTCATCGCTATTCTAATCTTATAATTCCAGAAACAGACATTCGTGCTGGCATTTGGATCTCACAAATCTCAGTGGCAAACTACAATTGCTGCCACTGTTAAGAAGGATCAAACCATACTCTGATATCTGTGAGCACTTCATGCTTTTTACTTCATTCAAACACGAATATTTGGAGTAGAATCTTAAAAATGTCTTTCTTCCTTTGCTTTTGCACATGAAATCTTTAGTGAAACTCTTTTCTATTACTAACAGTACTCTCTGTTGTCTAATTTTGTTTATTGAAATTATATAACTGGATTTTTTTTTGTTAAATGATTACAGTTGGTTCTGTAAATTTCTTCTGGGACTCTCGTGTGAGTGAGCACAGCCTTTTGGGTTCCCCACTGTGATTAAACAAAGAGCAGACTGATCTTCCCAGAAAGTAGAAAGAAAAAAATTCAGTAACCTTCCAACTGCATCAGCAATGAAGAAAATCCTTACTATGGGACTGAGGATTGTTATTCCTTATATGAGGACTCTTACTATGTCTTATGCTTTTGTTACAAATTCAGTCTCTGTGAATTCTGAGATGTGTGGAAATCCATCACACACAGTCATATATATAAGACCATAGCCCAGAACTGCATGTATTACCCTTAACTCAAAATTAGCACTTTCTTCCTCTTATTTGTGCACTTTCAAAAGTTATGCAAGCTGAAAATATTTACAAAGGTTTGTTTGTTTGTTTTCCTGACTTACAGTCATTGCTTAAATTTCTGCAGTACAATTTAGTTTCACACTTTAGCTGAATCAGCTTGGCTATGAATGGGAAGAACAGAGTGAAAGTCTGCCTGACCAGCCCAACAGAAGCTGTACAACACTGATCAGGAGAAAACAGAATTTTAGGGGTCAAGCCCAAAGGTGATACATAGCATAATATCAATATAGGCATATACAGACATATATTATGAAGAAAAGGGTATGATTTACTATGACTTTTGTACAATCATTTCATTGTGTCTTCCGTAAGATTCAGACCTTCTAAATCTGCTCAAGAAAATAAACTGATTTTTTTTTTTATTTTAAAAACCCACTGCCTTCCTGTTGGTAAATAACATTTTCAAACTAAAACTGCACTGCAGATAAAAGTTCATTGTCTCCTTAATAAAGAGGGCAAAAGCCATGAATGGTTTTCATGGGTTACAAGACTTGAAATGAATATATCAGTTTATTAACAATATGAATATTGTGCATACAGTAGACTGCAATTATCTTCAGGAACCAACGCACTTTAAATGAGAACGTTCTTCACTGCAAGAATACACTGTACTTATTATAATACTGGAAAAATAAAGATAGCATGTTCCAGAAAAAAAGAATCTCTAATTACTTTCAGATTCAGTCTGGAATGCATCTAAAACAAGCTTTCAAAAATAATGCAATAACTATGAAACAAAGAAGGTGTATTCAGTACTTTTTTTTTTTCTTTTTACAAAAGAGGTTTATCAAGTGCTACTTTCCGTAAGTCTTCAATAATTTCTTTATACCCAGCATATGTTCTACCCCACAATGAACTGTAACAAAACATAATATGCTGAAAAATTAGATGCGGACAAAATTTATTATATGTTCACAAGTTTATCAAAGCAGGGAGAGAAGTAAGAGATATGAATGTTCTAGATATGAAGCCTATGGAGACTTAAGCAATGCAGTCATGAATTTGGGCCAGCTTGCAATATGGAGGGCCAGTATGCTGATGTACTCAACAGAACTGAAGACTGAAAACAAAATTCTAGGCTACAAACAGGGCATAAAACCAGAAAATTTCAGTGGAAGTCCAGTGCCTCACCTTGTAGTCTAAGTGTTGGCAGAGATCCTTTTTTATTCAAATGAAAAAAAAAAAAGTCTCTGTTTGAAAAATAATTCCTAATTTCCAGTATGGGATATCTAATGATATGTGTTAACTTCTTATAATACACAAAAGCAGTAGTGATACAAACAAACAACTGCCCTAGGGATAAAAAAAATCAACACAATACCATCAAAAAACGCTACCACGGATGCTTTCCCAAAGCTTGTGGGACTTTTGCAGCACTTAGATACAGGTATTTTACATTTTGCTTGCATAACCCTATTATGTTTCAAGACATCAAATGTTTTTCTAAGTGCTGCAAGAATGAGAACCGGTTTTAGAAAGGTACTAATAGTCATGATTGCAAATGGACCACAATACCTAGGAAAAAGAAGCTGTGAATAAAAAAAATAGCCTCTCCATCAATTGTTGAGGGTCTTTAAATGTGTGCATCATCTAGCTTGGCTTTTATGTGCTGCAGTTTAAAACTGTGAACAATGATAATTACGGAAATTTCCTTCCTGACATTTTCTACCCCATTAAAAGGAGTAGAAGGCAAACTTTGGTATTGGAAGAGTGCTTGCAACTGCTGAATTGCTGGCAAAGAATCGTCTACTTTAAAGTGACACCGAAGATTGTTTGGGTTATAAAAAACACTTGAAGAATCAAACAAGCTCTGCAAAAACATGACAGAAGAGAAGAACCTGGCAGCTGCTGGGCTAAAATGCTTTCACTGTAGTACTCTGCACTGAAACCCCGGAGATTTGCAAAGAGAAGTAACAGGAAAACCAACTTTCTTGATCACTTCATATTTTGTTTTATCCTCCTGCTCTTTCATCCTCCTGCTTTGTCCCAGGGCCGTATGAACAGGAAGACCATACTTCAGCAGTTTTAAATACTGGGGGAAAAAAATCAACAAACCAAATAGGATGTTCTAGACCTTGGAAATAGCTCCAGATATCTGCCTGTTTCTTTCATTTCAACTTGAAGTGGAGCATATTGTGGAAATGATGTATGACAGCCACCTTCTCAAACAGCATCCTTTCTGCACCTACCTGTGGAAGGCTATTGGTAGGTGAACGAGCCATGCAGTGCTTTCCTCCCAGTGAAATCTGGGATCTGAACAAACTGACAGGATCAGGAGGAGATGAACCCTCATGTAGATATGCTTGATGCTAGCTGATAACCAACAGCACTTGACAGGCAGCTCCTTCAACACAGAGATTTCCTTATTATGATTAAGACTAATTTGCATTAGCATTTGTATAAATCACAGCTTGGTCATAAAGAGTCAAAATAGTTTCCAGTGGAAAAACCTAACAACTCACTTTTAACGTGGTTTTACTTGAATTATGGAAGAAGCAGAATATTTATTATGAATACAAAACTACAAAAGAGAATGTCCTTTGATAATGTCTGAACAAAGTCTCTCAAACAGCCTCTCTGGAATTCTTCCACTTTCTTTCAGCAACACAGAGAGCAAGAACATCTGCAGTTTTAGTTTAATCCCATGCAGTTTGATCTCATGCTCCTAACACAACTCTCATTCTGCAACCATCGGAATTACAGGTATCAGCTACCACATGTAAAACTTTTTAGACTACTGAGCAAAGGAGAGGCTATGTATTTTTAAAGTCCGTAAATACAGAAGTGCTACGGTGGACTGACTGCTGCTGTCATCATGAACAAGGTTTGCATTTACCCCACAACTTTTACACGTGGACTCAAAAAGCAATAACAACTTATTTTTACCATTCCCCTCGTGCTTAGCACATGTCATTCAAGAGAGACAAGCTAGAGTGAGAACTGCAGTTTCATAGTGAAGAGTAAAGCAGCTCATAGGTCATGGGAAATAAAGAAATTTTAGTACAAACATTATAAAAATAAAAATTTATTTTTAAAAGGATCTTTTTTTTTCAGGTAAAATCTCTTTCAGGTTATTTGCTCTGGTAATTTGGTTTGGTAAATATCTTAGTTTGCATTCTTCCCAGAAAGCAATGCTATCTAGGTAAAACGTGGATTTTTCAAACTCAACTTGAGATGAGTTCATGTCAGTAACAAGACACTTAAGTGACCAGCATGCTGCCAGTATATCTCTAGCACAGTCGCTAGTGCTGGGTGTGCTTGTGTAAGATCTCATTACAAATAAAGTACAAGAGGAACTGGAAGTAGGAAAAAGTGGAAGGAAAAAAAAAAAGTAACACAAAGGCAAAGAAGAAAGAATACTTCAATTGATCCGGTGATCCAGGGTAGCCCAGTAGGCTGTTCACAGCTTGCTGGAAAGACATTCATCCTCCCTCTGGAGGCTGCTTGCGCACTGTCACCAATTAGTGTTGTGGTCTGGAGCTCAGCGAGCTGCTAAATGTCTTTTGAACTACTGTTCTGTAACCTTTCCAAAACTGACCTTTTCATTACCATTTCACATCACTCTGTTGTGTGTCATAGAGACACACTTTTTAATGTCATGTTTATTTCCACCAGCTCTTAAGCTTCAAAGCTTAAGCTTGTCAAAATATACTGTCAAAGTATACTGCATTTCAAGAAAGAAAGAAGAAACTCATCTTCCAAACATACTTCGAAGAAAAACAAAACCAGACTCCTCCCACCATGAACAAAAGCTTGTCGTTCTCCTTTTCAGGTTGACATTGCATCATGTTAGCAGACGTGCACAAACATTTCTATCAGCAGCTGCAACGACATCAGATTTAGGTTTAGAAACACTAGAAACACTTCTTTTTTTTCTTTTTTTTTTTTCTTTTTTTTTTTTTCTTTTTTTTTTCCAAAAAGCCATGCATTAGTACCCCTAAAATCTATGGATAATTCCTCTAAAACAGCACAGAAATTTCAGGCTCTCCCTCACATACGGAAAAACAACTCTGTGGTGCCTTAAACTTTGAGATCCAAGCTTTGTACGAAGGCATAAATGAGTAAATCACACTTAAAACACAAATAAAACAACTGTAGTCAAATGACCATTTACATGCATACGTTAGATGCAATTAGGATTAAGTTCATGTTTTGTGTGTTGGACGTTTATGTACACGGCTCCATCTCTACCCACACAAAACCCTTTGATGTAATCACAAATACTGAAGTTAATGCTAAAATCAAAGCCCTGCATTCATAATTACCCAACAGTGCTGCAAACACAAATTCTCACCCAAACCAACAGCTAGATACATAGGTTAATTTGATGGTTTACATTCCAGAGACAAATATAGACCCAACAAGTGAACTCGTGGATAACTGAAGGACATGGCAGAGAAGAGCACGTTAAGGTGACCATAGTAAAAGACTCTATGGTTACTTAGATAGCCCTTGTGAAATTCATTTCATTATACGTATAAATGTGGAACATCTCTCACAGCACAGATCCTTCTGTCATCAGTTTTAACACTTTTTCCTTTCTTAAAAGAGGTTCAGCAGATTTCATTAAAAATGGAGTTTCCACCTTGCCCGTCTTGGTGAAGCGACCATCTTCTCATAGCAGTGAGTTTCCTGAGATCACTTACATCCGAAGAGAAAGTGAGCAAACAGTGGATATTGTCTATCACCGCCTGGGGGCCTTCCCATGTTTTAGTTTCATATTCATATTGGGGGTTGGACTCGATGATCTCTGGAGGTCCCTTCCAACCCCTACAATTCTATGATTCTATGATTCCCCATATTTGCCAATCGAGTACAGTCTCTTGTTCCCAAATGTGCTCTGATGACAAAAATGTCAACTCTTAAGAAAGGATTTCCCATCACACAACTGAATTGCAGCTGATCTGATTAACTCCTACTCCCTTCCTTTTTCTCCCCCCACTTCTCCAAAGATCCAGTCTTCTCACCTCTCTGATTTGAAGATACGACCTCTATTATCTCCTGGGCATCAGGCTCTGACACATTCTCTCTTTCTCCCTGTTGATTTCTAGAACCACCTGACTTACATGCCTGCTCACCCAGCTGCCTTTTCATTTTCCACATCATCTGCTGAAATAGTTTTAACGCTACATTTCCCTTCACTTCTCTCTGCCATATGTTGAAGACCATGTGCCTCCACAGTTACACTACTTATATAAAGGTCTGCCTAGGTCCTCTGCCTAGACATCTATCAAAAAAGAGTTAGCTGCCCATTATACCCTTTTTCCAGCCCTCCCTCGTGTTCTTAAACTCTGTTTCCAAGTAGATCTCTAGTCCTAGAATCTCATTCTTAAAGATTCCACTGGTTTTCAGCCAACACTTAACGTGAAAACAAATGTTGTCAAGCATCCACTTGAGGGTAATATTATATCTTCACCTTCTTCACACAGTTTTTTTTCATTAGCTCCGCTACTTCAAACCTCAAATCCAGCATCAATAGCCATTTCTTTAGAGAAAAAGAAGGTAACTTGCCTTCTTTCAGTCTTCTCTCGCCTCCTCAACACAGCCAAAGAATAAAGTCACATAGCCACTCAACTTCAAGAACAAAGTGACACCCATGAAATCTAAAGAAGTTTAAAAATATATTTGGAATGAAGTTAGATTTCAGAGGATGAGTATATATAAAATACCGGTTGAAACGTTCTGATCCACGTTCTGTGATTTACAGCTAAACCAGATTTCGCAATTCTTCATATTCTTGCAATGATGATTGTTCTCTGTACCAGGCAGTACTTTAAGCTGTGTGCAAAACAGAACTGTTTTATTTTACACAGCAGGACAAACAAACCCCCATATTACCTCCTCCTGCTAGCTCCAACCTCAGTAAGAAATAGCTTTGTTTCTGAGCTGCCTTCCCCTATGTGACTGATCACTTCCCACAATGAGAAAAACACTTAAAAAGCTTAAAGACAAGAACATGTTAAGGCAGAGACACATTTATAAAATCCTTATTTGCCAGCGCCATTTCCTTTATGGCAGTTTTTGAAGCCAGGGAGGAGAGTAATTGCAGGGAGTTCTAAAAGAAGCTTATAAATCAAAAATGATAATCAAAGGTTTTGATGTCCTTTAGAGTCGTATTTATTTCTAAGGAGTCATCATAGGATAATTGTTATTTAAAGTAAATAAATAAAAACCAGTTTGGTTGCAAAAAAACAGGAATCAAAGTTTCCATCTCTCCTTTTGTTATAAACAATTGTTCAGTAGATTCTGCTTGTTCAGGATACAGTCTTTACAGCTTTGAAGCTCCCACTCTCCCCTTCCCCTGCATCCCCAGCCAAAGCACGCACTCCCACTTTTATGTTTCACAGCCCATGTCACTGGCCTCTCGAACGGCAGTGAGGCACCATCTATGTATTCAAACATTTGACAGACATTCTGTAATTCAAAGTTTGTTTGCTTTAGTGGCTTCTTAAGGGAAAGGAAATGCATAAAACTGCAAGCTAAAGCATTAGGATTTTAGCAGTTTTATCGTAACAAGTAAGTTTTGTTTTACTCACCTCTGTATCTTGCCTAAGGCAGTTTTAATCTACATGTGCATTAGTGCCCTGAAAGCATAAAAACACCTGGAAGTGTTAAGCATCAGGCTAAGAAAGTGAAACACAGAATAACTTGACAGGCACCTCAAGCAAGGAGCAGCAAACCATTTGGGGACAAGCTACAGATAGACAGACTACGTTTGTCATTACCTGTGAGTCCAGATGCTGAAGTTGTTTAGACTAATTCTACTTTGACATCAGCAGTTTTCATTTTATCCTGTGCTTCAGGCTATTAAAACTTTGGAAGAACACATTGATTCAATGCACCTAGAGTATCTAAATGGGAGTAGCAGGTTATACAGAAATAGCATAGTTAATAAGGCAATAGTCTTAATAAGGCTCCTGCTCTGTTTCTTGGCAAGCACACAACTGCTTCAACTTTAACTTATCAACAGAACAAAAAACCAGTAAAATCCTTAGAGACATGACAAAACTAAAATTTCTGTGGAACTCATCACCAGGGACAGAACATCATTCTGCCAGATGTCAGTGTAAGTAGGAACCATGTAATGTTTTACATCATGAGTGCCCAACCTTTTGATATGCCTGAACTGTGTATATATAGGTTATTTTATTTAAAAAAATAAAAAACAAAAAAAGAGAGAAAGAGAGAGCAATAAAACAATACAACTAGTGAGATATGTGACCTTGCTTTTGTGAAACAAGCGCATCAGTCTGGTTCGATGGCAGTGGTTGCAACTCTCAGTCAGCTCTCAAGGTGCTTGTCAGAGATTTTTGATGACATTTTACTTCTTCTGTACTTCATCCAAAACAGTTGTTCACAGATGTACATATTGCCAAAAAGCACTGACTTGAATTAGGAAGATTGTGAAGTGAGGGATATTTTTCTCTGCTAAGATAGGGCTTATGGAAGTCTGGTAAAGAGACACGATCAAATTTTTGAGCTGAATGTCTGATTGCAACTCTATTCCGTTTGAAATTTTGCAGGTAATGTATTTATGTCAACTAAAAATGGAGTCACAAATACACCAAAAAATTCATGATTTTTTTCACCGGTCTTGAAACCTATTTTCAAATTCCCTTATCAACATAGAAATGGCCACGTATTTTTCACTGTTCACTGGACTATGTATCAAAATGCACAAAATTATTCACTATCGCTTGAGTCAGCACTGCCCTGAACCTTCTTCATGCCCTGCTTTCAGTCCAGACAGTGCCCATTGCACACCAATGTGTGGTTGTGAGAGATGGGTGCATGCACAGGGCAGAGCTGCCACTCCATGGCATGGGGCTGGACCAGTCCATGTTTGACCTGTGGGTTGGACATGCCTTGTTTGCACTGTCTGGCTGTAAGAATGATTTACTGAACAACACACAGTACTGGATACTCAGTAAGAGTAACCTAGATTATATATGTTTCTGTGTAGCCAAACTCTACTAAAGATATGTTGATAGAAGGTTTCTTTCTAAGAATACTTAAGATAATGCACAAAACCAGCTCTGTGAAAACTTGGCATTTGACCCTGATCTTTCAAATACAGCAGCTTTCTGTGACAGAAAGGGTAGGAAGAATTGAAGAATTCAGACATTTCTCCTGGCAGAAACATTATCCTCCATTCATTCAGCTGATATTATTATGATCATATCAATATTGTCAACACCAAGCGCATCATCTCTTGTAAGCCCAAATGCAGCAAGCTTTTTTTCTTTGTAAGATGCTTATTTTTGTCCTGGCTCCAGCTAAGAGCTTACAGCACCCTTGAGACAGGAGGAAACAAAAAAAAAAAAAAAGAGGGGGGAAGAAAAAAAAAGAATCCAAGCTACTATTTCTTGCCAAAGAGTCATAAAATAGAATTAAGATGGAAGAATTATTAGTTCCCACCCTGCTCTACTTGCTGCTTATGTGGAATTGTTCCCTATGGCACATTATGTAGTGTTGCATCCAGACTCATGTCAAGTGTTCAGCTCAATTTCAGCCATGAAACTGCAGCTAACGAATAATCTCCTCTGGTTTATTTTTATCACATTCTCAAGTATGCATTAAAATTAGCATAATTGATGGTGTAATTAAGGACGTCAGCACAGCTCTGAATATGGGGTTTGCTAGTTAACATGTGTTCCATGCTGTTTGGGTGTTAGAATAAGATTTTCTCCTGAAAGCTTTTTGACAACATGACATCGGATTACTTTAAAAGCACATTTAATTCCTAATCATTATCCAGCAGGTTACAAGATGTTGTGCTAGCTTTTATAGTTGCATTCATAGGCTCTCACATGATACCTGTTTTTTCTCTTTGAATGGTAAGGACACAACTCAGCCTGCTCCAGTTCCATGTATTCACTTGTGTATACAAAATTTAGTCAAAACGTAAAGATAGGCTCTCCGTAAGCTTCTTTTATAAGTGTCCATCAACACCAGGAAAATAGCACAGGCACCTCAACAAGCAATTTCCAGTCGTCCACACAAGTGTCCAAGCTTAAGCACCAGCCATATAAATAACACTTCAAGCTGTAGCTGAGTGACAGGAAAGAGCCAGGGAACATTATCACTTTAAGAAGGAGAAAGGGAAAACCTAAAATTTGTCCCAAAGGAATCTGATAGAACTCCACCAAGAAAGTAGTGTGACCAATAGCCTAGCTCTACATCAATGCACATAGCATAAGAAATAAGCAGGAGGAGCTGGAAAACATGGTGCGACTAGAAAGCTATGACCTAATCACTATCACAGAAACATGGTGGGATGAATTACATAATTGGGATACTACAAACGAGGACGACAAGATTTTTAGAAGGAATAAAAAGGGCAAGAAGGGCAGGGGAGTTGACTTCTACTTTAATAAGTGGATAAATTGCAAAGAGTTGTCTGAGAAACAGCCATGACACATCTGAGATTTTGTGAGTCAAAATTAGGAGCCAGATCAATAAAGGACATCTGGTGGTGAGGGACTGCTACAAGTCACCTGAACAAGAGGAGCCAGTTTACAGGGTCCTCTTTCTTCAGCTGCATGAGGCATTGTGCTCACAGGCTCCCATGCTGATGCGGGATTTCAACCTCCCAGATATCTAAAACAACACAGCAAGATGCAAGCAACCAAGGAGACTATTGAAATCTGTTGAAGACAAATTCCTCACTCAGCTATTGGACAGACCAACCAGAGGTCCTGTTGCTCGCCAATGTGCAACAGATCACTGAAGAGATTAAGACTGGAGACAGCCCAGGCTGCAGCAACCATGCCCCAGAAAAGCTTGTGACCTCAAGAAATAGGGGCCTGGAAAAGAGCAAAATCAGGATCATGTTTAAGGAATTATTGGATGAGATCCCCTGGGAAACTGTCCTTAGGGACAGAGGAATGGTAAAGAGCTGGAAGCTCTTTAAGCATGCCTTTCTGAGAGGACAAGAGATCTCCATCCCTCAGCATAAGAAATCAACCAGAGGCAGGAAACTAGCACAGCTGAGCAAGGATCTGTGGGTAAAACTGAGAGAAAAGGGGGAAAAGTAAAGGCAGTGGAAGCAGGGAAGAATACAGGGATATGATCTGGATATGTAGAAATTTTTTCCTAAGAAAGCCAATTTGCAGATAGAACTAGACTTAATAAGGAATATGAAAAATAACAAGGGATTCCATAGATATATTGGTCAGAAGATACTAGGGCCAAAGAGGATATAATCCTCTTGGCTTCATCAAGGGCAGGTCATGCCTGACCAATCTGGTGGCTTTCTACAGTAAAGCAACGGCATCAATGAACAAAGGAAATGCAACTGATGTCATCTGCCTGGCCTTCTGCTAGGCCTTTGACCACATCCTTATCTTTAAATTGGAGAGATATGGATTTGAAGTCTAAACTATTTTGTAGATAAAGAATTGGTTGGATGGTTGCAGCCAGAGTGTTGTGGTCAATGACTAGGTGCAGATGAAGGCCAGCCAAGACTGGTGTCCCCCAGGAGTCTGTCTCGAGACTGGTGCTCTTCAATAACTTTTTCACTATGACATAGCGAGACTGAGTATACTCTCAGCAAGTCTGTAGATGAGACCAAGCTGAGTGGTGCAGTTGACACAACAGAAGGAAGCGATGCCATCTAGAATGGCCTGGACAGGCTTGAAAAGTGGTCACACAATCTTAATGGCTTTCAACTAGGCCAAGTGCAAAGTGTTGCACTTGGGCTGGGCAATCCCAGATGTGTATACTGACCGAGAGAAGAATTCATTGAGAGCAGAGAAGAACTTTGTGGACAAAGAGCTGGACATGAGCCAGTAAGCTCGCACTTTCAGTTCAGAAGGCCAATGGTATCCCTGGGCTGCATCAAAAGAGTGTAACAGCAGGGCAAGATCGGCCCTTGCAGGGCCCCCATCTGGAGTGCTGAGTCCAAGCCTAAGGCCCCCAGCACAAGGAAGATACCGAGCTTTAAGAGCAGGTCCAGAGGACGTCACAAAGATGATCAAAGGGCAGATGATCAAAGGAGCACCTCTGATAAGAAGAAAGGTTGATGGAGCTGTGCTTATTCAGTTCAGAGAAAAAAAAGTTCCAGGGAGATCTCAGTATGGCCTTCTTGTACTTCAAGGGAACTTGTAAGCAGGAGAGAGACCAACTTTTTACATAGGCAGACAGTGATTGGACAACGGGGAATGACTTTAAACTAAAAAAAAAAAAGGGGAGATTTGGATTAGATGGTAGGAAAAAATTATTTACCCAGAGGGTGGCAAGGCACTGAAATATGTTGCCCAGAGAAGTTGTGGTTGCCTCATCCATGAAAGCACTCAAGGCCAGGCATGATAAGGCCTCTGGACAGACTGATCTAATGGATGGCAACCTTATCCACTGCAGAGGTGTTGGAACAAGATGATCTTTAATATCTCTTCCAAACTAATCCATTCTGTGATTAGGAGAGAAGAAAGTTGTGTGCTCAATACAGCTCTAGGTGAAGGTGACTGACTTCCTTTTAATATGTGCCCTGTATCATTAGGATTCCAGGGACCAGTGATGAAGTGCAGTTAAGGCTGTTAAAATGACCAAGGAGAATTAAGTCAATGAATAACATTCCCTTACGCCACTCTAGCAAGCTTTTGTTCTTTCATTTATACCCTGATTGACTCAGGTGACAATTATCCTGCTTCAAAGATGACACTAGTTAAAACAAAATCTCACTACTTATTGGTTTTTTTTATTAACAACTTAAAGTGATTAAGTGCACATTTTATAGTCATTAGTTGGATTGTACAAAATCCATGACTGAACCTAATTTCAAATATGGGACATATTTACAGCATTTCATCCATTCAGTAAGAGATGTTCTTGTTCAGTCTCCCTATTCTAGCCCCCCTGAACAACAAATTGCTCCTGCACTCAAAGATACCACACTGATGTCACCATCAAGCTCTAACACATAGAAATGTTACACTGGTAGTATGTTTTTTTTAACCTTCAGCACCTTAGCACTTCTTTTTTGGCTCCTAAAACAAGAGCTTTCCCTTTGTATCTCAGCCGTATTCTCATTGAGGTAGTTTGCTATTATATGCTTAATTACATTCTGTTCCAAATTTACAAAGAGGTCAAACTTATCACAGATTGCAGCAAATTTTCTTACTGAAGATGTCCTCTGTTCTGAGTTTAACTAGAAAGCAGACAAAAATATATATATATTTAAAACTATTAAAACTATCGTAAAACTATTTATCATTTCTCAATACAAAAAGCAATGGAAGAGTTGAGAATAACCAAATGGGTAAAGTATATGTTGATTCCAGATTGAAGTGCTTATGAAATAAGCTCAGAACCATGGCTCACTTGGTGCTGATCAGAGCTGTAGGATCTCCGTATCTTCAGAAGATAACTGCAGTAAAAGATTTTAGTCAAGGATAACGCACAAGAAAAGTTAAACTGCAAAGAACAGATCTCTATTTCTGCACTTATGTACAAAGCTTAATAGTTCTTAATGAAAGTTAATGGAAGACATCCATTTCTAAGTTGTTAATTTAATGAGAGATGCTCCAGAAGTCTAGAACTCTTAACTTACATGAAACAGAAAGGGAAGTTTTATATCTCTACAGTTCTTCACTGTGTATGAGTTTATGACTTTATGCTCAAAAGACTTGAGGGGATTACTTTGTTTTAACATAGCTTATACAAATACTAGAATATAATTTTTAACATGGCACTTGTTGATTTCCTGATATGTAAACCATGCAGATGAATTTGTTTGTGCCTGTGATTTGGCACAATTCCATTATCATTTTCCATTTCATTCTTTCAAATGTCCCTCTGCTGCATTTCATCTACCTTACAGATCTTCTCTTTCAGCTTCCTTTTCACAAATCCATTACAAAAGATACCTTACCTGTTTTATACTTCAAAATATCTTTGAAACAAAGAGAGAAGAAGATAAAAGAAGATAAAAAACATCAGAAGCAGGCCTTGATAACGAAGCAGACTTTGAAGATTTGATAGAAATACAGCACAATACTTTTCTAACAGATTTTTAATTTAAAAATCTCGCATTAAAACTGAATAATTACTAGACCCAGTGGCAGTGTAAGAAGACACAAGGCTTAAATAAGAATCTGAGAATGCCTCAGTGGTATTGCTTACTTTCGTCTTCCTTTTACTTTAATAACATTTCAGCTATATAATGATTCTGGTAACTATTGCCTGTCAGAAGGCTTCTGAAAATGTAATCAGTCTCTACAAAATTGAATTGGTCAAGCAGTGCGAGTTATGTCAAGAAATGCTCTTTGGTAAACATGTTGGAGCTGCATTTGAATACAGTTTAAACTAACATATTTCTCAGATGTGTAAGTGACAGGTTTATCCTGAATTTCTTACAGATGGAGAAATGTAGGAATAGTCTTGTACTACAAGCCTGCCTTAACATAAGAGCAAAGCCTCTTTTGGCATTCATATCCTCACCTGACAGTTAATAGCTGCCTAAATGTGATTTGCAGTTAGTAGTTATTAAGAAAACATCACATCTCTCTTGGTAACAAGAATTAAGAGCATAGGTCATGGAGGTCATGAGTTTCTATATAACTCAAGGCAATTATAAATTTAGTTGAGTTACCTTGGATTACTTCAGAATTAAAGCATTAATGAATTCACATGTAAGGTAGTATTTTCAAATGAATCATGATCATTTGAATGATAAAGTCATTGGGATAACAAAAAGAAACAGAAATCATCACGCGAGAGGAACATCAACACAGCTGACAAGGAGCTTACGACCTACTGAATTGGGATCTCCTCCACGGTCCATTAACCTCAGTGCATCAAATGACTGCATGTTTAAATTGACTCTGAATCAGGGAGACTTGAAATGCAGTCTAATTAAGTAGGAAATATAATGTCTAGTTAACCTATAAGAAGGATCTCATCTCCTCAGGAGACTGAGTCCTAAGAAGTGAGGTATAATTTCAACAGACATGGGTATGTATTGAGTTAGTTAGTTCATCCTATTATATAGTTCACTCTATTTGAGTAAGGAAGAAAAAGCTCTAGTTCACATTAGAATGTCAAAACTTCTCGTTTCTTACTGCTTTTTAAAAACCATGAATATATTTTAAAACAAACATTCTCAAAAGTCTGTACTAATATCTATCTTATGCCTAAATCTCATTTGCATGTAAGTATTGCAGAGCCAGTAAGTTTGAGTAGAGACAAGTGTGTAGGCAAATAAATGTAGCTTGTTCTGTCTCAAATGAAAATAGGAACAGTGAAAAGAGTTATAATAATAGTCAAAGTTAAGTAAAACCTCTTCATCTATACCTTCTTCACGGCTATGTATAGTCAAATCTCTATGTATGAACTTACAGTCCACAGACACTGGCATAATCCATTATTATGTACAACTATCTTTCTGTGTACAAATCCGGATGTGAACTAGGAAAAATGCCTGAGAATAATATGTACAAGATGAAGGCTACAGCACTGAATAACAAGAATGACAAAGTGAAAGTACAGAAGACGTGATTGACTGACAGCCACCAAGAAAACTTTGGAAGAAGAAAGGGATGCAGAAACAAGGAGACAAGAAAAAGAGAAAGTACTCCTAATCACTTCCAGTATGTATGTACCAATATAATGCTTAAAAATAACCAACGTGCTGTCATCTTACACTTCCTAAAGCAGTTTCTAGCGTTCATTCTGACAGCTATAAATCAAAAAGATCTGCTATTTGGCATTAAAATCTAGAAACCAAATTGTACACTGCCAGCATAAATGTACCAAAAGCAGTGAGAGTTGGAAAGCAATATGTCAACTTGTCCACACAGTACTCTAACCTGAATATTTTGTTTAGATGTGTGTCGCATAGACAAGTGGGAAATACTTTAGAGGAATATAACCCATCTAGTGAAATATTTCAATGTAATCACAGATCTGTTATCCACTGCTGTGGATTACCTAGCTGTCTACTACACCTGAAATTGACAGATTTTTCAACTTATTTTTTAACCTCCATAATAGGGCAATACCCAACCCATCAGTTTTATTCCCCCTTCCAGATAAATGAGGCAATTACCCTATTAACTGTTTCCTTGAGCAGCTATGTGATCTCTTTGCAGAGTCAGTTACAAATACAGTAATGATACAGCCTGACAAGCCGCTTGACTGCACGTTATTTAATGCTCAGAAGGCCACTAAGCGTGCAGTGAAATTTGTGCTCGTAAGATAAACTAGTCAGCACTGGCAATTGTTTCATTCGGCGTGTAAAGAGAATTCTTAGGAGTTTGCCTAAATCATCCCTAAGCCAACGGCTTGACAGCGTAGGCAAAGGAGAAAAGGACAGAAGCAGGGAGGGCACACAGGATAATGAAGGGACTTAACAACAGTCTTGATTCAGACACATCACCTGTACTCTAAAGCATTTCAGGGAGGCATTTTGGAGTGCTTCCACAATTTTTTGGTATGGTTAGAAAAATCTGAAAATCAATTTTCAATATGGCCCTAGCGAGTGATTCTGAGCTGGGTCCACAGATCCAGGTTATCACATGTATTTATGGGAGTCACCATTGGCAGTATTTCATATTCAAATATGAAAGCAGTACTATGCTTCAGTCAGCTTTTTGGTCAACATAGAAGAGCTTAGGGTACCTTCAGCATCTTCCTTGCAAAAGTTTTTACAATATTTTGAGATTATTGCTTCACAATGGTGATTTTTCCACCATATTACTGCAGTCACGGTTACACATATATACCTCAGGCACATTCCAGTTAAACAGCTTGAGCTGTCAGTATAGGAGGAAAGAGATGAGGCAGCCCTTTCTGAGTATCCACATGAACTTCACAGTATTGTCAGGAATAAAAGACATTAAACATAGAGTCATTACTTGCATTACTTGATTGACTCACATTTGCTTTTGCCATTCCAAAACAAATACTGTTGTTGTTAAAGAGCAGTTGTGATGATCCTGAAAGAACAAAAACTGTATGGCTAGCATGTCTAGGATATTACGTGGATAGCAGCAGTTGCACAATGCCTGAGGATTAGTTGCACTTGGTCATTTATAACTGCCATTCAAAGAAGTCAGAAAGAGGGGGAAATATGGATAATAGGAATGAAGAACTGTTGCTCATTGGTAACTGAAAAAGAGCAGAAAGACAATAGAAAGAAAAAACAATTAAGTGATGCATATATCTCTAGCATTTAGCTTTGAGGAACATGATGCATTTTGTGGCATTCTTAATATTCTGCTCCAATATACAGTATTTTCAAGAACACTGACCCACACAAAATGAAATCAACAACCTTCATTCAATCATGTTCCAACCATCTTGCAAATAACTCACACAGGAAAAAAGTCACAAAGAAGACTGTCAGAAGCTAGACTAGCTCACAGTGTCTCTTACGTGTTTGCATTACAGTATTTATCAACTAGAATGGATTAATTTTAGGTCATATTGTATTGAATTTAGAATTTGTATTATGAAAAAGTTATCATGGAATTTTAATGCTTTGAGTGTACTTTTATTCACATATTGGAGAGTTAGAAGTGCAGAAAATAGCGCATTTATCCATTCTTACGGCATTATAAACATAATCTCCTTGCTCTTGTAAGCTGTTTACCTCTATTTTATTTATTATTTGGCACACTTTGGTTTTGTATACTGGGTTACATCCTTTTCTGGCAGAAGTTGAACTTGACATGATTTTTAATCTATTCTAAGGCTTTTACTGTTATTGTAGTCAGTACTCTGTTTAGTATCCAAACTATGAAAATTACAAAGCATTTTTTAAGAAAAATTATGCTTTCTTTCTCAAAGTTACTACAGCATCACTCTGAAATTATACTATTTTAAATGTAGTGCCTCTGCAGCAGACTCCCAAACTTCTCTTAAGACATTAACTAATACATCACATAATGTTTCATCAAGCTGTGCACCTCTTGTATCATTATGCGCTTTGGACCAGGCCACAGTAAACAGAGGACAGACTTGGGCCTATTGTTATGCAGAACCATGTACCAAGAGCAGACTAAAATGGACTCCTGCATTAATTTAATACTCCAAGGGTTTCACACAGCCCTTCTCCTGCTCTAGTTGAGCAGTGAGAGCCCTAAGCTGTTAGCCCTGAGTCTGGCAGGAGTCGGATCACGTCTTGATGTCTTCAGCCTTGTCCAGGGAGGACTCTCAAGTCATGCAAATGTGAGATTCTCCAGTTAAAGGGGAAATGAACCACGAAAAGGTCACTGCTCCCAGCCTCTGAAAGAGGGTGAAGAAGGGAAAGAGATACCCAAGCTGTTAGGGGGGAAAAAAGAGAAGAGGTATTCCAGCCTTGCTAGCACAGCCTGCCCCTTCAGGCATCATATGGGCTCACAAGTACAGAGTGCTGGGAGGAGGCTGACTTTCCAAGTGCCTCCCCCTCCCAGTAGCTTTAGCATCTATAAAGTGTTCACTCCTGTGAGAATTTGAAATGAGCAATTTTAGTGATTACACTGTTTGGGTTTTTTCACCCATACAAAATAGTCTGTAGTATATTGGCTTTGACCTTGGCAGTATTTGAAATAGTCTCCTGATACTAACAGCAAGTTCTGGTCTGTTGTGTCCCAGCAATAATGAGCACTACCTTAAAAGAGCACATATCGATTTTGCTGCCAGTTGTCAGCCCTTACTTATTCATTTAACAGCCCTACAATAGGATCAACAGTGCTGCAGCCATGTCACTCCGATCATCACAATATGCACAACGGGATAATACAGTGGCACATTTTGCATTTAAGCTATGGCTGAACAAAAAAAGAAAGGTTCCTCATTGCGCAGAAACAATTTATTCACTTAAGATTGATGGCAGTATCAAACAGGAAAAGAATAATTGGGCTTAGTGTAGCTTTGCTTGAAAAAAAAAAACAATTTTTCATACTGTTAATCCAAATGAATTCAGAAATTTAAACATAAAGAATAGCAATTATTATAGTGCAATAATTATTAAATATATAAGCAAGATCATTAGTAACTACTTGTTGCTTGATTATTTTCTCCGAAGCGCATGCATCAACCATATCTCTGCACTGTGGGTGGTTTGGGATCATTGTAATGCCACACTAGTTACACAATAATCCGAGTATGAAGAACCATAAACACACAAAAAAATGAAAACAAACTCAGCCATGACAGAATTTTCAAACCATGGTGCCTATATTCTCCCTAATGCCGTTAACTACCTTTGGATATACGTATAAGAACGTTTAAAACTAATGATTTTTATAAATACAGAAAATTAGGATTATCTTCAGATATTTCAAGATAGTAAAAACGTCATTTTTAAGATGAAGGCACTAGCATGACTTCCCAAGCAGTGTGCATCAATGGAAATCAGAAAGGAGGAAAAAAGCATGAAAGAACTGAAAATGTTTGGTGATATTTCCCCTGTATCTTTCTGGGCTCTAGTTACATGATTATATTAGATCAGAAACCACACCTTTGGTTGATAGTCTTCAGCAGTTCTGGAGTTTTAGGGACTCATTTAATCAGCTTGTGAATACATACAAAACTTTCGCCCCCCATAGATTAAGCAGAATAGAGAACCAAAATTCTGTAAATGTCACCCTCCTGCAAGGATTTCTTAAAGTGCACGAAAGACTGAAGTCATCCACAATCCACCTGCTCTGTTATTTATAGTTTCCAAGACATGGCCTATGTATTCCATTTTTGTCTCGTTCCCAGACTGCTCCATATCTTTGACAGACCACCTTTTGACAACCATTGTTGGTTTTGTTTTTGGTATACGTGAGGATAAAATGATGAGGATATACACATGGCAGTAAACTATTCCCTCACTATTGTCACCACTGTCCAACCTCTCTCCCATCCCCCAAGTATCATAACATCACTATTGACGACTGACAGTAACTACCAGTATATATTTCAGTCAATAAAAATCTTATAGGGAACATTCAGCCAGTCCCCAAGTAAAAACCAGAATATTACCTACCATCTCAGAAACAGTTATTTATAAGAAAATCCCTTGACTTCATGATGATCTAAGGAGCACTTTATGCAGTATGCAAATTCAAAAAGTGAGTTTGTCAAATTCTGGTAAGAGCACGCTAACAAAAAGGCATTTGCATAAGGACATCATATCCCAACCAGACAAGATAAAAGCTCTCACACCAAATTAGAATACTTTCTGAATCCTAAAGTAAAGACCTGAAATGTGTTTCATATCAAATTATTAACATCTTTAAATGGACATCTGAAACTGTAAACAAAAAGGCAAATCTAGAGAGTAGAAGTATGCGTATGCATGTTGCCCGAGCTCAGACGATTAACCTGAGCAACTCAGCTCCTCCTGCCCCACACAGAGACCCGGGGAGGCCTGCCCACCAGGAGAGTCAGGGAACCAGGCTCTGATCTACGACCAGCACAGCAAATGCACAAAGAGCAGCTCGACAGGAACAGGGATGATGGAGCAGTGATCATACCCAAAGTGACATCTGAGTGGTAGATTCAGAAAGGCAAGCGTGACAGCTCACCGGGACAGGCAATGGACTTGCTGGAACTAATCAGACACAGATCAGATCAACAGTGGTGCTTTTTGACACGCTGAGCATGTAAAGACCTCTCTCAAGCACAGACCTCTCCTGTGCAAACGTTGAGAGATTAACATCTCTCGAGCTGCTAAAAGCACCGATGGTGTGGGAGAAAATGAAGAGTCATGAAGTTATCACACGGATTCATTAACAAACTGATTGGCGCTTTCCCATTGCTCCTGTCATGAAAAAGGACAGGAAGACAGATTCACATTTATCTTAAACAGTTCATAGCAGCAATTCTCAGGGAAAGTACATCTCCTCATCTCTGAAAGGTGTCTAGCACTAACGTATTTTGAAGATAGCGGGTGCTAACTGTGGAACGAGCAACTTTTATTAAGTACAGACTTTCTTACTAAGAAAATTTGGCATTTGCCAAGTACGTTTGGTATTTCCATTCTTAGTATAAGACGTACAAATATTAGAAGTGCAAATACTGAAGATATATTTAGAGAAAGAGCCTAAGAACCTGGAGAACTATTTTTTTTTTTTTTTTTTCTTTTTCCCCAAAGGACTTCTGTTTTGAAGTTTAAAGAAAAAAATGTATCAAAAAGAATACTTTATCTCATCTGCTTGCTGAGTGTCATAATCATTAACAAAATCTAGTTATAGCATCAGTTTGTATCAAAACAAATCAGCAAGATAAACACCAGCGAATAACGAACAGCTCCCGAGGCTAAACTCAGTATTCCAAAGCATTTGAGTACTGCTACAGTAATACAGCATTTGCCAGTAAATATTTCATACTGTGTTCTGGACAACAGCTTTCACATACAACACGTTTCCACAGAGCATCCTTCAGGAAACAAGCACTATTGCCTTTTTGACATCATAGTCAGCCCTCTCTATTTAAGGATAGCCAAAAGTCTTCTCAGAAACATGAACAATGAGATTTTACAGCTAGCACAAGTACTGGGGCACCATTAAAACGTCAGCTACAGAGATACCACGGTTTCAATGCTTTCTCCTGGTGGGTTTCTTTCTGTGCGAGTTGTAGGAATCCACACAAGCTTGTTAAGAAAAGTGGTTATGTATATGAATTAGCTTCCTTGCTTTGATCTTCCCTGAATAGAAAGTTACATTAAAAAATATAGCAACAACAACAACAAAAATACTATCAGTAATTATACTTCTCTGACAGTGAGATTATTCAGAACCTCTGATTAACTGCAGGGTTGCATCTTAGTGGATGTTGTGTAGGAGTGGACACAAAGAAGTGGTTGTCTTTTACATTAACGTAAAATCTAGACAGTTTACACAAAGTAAGAAGATGGAAAGAGTCTACTGCAAACAACTAAATATACAGACATAGGTGAAAATACTGAACGCATATGGAGAATGCTTGCTAGAACTAACAGCTGAGAAAGAGGTTCAATGAGAAACAAAGAAATAGAGCAGAGAAGCACTGCTCTCCTCCCTGCCATCGTGCAGTTCTGTTTTGTCACTGTGACAGGAGCAGATGCCACAAGTGCTAGCCTAGCAGGATTGTTTGCTGCAGAAGAGGAGAGGAGTAAACAAAGGAGCTCAGCAACAACAGGTGCAACAACAGCAGTCTAGCAGGTATTACCTCTTTCACTTTTCCACACTGGGGCACCACCAGAGCCCTTTGGTTTCCTACTCTCAAAGAGTACGAGAGAAACTACTGTAAGGAACTGCAAACTCTGGGAGGACAGTTTGCTTTTCTTGCAACCCTGGGAACATCCACGTCAGTATCACAATAAAAGCAGCACTCCATTTTCCAAATAAATAGCCTGACATACACTGCTGAACAGAGCTCACTTTTCACTGCGCAGATATTTTCAATAATAAATTACGTGCTTTAAGACAGCCGAGATGTTTCTTGGAAAAGCCTAAGAAACACCTTGATTGTTGTCATGGAATTCATTTTCTCTTTCACTGCTTTCATCTCCTTTCTACATTTTATCCCCATTAAGAAGTTCAAACACCTTAACAAAAGATGCAAAGAATTGGGTCCACTGAATGCATTTTTAAAGTGTCTAAAAGGATTAAAAGTAATTGTAAGATATATCGGCATTTGGCAGCAATTAATATCATGCTCTCTTCACCTGCAGTTCTGTAACATGAATGTTTGGCATTGGCAACTGGAAAAGTCTTGTATAAATCTGACACTGACATTTCCCTGTAATTAATCTGTGACTATTGTTATGCCTCCAAACAGGTATCTTATTCTAGCATCACTAAGTCTATCAGTTAAGCTAACATAATGCAAGTCTGTCTCAGTCTTACACCTCTGGATATCCTCCATGGTAGAGCTTTACCTTCTTGTTGGGCTTATTTTTTCTCCCTTGTTCACTACTGGGGCTTATAAAGCAGTGAGATTTTAACGCAATCATGTATTCTTCACACCTGCACAAAAATAATTACTTCAAAAAGCCCAGGTTAAGACCCGCGTTTCTCTGAAGTAGGACACTTCATCCAAAACCAAGAAATGCTCTGAGATAAAATCATATGAAAGTTTGTGTGATTCAAGTTACAGATTCTTAATAGAGAAGAACCGAAACCCTTTATGAGGCGCAGGCAGAGATCTCAAAAGGTGTGAGGAGAGGTGGCAGACATGAAGAGTCATTTCTGCACATTTGGCCTTCTGGAATCATCTGCTTTTTCTGATACTGAATGTACTAGAAGTATATATTTCCTTATCAGTCCTTTACAGTTTTTCCATACGGTGCAGTGATTCTCTACATAATACCATAAGAAATAGAACTTTCAGTTTTCACCGAAGAATACTCGAGTTTGAAGTTTTAAATCATTATGTTGGAATACTTCTCTCAAAAGACAAGGCTCCCCTTATTTGCTACTTCTTCTCAAGTACTCAAGCTGCCATCAAAATCAAGTCTGTCTTTTCAACTAATGTATTTTGAGGAGACAGCTGAGGGATTTGGGAGCTCTTTGTTTTTATAGCAGCCTTTTAGCCTGCTGAAGAGTTGCATTTTATTTATTTTCTGAAAACAACGGACAAGGTTACTTTGCACTAATGGAGGAGTTGTCTTCTTGTCACTGGGATGGACTGGTTGAGAAAGTATGCATAGAAAATTACTTCCTGCTACAACCTCCATTTTTAGAACAACTTGTGTAGGGTCAACATAAAAACAACAAAACAAAACATTATGCTCGGATAGGATTATATCTTGTGAGAAATTCTTCCTCATCTTCAATCACACGTTCTAAAGTATCATATATCTGGTTCTTGATGTTGCTGGCCTAGATGCTATCCATTAACAAGGTACAACTAATAAGCAGCAAAATCAAAGAGAAACAGATCATGATACCGATGGTAAAATACAAATAATAATCCAGTGGGGGAGGGGAAAAAAGAGGAAAAAAAAAAAGCCTATACTCAGGCATGGTGATTCTAAGAAGTCCCTCTCGGCAATACTGTGCTGTGATAATAAAACCACAATTTAAGCCCACAATTACCATTCGACAGTATTTGAGGGACTTCAGTTATTATCTATTCTCAGAGCCACTCCAGTACCCTCAGGCATTGTGGAATAAAAGGATAAATTTCTATTACTATCTCCTGGATGTATGCAGGCAGGGATCAGAGAGAGATGCTTTCTGCCACAAGTATTCTAGAGTAAAAGAATAAAAGACACTCTCCCAAGGTTACTAAGCTTAAATAGACATGGATGCTGAAGTGAAACCTTGGGAAGGAATGAGATAATCTTTCAGTATCACAAGAGCTAAGTGAAGTCATACATGTATTTTGGGGACTCCCTAATCCAACAGCGCTCCTGTGCCAGCACACAGGCTAGTTATTTCATATTTAGCTTTCCGCAAGGTTTTCAGTAAAAAAGTAAAAAATACAATGTTTATATATTTTACAGTGTAACAATTCCTCTTAGTCTAAATGGGTATTTAAAATGGATGATTTGCCACATTTATCCTGGTCTGTCTTCTAATTTTTTCCCTCCTTTCCATTTTTCCTTGACAACATTCTTGTCTTCTAGCTTATTCCATCTTCACCCTAGTTTCTCCTTTGCCACTGTTACTTGAGGCTTTCACTCTCTCTTTTCTCTGACTGGAGAGAACTCCAGTCAGCTTCCCCCTGCTGTACTGAATGGTACAAACCACCTCCTCCCATTCCATGCTCCATGATTTCACACACCAGAATGAGATGCTATTTTCCAAAGTACCAATTCAACTCAGCAAGTGAGAAGTGTACAAGATCAAGAGCAGCAATAAATTAGATTGAGTTTATTATGAGGAGAGAAAAAAAAAGAACAAAAAAACCCTAAAATCCCACAAAACTTAACAGCTAAATATTCAGATTAGCAGCATGGGAAGGAGATAGCAATTTTATGGGAGCCTATCAATATATTAAGGCATATTCTGAAGTAAGGGAAAGGTGTTCAAGCTTGTCTTAGTTTTATTTGCAATTAACTTGTGGCCCACTTGGATCTAAGACATGGGATTTAAGAACAATCAGATTAGAAGTAGATTGATACCAAGTATTTATCCAAACAAAAAAAAATGCAGTGAGATCTTTGTGCAGTACACCTTTAAGGAATGAATAAAGAACATATGGGTGAACTTCAGCTACACTATCAATGCCACTGCAACACTGAAACTTTTTCCAGTCAAACAATGCTGTTCTAGCAATTTTTGTTTTATGCTGATTTCTCCTATCTTCATTGCAATCCAAATAAATCAAGACTGAACCACATCTAAACATTACAATATCTGAATTATACAACTGATTTCAACATTAGCATCTTCTTTTAAGCGCTTGGAAGCAAGAGCTGGAAAGATTGCTCTTGAGGCTAGCACCCTTCAATCATAGGCAGGTGAATTAGGTTTTCCCCTTAAAAAAAAAAGGTATTTCTCCAGCTGAAAAACTGGTAGGTTTTTTTTTTTTGTTTGTTTGTTTATTTTGGGGGAGAGGGAGTTATTGTTTTTGTGGGTATTTTTTTAGCTGCCATTACAAGTTGCTCCAGAATATCAAATCTGTGAGAGTCAGACGCCTAGTTATTTCCATCTTAAATGTATTTACCTTAGCCTTTAACTTACTGTTCACATTCCGATAAGTTTACTTGGCTGGACAAAACAAGACAGCCTCTTATGAAAGGTTTCCCATTCTCCAAGTGTCCTATTTACCTTTCTTCCCACCTGTTCCAGTTTGAATACACCTTATCTAAAAGCAGGCAAAAAGAACTACTGAAAGTATCCTTCATTAAGGGTTCTGCAAGAATTCATGCAAAGATATTTGCTATTTCCTTTGCTAATGCAAATACCTTATCCAACACCACTTAAGACTTTATATGCCCTTTTCACTGATGAGTTGTACTGGTGGTTGCAGTCATGCTGTGACATTCCCCTCCTCTGTCACGTCCAATTAGCAAGCTCCTAACTTAAACAAGAAATATATAGTTTCTGTATACTATCTCGCATTTTGTCCTACAGCTTTTCATTCAGCTACTATTACTGTAGTCTTCAAGGTCATCTTATTCTTCCTGTATGGTATTCCAAACTACCTATGTGGCAGTGTCTACAAAACTTCGTGGGGATCAGAAAAATTGCTTTTCACAAAAGAAATGAACAAAGGAATTAATGGTATGTCTTTAAGCAAGATACACCAGAAATAATTCTTGAAGGACCTTCAGGTAACCCCATGATAGCACTCTTAGTATAATCTCAGTTCATCTCCAGAAGATTAAAATAATAGATATCATTACCAAGATGACTTTGAATGAAATAGAAGCAATACTCAAGAACACTGAAAAACTACCAAAGCTCTCACAGACATGTGAGCATTTCACTTAATTTCACTTGGCATCATATGCTTTATACACCTTTCACATTCCTGGGAAAGTGCATACACAGCGCAGTCCAAACCAAAGCTCTGAAAACCTCACAGCAGCAGAATTGTTGAGCTGTATACCATAGAGATAAATCTAATCTTATTTTGGGGCACTTTAAATTTGCCTTATTTCAGTGGCACTTTAAGTTTGGAGTAAAACTGCATGGTCATTGAGCAACTTGAAAATATTCAGAAAATGTGAGTGGTACACATAAGAAAGTTCAGCTAAGCAACCAATAATAATGAAAGAAAAACTGAAGAGTGAAGAAAGTCACTTTTACTCCTTAGCCAGGACATCAAAAGTATTTAAACTATTTCTCACTTCTGCCCTTGCTTTATCTAAGTAACCACAAAACAGAGTTTTGAAATTCAGAAGTCTCCGTGCACCATGAAGAAAGATGCAAGTGAAACGGCCATTCTCCTATTACACGTTACAAAAAAAATAATGAATGTAGAAGTAGGTACAGCTGTTCTGCTGCACTGAAAAACCAGCACCCTCTAGGAATCATGTCTTCTTCTCCATTCCCATCTCAACAGCCTTTTTCTTTTGGAAACACACGTGGAGAACACACATCCTTTTACCATGCCCTTGGGTGCACTGTTCTGACCATGTGTTAGGAGGATGGACACATCTAACTGATCACCCCTTGTAAAGCCCAGTATAGATTTACTCTGTTGACATACTTGTCAAGATGCAGGATAGGCATCATGCAGATTTGTACACCAATTCTTAATTCTCCTAAAGTGATACAGCATATTTAAGAATCTCAGTTCCTTGATACATGGTGTTCACTGGTCTCTATTTCCACATACAATGTTTACATTTACATTTTAGGGAGAAGTACTTCAAAATAATTATGCAAGCATCATGAACTTCAAGCAAGAGCATAATTAATTGATAAAAAAAGAGGAAGAACTGGAGTTCTTCCCAGAGCCTCCCAGAGGATTCACCTGAGACTAATAGCAAAACTCCCCCATTGTCAAAACAGCCACTGAACACACCAGTCCAAAGGTAATAACTGAGATTCTGAAAATGTAAATGGACATAAGGGCAAGTAGAACTCTTACAGTTTTTGTTGTTTTTATTTTTCCTTTTAGATATGCCATTTATTTTGAAGATTTGAAGATTTTTAAGACCTGATCTCCTCCCTATCATTTCTGTGCATAATACCATATATTTAGTTTTTGAATAAAGAAATAGCACAGTTCCCTGTCAAATTGTCTGAAACAATTCAAGAGGAAATTCAAGAGGAAAGACACACATGAAGAAAGACTATTCTGAGCACTATGGCAGAAGCAGATACAGGCCCTTGGAGTACATGTCCTACTGTAAATCTCTCAACAGTCAAAACAGTAAAAATGTTTAATGTCCAAGGATAGTCAAACTAGCCCCAAATTCAGCCCATTAAATAGGGCAGCTTTATTTAAACGTAACCAAAAAGAGTATTTTGCAGCTTACACATCTATCATTGCCCATGACCTATACCACACTGATATTTCTTTTTTCCTCCTGTACTCTCTAGCACTATGGCACTTGAGCATGTTTTTTGTTCGTTTTAAGTATACAACTCATCAAGTGTCAATGCAAACTGAAACATCTTGACAGAAACCACATACACAAGAAAATAATTGATCATCATTTGTTCTATAAGGACAGAAGAAAACTTTGTGAAGTGCACCACTATACATTAAGCCTAGATGTCAATAAACAATAGAAAAAGAACATATTCTGTATTTGTTACTTGACATCTGTTGACTTGGTTTTAACCCTTAAAATGTTAAATTACATATAAGTTGAAATCCTAATGATAGTTACTGATAATGTACTTGATATGGTTTTTAGCTAAAGAACCTCAAGGAACGAAGCGTACCACACCCAAAATTCAGATATCCTCAGATTTCAGAGACTACTCCCAGTCTCTCACAAAATCATTCTATGACCAGAATTACAACATTTCAAATGTTGTTTCTCACACACTCAAACTTAACAAACCCCTTCCACTGCCTCTCATCTCCTCATACCTGAACATGTTCCTAGTGAAAGGCAGCATTCATCACTACTCCCACGACTACCCAACGTACCAGACTTCCATACGTACCAACAGAGATAGAAATTAACGTGCCACACGGAGAAGTGACTTACTTGCAAAACACCATAGTAAGGTCCCTCATGGTAGTATCACTGGTACAGATACCCTTTTACATGAATTGGACAACTTCTTCACCGTGAAAATTGATATAATAGCGATACAGTCCCTAATGAGAAGTGAAAACTGAGCAAATGGAAGGAATTGATATGGAATGGAAGGAGTGATATGGAAATGATAAGGAATGGAAGGAAAGATTTCAGTGCTGCTGGCTTAAGTGCAGGTAAAGAACTCCATCCCACCTATATTATGTATAAGAATTTCTATTGCTATCGAAGATGCCAGGACTGAAGATTTCATCTGAGTTTGCAGCCATCACACTTCCACAAGCTAGCAGTTAACCACCAAGAGAATCTTCTGAAGCTAAACTGACAACAGCTACATTTGGTATACTTCACCCAGCATACCAAAGGGATGCTATTCAGAGAGCCAGCACTACTCAAGGACATAGCACACAAAGGAACCATCATCCTCACTTTGCTGTTATTTATCACTTACTTTCCACCAAGTATTGGTTTCTGTACAGTAATACCTGGAAACAACAGTAGTCTCTTCTTTAAGTCTGTAAATTCTAATCACAAAGTGCATTTCAAGGGCCATTTCGGGGGAATGAGCTCAAATAAATATTTTCTGAACAACATCTTAAAAGTACCTACAGAGCTCTACAGAGTGTCCTATGAATTGAAACAAATACAACAGCAGCACAGATGCTCCAGTAGGCTGTTATTACACCCAACAGCAGAAAAGAAACAAACTTCACATGGTTGGCCAGAGAACAGGGTAGGAAATTCAAAATCCCTCATGTTAAGACCACTACAAAAATAGCTTTTCAGGAAACTCTGCTAAGTATTTGGGCAGTTTTCCTCTTCAACTGTGTTTTGGGATTTGTGTGTGTATGTGTGGCTACAGAGGCACCCAAGGATAAATACAGAGTGAAAATTCCACCACAGCTGATAATTCAGCTCCAAGCAGTAGACCTTTGGTTTCTCTTGCAATAAAATCATGCTGAACGGCTTGGGTTTCATGACAGTGCCGTATATAATTCCTCTGCCTGAATTATGCCCACTTACAAAAAACATTGATAGTAGATGATTAACTTGTATTAATATACTGAAGAACAGTTTATTGCAAACGTTTGTGTACTTAAAGGCAATATTTGTAAGCCAGGTTCCAATACTTTCATCTATGTGTGATAAGTAGTCTATTCCTTCTTGGTTTTAGAAGATCTACAGGTTAAGTATTCATAAAGCCAAATGAGTTCCATTCTATGCAAACTGGTATTCTGTTTTAGCATCCTTCACGTGATGGAAAGCACAGCAATAACAGAAGAGCAGCAAGGTCCCAAGCTGCAACAAGTGAAGATTTGCTCAAATACAACAGCTGTGGGCAAAGAAAGAAGCTACTTACCTCCAGAAGACTTAAAATATGCAGAGGTCACCAGTGAGATACCTTCACCTCCACTGCCAACCTGGGAAGTGATAGAGTGATGGATCCTGGCTCTACCCCTTCCAATCACTCCAGTACATTGCATGCACCTGAGTTCCCCTGGATTGGCCCTGCCTTCCCACCAGGTGCTCAATCACTGCTTCAAGCTGTGACATAGCATTTCCACTACAGTATCTTAAAGTAGTTTGTTTTTCTTTTTTTTTTTTTTTTTTTAAGCAAAAAAATACAGAAGTATCACTCATTAAGGCAGACCTAAAGATCTCATTATAGTACACACACGTTTCATATTAAATCTGGCAGGTGTTTTACAGGCAAATTTAAATAAAGGCACCAGCCACTCCAGAACATCCATCTGATTGACACTGAAGCAAACAAGGAACAAGCACAGAAGGAAAATACACCCAACAGCACAGCCATTTCACAAAGCCGATTTCTTTCTTGAAATTTCAGTTGTTTACATTTCTTTTCTGATAACTCCCTACTGCTATACATCTTGCTAGGGAGGGTGCTGAACAGAAAAATTCCTCCTTCTCCCCACCCCCTATACTTTTAACAATAAGTTTGTTTATCCAAACAGGTACTGGAAAGCAATGTTTATTGTAGAAAATACTGTAACGCAATAAAAAAAAAATCACTCTCCCATCTCTCCACCTCTCTTGCAGCTCAGTGTGTAAGGAAGCTCAATCCTTACACATGCTGGTGGCCCTGGAATAAGCTGGTGACAGCTGCGTCACTGGCTGACAACACAACCTGGTTACTTAAACATTTGAAAAAATAAAAAAAGATCTTGCAAACTGGACAGACAGTGCTTAGTTTTTGCATAAAGCATATACTAAATGCTAACTGGATATCACGTTTTCTGAGTTTAATCCCTTTATGGTGCAAATATGATTATTTCCTTTTCATTCAGAAAGATATCTTTTTTTTTTTTTTCCCTACAATGTGAAATCTGCAGTAAAGACTCCTAAAAGCCAGTGCCTTTTTTCTTATTACTATTTTTCTGAGTTACTTAGATTATAGACTTTACTTGTGAGGTCCTCCTTTTCTTCTGCCAGTAGTGCATGTGGGACTCATTAGATACTGACCTAAATCCATCTCCCTTCATTTCATTGTAACATGGCAGATTTTGTGATGGTTCTAATCATACTAGTAGAGCTGCCCACCTCGATTCCATCAATGAAAAGTCAACACAACCAACTTAAACCCTGAGCTAGTGACTGTTCCTGGACCAGGCTAGTGAAGCCTGCAGAGATAAAATAGCTCTAGTATTTTAACAAGGATATCTGTCTTGTTTCTTCCTCTTTTTTTCTGGCCACTGAAAAGTAAAGCACTGAAATAGAAAATGCAACATTAAACAGCCTTGAGACTTTAAATAAACCTACTAAAATAGCAGTTGCTCAGCTGACAGTTTATTTTCTGGGTCTCTCACCATTCAAGTTTTGCTTTCAGTGTTTCAGTGCAGTTTTGAACTCTGAACCAGCCTGAGGATAATGAGAAGACCAAAACAACTCATATTTTTTTGTAATTCTGTCTTTCCAAAGCACGACCAATGCCGGAGAAGCATCACTGCGCTAAGCACTGCTACCAGACTGCTTGAATTTGGCTGGGAATAAGTTTCTATCCAAACTCCTAATTTCAATTATACAGAAAATAGGTCAGACAAGTTTGGATTTTTCATTGTTGTGTTTTTGTGCTTTTTGGTTTTGTGGTTTTTTTTTTTTTAATAAGAATGTGCTAACAGAAATTGCAATGAAATTCCAGAAGGAAAAAAAAAGCAAAACAAAACATTTTGTCAAATCTACCGCCTTCAAGATACTATAAATCCAACTTCAGCATCACAGCTTTTCCATCTAGCATTAAAAATACTAACAGGGAAGAAAAGAAAAGAATTAGCAAGTTGCTAGCTGCTAATAAGGTTAGGGCAGAGGAAGATATACCACGCTGAACACACAGCTGGAGAAAACACCCACCTCAGAATTTACTTTTACATTATTTCAGTTAACAGCCAGTTTGTTAGAGCATTAACGGTCCAGCAACCAACAAACCAGCAGTTAATTGCTAGTAATAATTGGCTTCTTAGGGATTATTGCCTAAATAAATCTCAAAAGTTCTGTGCTCTTGTAACATACTATTTTCTTAAGACAGTCAAGTTCAACGGTAGTCAGCCTTACTGATAATTCTGAACCCCTGTGTCAGCCATTAATTCTTACCTCCTGTCTCCATACAAAGCAAAGTGCAAAAGCACCTTAACCTCAGGTGCCTTTACAGTGGACAAAGGAAAGCTACTCTCATGCTCTGTTCCATGCTCACAACAAAAAGAATTCATGCCCAAGTGTGGGCACATCTATTCAACAGAAGTATGCAGCCTTTGCCCCTCAAATGCACACTGAGTTGTTTTTTTGAAAATCCTTATGTGTATATTTGTAGAGTCATCATATATTAATGGGACTGTTTTGCTTCCAAAACCAGAATGCTTATTAAAACTAACTAAAATTAGATAAAAAGACAACGGTCACTCTGGAGCCCCATAATGATATAGAATTACACTGACACCCAGAATTTCATACACTGCAACACACCCTCCAGAAAGGCTGATTTCTTGATGTCAGAGAACAATACCGCAGTATAGTGGCAGAAAGCACCAAGAAACACCAGTTACTTTTGCTCTTTAGTGAAGGACCTTATGTTTCATGTCATAAAATGAGACCCCAGTAACAAAACCGAGACTTTCTCACCTTATTTCCGATAGCACTAGCTGACCCTCCTCTGTACCACATGGATACTGGAAAACCATCACTTATCAGGTCTGGGAACCAGCAGAAAGTTAGGAGCTTTGGTCATCTGATCAAAGGCACTGAGATAAGGGGGTACCTACATAGTGTCTTACAACAACCAGGGATGCCTGCTAGTAACTTCTCTGGTTGCCAGATCAGTCTACTTATCTGACTAACAAACCCTACCACCATCAGGAGCACTTTTTTTCTTAGATTTGCTAGCAGCGACTGGAGATCCTGAGGAGTCTCATTAAAGTTCAGAGGATTCCCCCGTGGGACAGCGAGCATTCCACAAACCTCACTGAGCTACCTGCAGTAAAGGCAACTTCTTTAAGGTGGGGCTGAAGCACAAAGGGATTTCTACCACCTGTTTTGTAAACGAAGCAAGAGCTCAGTCATGAAGGAGACAGCGGCTGTTCAGCAGGGTTGTAGGAGTGTAAGCTACACGTAAAGTAAAAAGAAAGGTTATTGGAGTCAAATTCATAAGGTGACCTCGAGTTGTAAAAAAGCAATTCTACATAAAGCACCGCTTTTGTGAATGAGGATAATCTGAAAACTCAACTACACAGTATGCTTCAAAACAGGCAGCTGCCAACACGTATACATAAGAGCAAAGTGAATCACAGAAACGTAGGGAGACCTGCAAGCACTGCCAAGCTGAGAAAAAAAAACATTTAACCCAATGCAGTCTTCTAATGATTCGTTTCTCAGAGATTTACAGAGTGTGCCAATGAATAAATAAATGTAAGATAAAATGTAAGGCCTGAGTTTATTCATCAGTTTTACTGAATGTATGAGGATCTAACATATTGGAATTAAAATGAAAATTAAAAACAACAACAAAAAGCCACCAGCCAGTCAGCATTTGCCTTCACCTTCTCTGAAACTTGCGTTTTACAAGAGTTTCCAATCAAATGCATTAAGGTGCGTTCAACTTGCTACCCCACTTTTCCTCTTTAAGGTAATAATTCATTTTGGTATTTCATCATTACTCATTAAAATAATAGAAGGGCACAGGTATGATTTTCTTTATCATACAGTTTATATATTAAGAAAAATAATAGCCAAGGTATCACTTTCCCATTCTAGCTTCCTTTCTATTTTAGTTGGTCTGTTTAACCAGTACGTTGTAAGCATGAATTCTCCCAAGCACTGAATTGCTCAAGCAGATGAAACACATGGCAAAACTCTTCTCACCTGCTGCCAGGTCTGCTAACAAACCCCTGCCACTGACCAGGCTCACCTTTATTTCACAGCTTTGATTTCCAAGGCTCTCTCTTTTTTACCTCCTTAGGCTTTATTACTATCAGATATAATTCTCATTTTCCTGGAATTGTTTTTTCATTATGCTCAGTGGAAAGAGGACTATGGATTTACACCTCCTCAATAGTTTTGACAGATACAAATCACAGGATACCTTTAAACAATATACAGGAGACTATTTGTGCTTAGAGCAATTACGTAGGAAGAAATTGCATGGTTACGATCATCAAAGAGAGCTCTACTATTATCAGTATTTATTTCTGATTACAACAGTGGTGCCTAAGCTCTGTTTTGAACACTGCTCTGAGGTTTTCCTGTAAGCAACTGAATCTTTAGACATGGCATCCATGCTCACACAATTGCTTACACGTTAAAAATACATGCACACGCATACATACATATATATTTACCCTTAATAACTCCCTGTAGTTGGTCTGTTTCAGAAGAGAATGCTAAACCTTGCAAAAGTTTGCCTCTGAGTCCCTTACTGCAACTTAAATTGATCGAATACTGAAACTTTTGGAGTCTTGCAGACATGACAGTATGCCTCACAGGGTCAAATCCTGAACTGTGACCTTGCTTCCTCATGGCACACAACTGCTACTCTTGCCCTTTATAAACTTATTAAGTCACATGACTGTCATGATCCAGAAAGGCTGAACCAATGCCACCTACGTGCTCATTCATGTGGATGCACACAAATACAAACACTAGGAAGAAAACACTACAGCAAAGATCACAAAGCCCAATTGCAGGTTTTTCCTCTCTTTGTCCCTCTGCAGTATTAAGGCAGATAAAATGAGCAGATGTGACCCAGGGATCCATCTCACCCCAGCCCTCAGCAGTGGCAGTCAGTGTCTGCATTCCTGCATGCTCTCAGTAGGAAGAACTGTGAGGCAAATACTGTAACCAGCTCACAATTATTATATCCATCTATTAGCAGAAAATATTCATGTGCCACACAAGACATGGCTGCCTCAGGAAAGTTTAGAAAAGTCTTGATAAAACATGCATAATTACTCTGAAAATACAGTAGACAATGGTTAAAATAACTTCAAATACGCTACAGCTTATCTGCTTACTATTCACACAAAGAATTTATGGTGATAAGTTTTGGAAAGTAATACAGCAGTGTTGCTAAAAACGCAGAGCAGCTGCTTCAGTTATTATAAAATGGCTAATTTTTACTCATTTGTGACATGGTTTTGTAGATGGGTAACAGCTGCAGTTTCACCCAGCTGCATCCTGATGCTAAACGCACACCTCGAAGCAGTCAGATGGAAGTATAGATTGCTTTACTTCACAACACTAAGTACCAGTGCCTTTCTAAGAAATAGCCTGAAGGTCATTGGCAATTAAAGCTCCCCAAGGTCTCTTTCACTTGGGGTACGGTGGCTAACAGACACAAGGTCTCCAGAAGTCAGCCACCGTACAGCAACATAGCAAGTAGTAACTGAGCTGCATGAATTAAAGAGGATGTTGAAAGGGCTTCCTACCTGTACAAGTTGCTACTCCCCCTCAGCTTGGAGCCCTAGACGCTGGCTCTTCTCCTTAATTGCTGAGATAACACGGATTTCTCAAGTAAGAAGTAGGAAAAAAAAAAAAAAAAAAAAAGGAGGAAAAAAAAAAAAAAGAAATAGAAAGAAAGGCTCTATTGGTTGCTGCCTCCTCCTTATAAAGGTTACTTCAAATGCCTCTCTCGCTCCCTATTTATTTTCTGTCCCTCCCAGAAGAGCAGTTTAGAGGTAGAGTATCGGATGTTTATCCTGGCTCTGAGGATGCACGCTTGTGCGATAACTGCCTGCTCCCTGCAGTATAGCCGGCATGATGTGATGTGCATACTAAAGCAGTTTGCATTAGGCAAGGCTTAGCAGAGCCAGCTTCCCAGTCTCCACCTTCTGTATCGCAGAGCGAGACTGCTTCTTCGAAAACACTGGGGCTGTAATGACAAGGCGACAGGGCTCCGCTTATAGCACACATGCATTTTCTTTGAAGATAGTATTTAAGGATAAGGTTATATTTGTACATCACCTCACCTGTGAAAAGACAGAAGCAGCTTTAAGTGAAAACGCAATACAGACTCATGAACGTGTAAAAATTCCCTCTTATTTGTTGTCATATGACAGATTATACTAAAAGCAAAAACTAATGAGAAATCCCCAGTTAGGAAACATTTATCTACTGCCATCTATCAAACGAGGAAAGGACGAAACAAACAAATACAGCATTGAAGAACAGAGGCTTAAATGTCTACAGGATCCAAGATAAATGCGGGGTTTTTACACACTATAGTCACGGCTGAACAACAGCTACATTATGAACGAGAATTAGCTCTAAAGTACTACATTTATCATAAATCTGAATAAATATTAGAGAAGAGATGAGGCTGTAAAACCCTAATTTGGATTTTGAGCTGCCTACAGCTCAGAAGAGCCTGAATCTGGGGATTTGCCTCTGGCCTATCTCCCTGTGCTAGCAGCTCACACACACGCTCACGTAGTGTGCAAGAATACTAAGACAAAAATCCCATTTGTTGCACTGGAGTAAGAAAACAGCAGTGAGCTGCTTACATTTTTTTTTTTTTTTTTTTTTAAATCAGTAATTCACTTCTTCGTTACAAAGCATTTAAAAAATTGCTCATTTTTTGACTGTGCAGGAGGATCTTGGGGTGGATGAGATTTTGGGGCCCAATTTTTCCCTTATGATTAGTGCAGTAGCTGAATGCCTACATGGGTGTGCAGCACAGATCATTTATACCAACTGCCTTATTACTGAGCCCGAGAACATGCTTCTTTCCTGCATTTTGGTTTGATTTTCTTGGGCTTGCTTCTCTCCCACATGGTGAAGGAAAGGTTCGGTCAATACCACTCCACTACTATATGGGTAATGTTGCTGCCTGCTCCTAAGCAGCTTTCCAGTAAACATAAACCCACAGTTAACAGTGAGAATAGATGTTAAAACATTGATCATCTTGCGTGAATTACTGTCAGAAACACTACCCAGAATTATGTATCAAGTTCCTTAAGAGGATGCATGGATAGATTTATTCCTAACATGTATGTTTTGGTTTGTTTGTTTGATAAACACAAGAAATGACCACACGGCTTTCAGCTTTCGTGGCTGATGTGGAGGGCCTTGATATGTCTGTTTTCCCTTGCAGGGAAAGATATTCAAAATGTAGTTCTTGCTTATGACCTCTGTAACAGCCCTCAGTTGTTCATTTCCCCTCCTGGAGTAAAGATTCATCCATTTAAACAAGAAAGGAGATGGTTTACACAGTAGGACACCAAGGAAGGACTCAAACCTACTGTTTCCCCACAGCCCACACACCATCTTGCACATGAGTGACCAGGACTGGGCCTGGAGCTCCAACAGACAATTGAAAATCAGCATTCGTATACTTGGTTTTCTACTGAAAATAATTTTCAGTGCTTGAAAAAAATCACATTTGCCTTTTTATGGCTCAATCACTCTGGCAGCATTAGTCATCTCATTCTCTATTTGTACACCAAAAGCCTTCCCATTGGGTAAGTTCTGACTTTACGGCAGAAGGCAGTGGTAGGATTTCTTGTGTGTAGCACGTGATTATTAGTAGTAAGTTTTATTTACCTTTATTCCCACAATTCTTACAGCTCCCTTTATTTTGTGTTTGATATTCTAATACTCATTCGTACAGACAGTGCCTCTTATCTTTACGTGCAGCAGAATTCATCAGCACAACATCTATACAAGGATCATTCTTGAAAATATGTTTTTAATTGGTCCCAGGGCTGATTCTTGATGAATTCCATTCGCATGTTTCTTCCAGCCCATTACTTCTGCCTATTACGTGGATGGTCTTCAAGCCGGGAAAAAGTGTTTGGATGTAGTTTAGGTTCAGAAAAAACTACTGCAAAATATCTCTGCTTGATATTCTGCTCCACAGTGTCATAAAGAATAATGACTAACTTTACACCTGTGCATGTACATAACAAACTCCCTTTTCAGTCGAATATCTGGAGTGAAAATTCTCATAAGAATAACCTTAACTTTGTTAAAAGCAAAACAAACTAAAAACCCCACATATGGATTCTTGCTACTTCTTGAGGAGAGGCTACAGTTCTGATTTATAATTCTGTATTTAAAATCTGAAGTACTTGAAGAGTTCATACTTTCCATACATGTATGCACGCATAGGTAGGTCCCTGATAATACATCTGCATTATTCACATTGGCGGGCACTGAAGCCTCACAACCTTACAAGATAAAAGACAACAAAAAACAAAAGTATATTGTTAGCTCTTTCTTCTCTTTCTCTTTCACCATGCATAGTGTTGAATCTATTAAAAGATGTTTTCAGTGCAATATCAATTATCAATTCTGAGATCTCTATTCCAAATATAGCCCAAACTGATTCACGTGTTTTCACCTAGGATATTTAGGATAAGAAGTCAGGATCTGTTAAAGCATATTGCAGAACTTGACAGTTCCTTCATGACTTTTTGTTAAAGACCATACATATCACTTTGAAGAGATCTGATATCTATCACACATCTGAGCGTACAGCTACATATATATATATATATATATATACACATATACAAACACATATACACACTCATTTTTACTTTTATTGTCATAAGTTTGTCAGTAGAGCACTTCTCTATCTACAGCCACTTAAAGAAAGCTTGAAAAAAGGAATGTGTTTTATACGTAATTGCTGCCAGGAGCTACTCAAAAGGCTAGCAACAAGGAAAAAATGAGACTGCCTGCAGCCAATTTTAATACAACCTGTTATTCTTCCTATCCCATGACAGACATGAGTGCTGAGTGAAACAGAAGTAACATTTGGCTGGCTAAAAAATCTTTACAGACAACTCTGCCAACAGACATTACACATTAACACTGAGTATGTCTGATGTTCATTGTGCAAACATTCGCCTTGTTTCAAACTAGAGCCAAAAGATATTTTATGGCTTACATAAAGTTTAGTGGCAACAGCAGAGGTATATCTTTATGGACCAGTAGAGAAAGTCCTCCTGTTCCTGAGAAGGATATCGGGAAACAGCTGGCAGTCACAACCTATTGAGAAATATAGATGTTGAAATAGAGCATAAAATATGCCTGTCACCCTCACTCTTTCCAGGAATGGACACAAAACACAGTGCACTATACTATTTTCTAAACACTGATCATGACTTCCCTCAAAACTTCAGCTTGCATTTTTGAAGTTGACTAGAAGATTTACAGTACGATCAGTTCCCACCGACATCAAATTAAGATGCTTTTGCTTGTTTGTTTTTGGAGGGGGACAGGAAAGGTGAACGGAAGCAGTCACTCTAAAATAAACATATAAAAATATAAATAAATAAAATAATACATCTGGTTCCATTGAAGTAAAAAGGTCAAATGCTCACCCAGGCTACCTAAAGCTAAAGGCTACGCAACCGGATAGATTAACAGAAACAGAGACTTTTGAAAAACATCTGCTTTCCCGGAAAGAATGCAGAGAAAGCATATATTCAAAATGAAGTCACCCAAAAACAATTTCATACAAATTTGAAGTCAAAAGGCTGGAATAGAAGGATGTTGTATTACCCATAGTGACCTTAGTACTGCTGTCTGGAGTAACTTAGTATTACTATCTCATATGGCTAGACTTTAATCATTGCCTACGAAACTGTGATATGCACGTTTCAAGTATCTTTGTGCTTCCTTCCTTACTAATGTTGACAAACGTCAAAGGCAAAAAAAAGTTCTGTACTCTCAGAGTATAACATTCCAAAGTCTTATTGCAGGTAACATCACCATTCCATGGTTATAAAATGTGTTGGTGATAATTTCAATGCACGATAACCATACAAACATGACATTTTGATGTAAACGGACAACTGGAGATGGGGCAATGCCACGAAGCTGATCTCACCCTTTTACCTGCTCAAAAGGGTCACAGTGCGCTGGCCCACTAAGGCAAGTCTGAGATTGTTTCAATTTCAAGTCAAGAACCTCTATGGATATCCTATAAGATATATAGGGACTGCAAAGTTACACAAGAGAAGTCTGCTTAGTGACTGGCACATGACCAGAATAAATATTAAAGCGTTTGCTACCCATTAATTGGAAAAAGATGGAGGAAAAAATGCCCCTTTTTCTGTCTCTCATGCTGAATTTGTTTTTGCAATAGGCAAATTTTTATGCTTCTTCATTAAACATTGGCTATATTTGAAAATAATGTTCCTGTTCATTACCTGACAGAGCTTAAGTGTAAAAAGGCTGAGGGCCGAAAAAGTGCTCCATATGATTAGCTCTGATTCTCCATTCTGTGTAAAGAACATCATTAGAATGAAATCACTGTAACCAATGGAATTCAGTCCAACTGTTTGAATTTGCATTTTCTCCATCTCCACACTAGGAGAACAATCCCATATCTTCCAATATCTATTTTCCTAGGGACACAGAAGAGTGGAGTACCACGTTCCATTACATTTGGATACAAGCCACTGGGAGATGGCTAGAAAACTTTGCACAGAACTACTTTGATCAAAAAGTTATTTTAACAGTGTTACTCTGCATTTAAATATTCAAAATAGAAGTGATCGTGCTGTGGCTTTGCAGGATTTCTTCTTCTTTTCTAACTATTTAAGAAAACAGAACAATTCAAAACGCCAGAACAAGGTAGCACTTCTTTTTCTTCTCAGGAAAGCTAATCTATATTTAATAACAGCACCAAGAGAGGGACACTCATAACAGGATGAGAAATATTAAGGTGTTTCTCTTGTTAAGCAGTGAAATATAGCTATTAAATCGTTAAAACCTCTGTCGTGCTTAAATATGACAGAAGAAAATTGGTCCCAATGAGATTATCTGATCTTATTTCAGTCTTTTAGAATTGTGAATGTGGACAGAAAGATTTGGAACTACAGCATTTTTTCAATGAAATTTCAGGGCATAACCACAATTGCAGTGAATCAATTTTGACTTCTCAGAGAGATTTATGCAGAGATGTATAACACAGCACATTAATCCCCTTGTGTCCCCAGAGGGAAAACACATTGCTTATTCAACAACATTAAAAAAAAAAAAGTCCTTTCAGCCATGTATCTGTCCTCCAAAACCAAAATGAACAGTTTGGATAATGGGAATATTTTTGCTGAAATAAAAAATAGTAACATCCCCATATATGTAATGGTTTAGCTACATACATCATGTCATGAAGGGACTGCAGTTTGTCATTCTGCCTCTGCCTGTGTGGAACTATGGGCCTGAAGGCACAGATGGAGCCAGGACAGCAGAAGTGCAGTGGTACAGGCTCTCTGTTCGGGCCATGAATAGCTAGGCAAAATCCGAAGCAGATCTAAAACTATTCAACGCCACTCTGGGGCCTGTGAGGCACAATCAGTCCCTTGATTCCTAAAGTAAAAAGGATGGAGAAGATCAGTGGTTTCAAATAATTCTTAAGCACAGAGTTTTCTGGGTTGTTTCCTCTTTATATTGGCTTGCATCCTCCAAACTGAATTAGCTTCCCAATATAGACAGAGGAATGGGAAAAAAAAGAAAAAGAAAGAAGAAATCCTGTTTATTATTGCCTTCCTTGTAAGTCATTGCTGGAAAGAGTTGATAGAGCATTTGTAACCTGTGAGGCATGCATCCTCTCAACCACAGTACAGGCAAGAGTTAGGACCAGATGGTTTGGAGGGCAGTGGCAGCAACACTGCAAAATGGTCACAAAGCTTATCTTTGCTGGGTAGTTAGCAGGGAGCATTTCTCTCTCAGATTTCAATTTAGATTACCTGATCACTGTTGTTTGCACAGATCAGAAACACTTTTCACTCAGCCTTTCCACCACCACTTCTGCACTTCTGTCAAATGCATATTTTTTATAAAAGCACTCATGCTTCCTTAGAGGTAACCAGAATCCTATAGCTACACCATTTGAATTTGCTGTCCTCGGTCACCAAAAATAAAACAACCGCCAACAAATATCATTTCCTCTCTAATTTTATAGACCCAATAACCTTCAGCAGCTTTACTGTCTGCTAATTTGTTTAATAATCTTATTTCTCAGTATTATATGTTATAGTTTATGACTTCCTTTTTAAATCAGGTTGTATCACCCCAGAGAAAACAAAGCATCTACTCCTAGCAGTGTGGTGAAAACAGCACAGCTGGAGAACACTAGTATGTAATCATGAGACATTATTACTTTTTCAGCAATTGTACCACCAGTGGCTCTACAGTGCTTTGCTAAAGCATCAAGCATTTTTTTTAATTAACTCAAATTTTATTTCGCTCTTAATAAGTTCATCAGAAATAATATATGAAGTTGACTGTATTTTTGGATTTAAAAGCATAAGACTAACCCTGAAATCTTGATTTTATGCCTGTTTTCAGAATGTGGAAAGCATATTTCCTTCTTGCATTTGCACCATTTCCTCCACAAGCACTTAGTCTAAGGTTTTTTTCTTGACAGAAGAAAGGTAATGGCTCCATTGAAAACAGTGCCTTCTTCAGGAAAACAAACCTCCAGCATAGAGGAAAGTTTTGGTGCTCCACGCCAGAATTGCATTCTGAAAGCTCCTGCTGGAGCTACGAGACTGGAGTGCAGTGCATCAGGCAGTTCACACATAGACCCGGGCACCAGGCAGTTCACTGCTGCCATGGTACAATTACAATTCATGTGGAATCACACTAAAATTGGAGGTAAAGCCAGAGGCTGAAGTTGTGATACATCTCAGAAAGCTCAAGTCTCAGCTGACAAGACATTGAAAATATGCTCCCACTAAGATGCTCCATCTTCTCTTCCCTTTCAGTGACCACGTAAGGGACAAAAAACCCTGAATTTAAGGCTTGTAAAAGAACAAAGTTCTGCCTGATGTTTTATTGATGTGAGCTTGTGTTGCTTAGGTAACTGCCAATGATTTCAAACTGGTTTTCTTCATGTTGTACTACACATGGTAGCAGAAGGACTCATATTTTAACCTATGTTTGAGACAGTCAAGTAAGTTATTTTTACTCCCATTCCTTATTTCAAGTTCCTCCACAAGTAATATTAGGGTGCCCCTGTGAGAAACTCCTGACTCAATGACCTTTGCAAAGATAAGAATTTATAACTCGTACTGTAGAGCTCACTCAAAAATACTCACGTCCCTTTCTCTACGTTCAGTAATGTCAGAGTAAGTCATAAAACATTAATGGAGAAAAAGTGAAACTAAATTACATTTAATTCAATATCCAGGTATCCCAAGTATTTTATTTTTATTCTACTGGTCAATCTAACTTTTCCTTCTTCCTCTCCTCTTTTCACCTCTTTTGCCAATTTGAACATCAAAATGCAGCTATAAGATCCAATTGATGCAAAACTTGACAGAAAAAACTTTCAAATTTTAGATTTTTTGAACTAAATTTTGTGGACTAAATATTTTCTCTTCCCTACAAATGAGAGGGTTTTGTAGCTTGCCATCAAATAAGAAATGGTAGAAAGCTATTTAGGAGTCTAGCCAATTCTCTGCATAAATACAGAAATTTTGATACTTAGAAGAAAGTTTAGCTCCACAAATTTACCTCCATACGTTTAGGAATTACTGGAATGGAGAAGATCTATTAAGGATATTGGATTTGACATTGTATCTTTCCATACTCTGTTTTCTCTTGTGGTCTTCCTCCGTGAAGCATCAGAATCATCACAGAATTAATATTGTGAGAAAACCCTATTTGACTTTAGTGAAGGAAAATAAATTTTAATCAATATAATCCAAATCAGTGCCTCTTCTCCTTGTTTTCATTTCAAAATGAAATGAAAATGAGTTCTCATGGGTACAGAATTATTATCTGCAGAGAATCTTGAGCTGTTTTAATAGGAGAGAGACTGATAGTAGCAGACACCTCAAGTGCTCTTCCAGAAGTTAAGCCAGATGTAGCCATATATGTGCATATAATATTTATATAAATAATAATAATGCATATATAAGCCAACACTAAAAAAAAAAAAAAAAAGAACACAAGTTTAAGAGGGAGAGTGAAAAAGTCAAAAGAGCAATGAATATTGGGAAAATGACAACAAGATGTTAGCCATTGTGTTTGACAAGGAAGATGATTCAACTCCTTTCTTTATCGCAGTTATCAGTACTGTTGAAAGAAAAGTCTGGAGAACAGGGCCTCATCTAGGGCTGGTATCATTCATTAGAGGCGTTCAAGCTGATGCTGCCAATACAAACACTGCACAGGCTGAAGCACAACCTTCAATAACTCCCAAATGATAGGCACCACATATCTGAAATATACTCTCAAAAGCAAAGCTTGGATCTCATTCATTCTCAGCTGAACCCAATTTTACTACACAGTAGCCAACCTCTGGGAGAAAGAAGACCCCAATTTGTACTCCCCTCTTAAAGGTCTATCTACATCCTCACCCTGTACAGATACAGGGCACAAATTATAGCACAAAGCATGCACAGACCTAAAGGAATGGTCTATGAGCTAAGACGAATCCCTAACCAGCCACGTCTCCATCCTAGCTATTGCAGAACCTCTGCATATGGGACACCCTTCCTTGATCCCAGTTTCAGAGTCTAAGAAATACCCAATCCATTGCACTCTCATCCTTACAGTTCTTGGGAACTGCTAACCAGCTACTCCATTAGAAAACTATATGTTTTTCTGAGGTCAGAGTGGCAAGACGGCACAGACATACATGCTGTCTCTCTGCAGGACCTTTGCAGCTCTGCTTATTCTTACAGCCAGTAAATTCACCAGCTATACTAGAAGGTTTGATTAGTTTTGATGTATGAACAGTTTCCACAGACTCACCATACACAGAGAATTAGAAAATAGTAAACACTCATTTTAAAGGGTCTGTAAACATTCATTCAAACAGAATGCTGAATTTGCTTGCCTTGGTGGGCTTTTATGTTTGGTTTCTGTAATGCTCTAGCAAATGAAAATGCTTGTAGAAAGTACTGTAGCAGAAAACACAGAATACTTTGATGGGAAAAAAAAAGGCAAAAAAAAAAAAAAAAAAAAAAAAAGCTATTTGCTTACGAAGAAACATAAACGAAGAACATACCGAGCTGCACTATAAAGCTATGCCAGCTGATCAACCTTTCCCAAGTAAAAGGCATTGTTTGTTTGTTAATGAAGAGAAAAGGTAACCACAACAAAACAAACTGCAACCCGGACAGAGACCAGGTAGTCCAACAGAAGCCAGGGGACAACAACGCTCCTGCTCTCTGCTCTCTCTGATGAGTGACAGCATCAAGCTTTCTTTCAGACACCTTTGATCCTCTCCTCTGCCTCTGGCTACCACAGAATATTTTGTGATTTTCCCATGAAGCAAGAGAAAGCTCACACCTTAGAATCCCAGCCAAGCCCTATAAAATGCCCAAAGGCACCTCTCAGGAGGTGGGAGGAAACATAACAGGCTGCACAGGACTAGTGTATTTCTCCCTGCTGCAAAAAAAGCGGGCTAGCAGATCCTGCCATGAGAAGCAAGCCTAGATGGCTTGGTAGTAATGAATCTAATCACTTAATTTACACTTACTGTTTTGGCTCCTAATTCTGCCTTTCTGTGAAATGGTGTTTATATCCCTTCTTATTGTTAGTATGCAAATACAGTCTCCATTTCCTCATGCAGCCATGCCATTGTTATACTGTAAGACATTGTAACTTAACACTAAGTAAGGGCATGTGAATTAATACACACTGAACTGATCTGGTGCCCTCAAGCCTGCCTGCCGTGCTACTGACCAGTACACAGCAAACATTATGCAGTCATTGTGACACTTTTCCATCACATCACCAAAGGAGCTTTGCCCAAATGGCTTTTTGGAGTATGTGAAATTCGTGCATAGGAGAATTTACAGAATGCAAACATTGATTCTGAAGTTTGCCTGATTTTTATGCAAATTGCATAGAGAAATGCTGCATAACTCTAAGCTGAGAGGCAGTCCCAAAGTAAACCTTTTGTCTGCAGCCTGAAATTGCATGCATAAAAGACTATGCAACAGCATATTGTGCAAACGAGTACCTATATTAAAGGAAATTAGTGCAGGAGCCAGGTGTGCCTGACAAATAGATAGAGAATTTTTTCTTCTCCTTTCTTCCTGGATGTGTGGAAATTACTGAAATAGTACCAGATCTCCCTTTTCTCCTCCACATCAACACACAAGAGACAAAACCTCTATGTTATTATGCAGCAAGCACAATATGAAGTATATTCCATTTGGATTTGATGAACTATACATACATCAGTCCTCACTAAAACATCCCCATCAGGATTTCAAAATTATATCAATGCAACAAAATTAGAAGAAAAAATTGGCCATTTAAACAAGGAATTTCTTTATATTTGTTCATTTTAATCCTCACTTGCTTCCACATCTGACAACAGCCATAAAGAAAATGTCTCCAAGTACGTCTACGAGGGACTGGGAACGCTTTACAAGAGCCACACGCTTCCTTCCCGAATATCCACAGTGCATATTTATTTAGCTGCACTTGAATAATACGTGGAGCTACAGCCATGGGATCAGAAGCTGGCTGTCCCCGCTGTCGAATAAACCAATAACGACAACAAGAAAAGATGGCTTCTTTCCTCCTGAGAGCCCATGCAATATACAACAGGTGGAGACAGGAAAAACAAAGGGATCACCAAAGCCTCCGAGAACATCCTGCTCAGCAGGGGAGGCAGTGCTGATACTAAATCACCCACTGTCTCCTTCTTGTCAAGTTTTTGCAGCCTTTCTAGCACGGGAGATCTCAAAGGGAGCTGTGGAGCAGGATGCTTGCAGATGTTTACAAAGAGCTTCTGTTATGTGAGCAGAGCAACAGGGGAAATACTGTGACAGGCTTATTTTATTTGGAAGCACAGAGGCAGACAGAGGACTCCAGAATATGCCTGATCTTCCACACCTGACTTCAAGTTCTCTATTAATCAAGAGAAATAATTTGAAATTAGTTTGTCACAATGAAACTTCAGCATATCTTGACTTACACTCGCATTACCAGAACTGCAATGGCTGTTATCTTCAACGGTCTGTTTCTCCAGAGGGGCAAAGAGACGTGAAATGAAAAGGGTTTGCCAAGTGTCCCTGTGTCTACTAATTCAAGTAGAGCACGTAGCACAATTCCTGCCTCTTTCCCTGACCCAGATTTAGATGGCAAAAACGCATTAGCAAAACAGAATATTATCCATCAGCTATTACAAACCAAGAATCATAAGAGCCGGATTTGTGTGTATGTGCCAGGAGGGGGAGAAAATGTGCCTGGTGAGAATAAGCGATATTATTAAGAGTTGTGCTCATTCTGGGATTCATCTTTATACCACCTAAGTGGCTCAAAGAGGCCTTAATCCAGCTCCAAACTGTCAATGGAGAATGCCCTATGAATGAAAACTGCTGCTGCATTTCTGCTGGGCCTTGACCCCATTAACACCAGCACACACCTGCAGGACAGAGCTCTCTCCAGCCTCACCTTCTCCCAGTCTGCACCCTCAGGAGCCACCTGTGAACTGTGATGGAGGGCACAGCAAGCAACTCTCAGTCCATCCACATCCTACAAAGTCAGGCACTGTCTGCCCAGCAGGGATGGGGCTGAGTGATGGCTGTGTGCCACCCTCTAATTTACAGTTGTTTCAGGCTGCACAGAGCCATATGCTTACATGAATTCATGATTTCTCTCCTTCCCCTCCCTTCTGTTTTTTTTCCTACTACGGAATTCCCATCAGTTTGAGACTGTGCAAAGCAACGTGCTTGAGATGAAGAAACACACCCCACTACAAATTTCTGCAGGCAGGAAAGCAGCAGGAACCCATGCCAGACCAGAAGAGGGGCCTGTTTGCAGCATCATAACGCAGACTGTGGCTGCTGCCAAAAACCTGCCGCTTTCTGATGTGAGAAACAAGTGCCCAGAAAGGCAGTGGTATCCAGCAGCCATCAGCTGATGCAGAGGTGGGTACTGAACATGCTATCCACATCCAGCACTCACGCTGTTGGCCAAGCAATAGCAATAGTTTGTGCATTCATACCACCTCTCTGCAATAACACACCCATTTACCGCCAACTGTGACAAATGTGACTAGCAGATTTCAGTGTAATTACTTGGGTTTCTACCTTCATCACTACACGCCTCAGAGGTAGTTAAGTGGTAACAGCACTTTTTTCCCCTTCATTTCCAGACCTGTGCCATAACAGATCAGTCCTCCTTTGATGGAAGGGGAACAAAGGTAAGTAAAATTTAAAAAATAATAAATCAGCTAACAGAAGCCTCAGTAAAGTAAGAAACCAAGGACAGCACTCCATTTATAGCTGGAGAACTCTGTAATAATCACAGATTCTGGAGTAATAAATCTAGCAATTTTTCATTCTTTAATTTCTTTAAAACTCATTTAGAGCTGCTTTGTGTAAAACCCCAGTTTTAACCCCACACAATGATAATGCTGCTGACCTATAGCTGGGATTTATCCTGTCAGCATTCGCTGTACTGTGTGCGTTTGGTGCATATTGCTTCCCCAGACTGCACTCCTTGCACTTAAGGAATGGCTGCTGGCAGCTTTCCAGCTTATTTCTATGTCTGTGCTCCATCAAAGCTCAATTACCCTGAAAACTTCAATAAATGTTACCAGGATCTCTGCCATGGTCCTTAGAGGACATGCAAGAAGTTTGTTTTTTAAGTAATATTACTGCAACAAGAAAAAGTACCACAAATTTGCATATATTCCAGGGTGGGAGTAAGCAAAGAAGAAAAAACAAACAAACAAACAAACAACTGAGGTGGGAAAATGTTTTTAAAGTGGACTTTTAAGTGCAACTTATAATGAGAGCCATTGGTTTTGTATATATATTCTCTGCACTGATTCCTGAAAGCACTTTTCACTTTTGGGTTGTTCACCAGCCACATTACAGGTACTTTATAATCCTGCAAAATCATTTTCTGCCCTGTGAATGTTTAAGCAGGAAGGTTGAACATGGTACTAGCACATTCTATTAAAAAAAAATAGCAAGAGGAAAGGAGAATAAGTTAGCTAAAATGGAGCATCATGAATGCACCAAAAAGAACTATATAAAAAAAAAAAAGTAATTTTATAGAGGAATATTAAATACTTGGTGACAGCTAGTTGGTACTGCTACCACTGACAGCATGGAAATTGGTGAGTTCTGTGAAAGCACCTGACCAAAATGCAGCAACTTTGGTGACAACCCACTGAGCCCTCTAACTCACTCTGGCAAATGTGGGGAGGAACCAAAGGGCAGCCTGAAGTGGACGGCTAGAAAGGCTGCCACAAATGAGCAGCCAGCCCACGAGGGATGCACAGTAAATATGAGAAAACAGAACTGCAAGGAACATGGCTGCTAGAAGTCCCTAAAGCATTCTTCCCAAAGCACAGCCATGAAGCCAGTTATATACTTTGACTGTCAAATAGAGCAGAACATGTTACTGCTTTTTGTTCTTTTACAGACAAGCTGTAAGGGAGCAGAGAGAGACTCTGCAGGAAGAGCTGGGGCTCTGCAGGAAGCGCTTACTGCTGCTGAGGCCTCATAAATGATAGCAAATGCATTGCCTTCTGATTTCAGATACTGAGAGAACCAACTGTTTAATGGCTGGACCAATATGAGCAATTTCTCATGTGAATATTCCTGAAAACATTTTATACATTTCAATTTGTAGCTGCTCAGCTATCTCAGAGAAGCTTGCACAGCTTCACACCAGTTCTGCATAGCCCATATTTCTGCATCATCCAAAGCCCATCCAACACATGTTCTGAAACAAAAATTCATGTCCAAAGAGCACTATCACTGGGGAAGCTCTTTACCGAAGGAGTCCCTGTTTGCCCTGTGAGTCCCTTTTTTGACCCCCCTTTTGTAAATTCCTAAATAATACCTTAACATATGGGGTGTACATTTTCTGGTCTGAAACATTTTTTCCTCTTTGAGAACAAAAATGACCATAAATCCTACAGAAGCTAATGCTGCAGATTCCACATCTGAAGATTTCCACAAATCCCAAAGGCCGTGACGTCTTCCAGATTATAGATTTAAAGCCAAACATTTTGCAATAATGTGTGTTTTTAACATGTGTGCTGGGGAGAGGTTTGGGGTTTTGTGCTTTAAATGAGAAAGAAGCTGATCCTGCTGGCCTTTAATATGACCTCCCTGCTCACGCTAGGACAGAAGGAACAGTTTTGTAGCCCTCCAGTTTTTCTGGATCTCAAGCGATTCAGATCATCTTCACAAGTTCAGTGCTTGAGGATAGACAGAGCTTCAGTTGTGGATAGAGCTTGAGGTTTTGTACAACACTGTGCTCATTTGGTGCACTAAGTAGCAGCTGACTTGTTGCAGGGATTTAGAACAGAAAAACCAGTTAAAAAATACTGGAGAGAAAGAACAGCAGATAACAGGAAATCTAGTTGAAACAGATATGGAAAATATTAAATACCTATACTATTAAGTAATTATACATAAAATGAAGCTGTAAAACAGCAACGTTTCTTCTATATGCCATTCACCAAACATGGGTTTCTGTTCAGAGTTTGTTTTAGATCAAACTCCACAGAGAAGGAGCCTATTTTGAGAACTAGCTCGAATATTTTGTATTATTGTAGACAAGACCATAGACAGAGTCCCATAGAGTCACAAAGGTTGGAAAAGATCTCTAAGATCACCAAGTCCAAACACAGGCCCTTCACCACCACGCCCGCTAAATGATGTTGCTCAGTGCCACTGTGTTGCAGTATGATGACAAAGTGCAAAAGACAGCCCCAGCTCTGGCCAGGTGGAAGGCCAGCAGCTGACACCTAGCACTCCTCACCTTGAGTCTGGAGGAGGAGGAGAAGGGGACAGCCAGTGATACACTGCATTGGAGTTCTCTGTAGATGGAAGACAATGAAAGAGCACAAGGCCACTGTGATTTATAACAGCTGCCAAAACGCCCCTGGGAGGCCATAGGGCAGCAGAGCAACCCCAGGAGACGGGGACAGCCTGTCAGCACTCCACAGGTTATGAAGCCCAACACATTTAGCTCATCCCTCCCTCTCACACCATTCAGCAGCAACCTAATAAGGAGTTTATGGACAAGAAATGATAAGAATAAAAATGCTTCCATCACATTACACACAATAATTTAAAATCAGATATATTAGCAGATAAAAATATAAGAAGTCCAACACCACCAGACTTCTAGATGCTTTACACTGAACCCATCAGTAGATTTAAAAACCTAATAAAATTCATAAAGGAAACTAATTATCTGTAGTACCTATTCAATTATAAAACACGATGAAGAAAAAACTGACAAAATAAGACTGCTGTCTTCTGTTTACTGATCCATCTAAGGTTGCTAGTTGTATGCACTAAATTAAATTTTCCTCATGCAGATAGCTGGAATATTTATCCCACACACCACGGAATGCAATCATTATTTAACAACAGTAGTGAAAACCTTGCCAGCACAGGAAGGTTTTATTATCCAAAAATTTTAAGTGCCCATATATTTTTGCATATACACTCATGTATAGAAATGCACTTTTGGTATGTTCTCACGGCTTACCTTCAATAGATGAGGAATTCCTTTGTTATCAGGAGAGGCCAGATAAAGTCAAACCTTTTAGACAGAGGTCATTTTGAATGTTCATTTTCTCCAGTTCCAGGAGGTTTCATCAAGTTTTTCAATAAACTGGCAATTAAAATGTATAGCTTAGGATTGCTTATATTGGAGATTTCTTTCCTGGCTTAAAAAAGGAAATAGTGTTGGGTGGATCTTTTCTCAATGGCTTTTGGTCCACATCACTGTCAGATCCTCCCTCATCCTTGAAACCAGTTTCCAAGAATGCCGAGCTATCACAGCTTCCACTAACTGCAACTTTTGATTTCTCAACACCGTGTAAAATAAAATAAATGAGAAAAATCAGAATGTCAGGTTTAGTTAGATATGAACAAGTATTTAGATTGTTATTGGTCACTAGATTGATCCAAAGGAAAGTATCAAAGGCAAATGCAGCTCTCCTATTTTCAGTTACCTTCTTTGGTACTTTCTGTTGTAGAGCTTGTCTATTCTTTGACCACAGAGCCACAATTAATTAACTTAAAATTGCAAATGACTATGTCTAGGAGTACTGAAATTGCATTAGAAATACTCAACTGTCTGAAGTGTACTTTGCACCTTAGGTCATTTAGAAGGAAGTGTTCACATTAGGAAGCCCTAACAATAATTCCCATTACTTATGAAAGGTGGTTTTTTGTTAGCTTTAACACCTATATTAAGAAACTCACACATATGAACAGCATAAGGCATTTTGGTATCATTTGAAGTCAGCTATATTTCTGGAGAACTAATTTTGCTAAAAAGATAATATCTTATGAAAGGGGAAATATCATATGCAGAAATCATTTAGCAGACTACCACAAGAGAACAACATAAACATTTTAAGACAGAAGGAAATAGATTTACCTGCAAAGACAGCAAGAGCTGTTGAAACGTGAAAGTTGTGAGCCACAACCAGCAGCTCACGAAAAATTGAGTTCAGCCTGAAAAAAGTCAGATAGCATATCAATGCCTTTTAATAGAAACCAAATTGGCAATGCCTGAAAGACAAGAGATGTCCTGGGAAAGGGTTTTCTCAGAAGAGAATTCTTAGTGAGTTAAACATGAAATGATTTCCACCAGTGCTCCAGTGGCTGAGCACTGAAGGTAGAGAGGAAAGACTGCATTAACCACGGAAACAGTTCCAAATCCTGCAAATCTCATTAAAATGAAACTGGGTTTCCTTCAGATAGCAGTGCTGTTGAATTAGCTTCTCGATTACCTGAACGTTCTTGTATGTTTTGCTTCTCTCCATGCCCAGGAACTCAAGGAATGCCCAATCATAATGATGTTCAGAAGAAAAAGAAAAAAAAAGGTACCAGTGCTTAGGTGCCATATTCTCATAATGTGGGAATATAATGCATTAATTGGAATAATATGTAACTGAGACGCAGTTATTTAATGCCCACTCCTTCCCCCCCCCCCCCCCCCCCCTTTTTTTTCTCCTGCTTACTTTCTACAAGGTGAACAACAATACTCTTCTCTCTTTTCCTTGGCTTGGGCACTGAGAAATTTAAATTCAAAGACAGGTTTCTCATGGAAACGGAAAGATTCATAATTTTATCTCTAGATACAGATATCTAATCTAATTCAGTCACCCTGGAAAATAAAGATATGACTCTACGCAGGTACCATAAAGAAACACCTGGTGTGATTTAAAAACATGGGTACGTTTGGTGTTTCATGTTTTCTTCTTGACGTGAAAGTACACTTTTTTCCCTTACCATTTGTCTAAATGTTAAAGCCACTGAACCTCTTCAAGTAAAGAAAATTAAAGTAACCTCAGAAACCAGCAACTCTTGGGCTTTGAAGGGGCCATCTAAACTTTGGGAAAATTAAATAAAATAACAGAAATGCCTGAAATAAAGCAGTTCAACATGTATGATTCTTTCATAAGACCAGAGTCAGAATGGGCACAAAGACAGAACTCCACATCTTGCTTTGTGTCTCTCTTACAGAGACAGCCCACGTACCTTTGGCATTTCTAGGCTGCTTTCATTTGCCAGTCTTTTAAAAGCTCTGACTCTGGATTTGGCTCTTGCCAGTGGTTTTCGCAAGAATCAAGTTTACCTGATTTCATTTTCATTTTAATTAGGATGTAATATTTGGTATTACTTGACATAATAAAACTAACTTATTGCAATACAGTGAATTATCTTGGACTATAATACTTTTCATCTAAGCCTATTAATATCACTATCTGGAATCCAATTCCTCACATTGCTTAGAAGACCAATAGCTTGGAAATTAAACCCCAATCAGATATTCTAAGCAAACGATTTCAAAATTGAATACATTAATCAAAAATATATAATTAACTGTAAATGCAATAGAACAAATCACTGTAAATCCTAAGGATGCAATTATTTTAAAAGGCAATATAAAGGAAAGAGAAAAAGATTTAATTCTACTAGTGCCTATTCTACGTGGGCTCAGATTATAAATAAACATTTTCCAAATGCAACGTATCCTGGTTTTTTTGTTTGTTTGCTGCAAATATAAAAAAAATACAGCAATTTGCTTTTTCTCAGGATTTGTACTCAACACTGCTTGCAGCAGCTCCATTGGAGACATACACCTCTCCATCCTGCTAAGAGATCATCATCATCTGCCCCATCCCCTCAGTGCCAGCAGCTGTGTCTTTACCCCGTCATTAAAAAGGAAGGAGGAGGAGGGGAAAAATGAACAGAACAAAACAAAACAAATTTGTGATCTGCCACATGAACTGCAACTTTCCAATGGGAAGTCAACTTCATTGTTCAGAAAACTCAAGTTGACTTATTCAAATCCCCAGTTGGAAGTTGGGTCTAGTTCTGGGATAATTCCACACTTGCACTGAGAGGCAGTTGGAGTTCCTAGAGGTGGTATCATAAAATGAATTGGTTTCATTCTTACCACTTCCAACATGCTTTAATAGTATTGAATACTAATGCAATATCACCTCTTGATGGGATTTTTTTTTTTTTAAAGGATTTTTCCACTCTCCACCAAGTGTAATGGTATTTTAATTGTGTAGTCCTAAACACTCAAGAACTTTAATGAGGAATTTGGAAGACAAATTGAAAGAGATGCAGCCAAATATAAAAACTCAAGTAAATGCTACACAAACTTAATCATTCCTGGCAAAGGTGCCTGAAAAACACATTGACCAGTTTACAGACTACCCTCAGTATTTCATTTTGCTGCATTATATTCTACGCCAACAATCCAGATGGTAACAAAGAGAAAGAAGACATTAATTTACAGCTGCAATATCATCATCTTCTCCTGAGCGCAGAATAAGAAACAACAGTTCTGCGTACTGGGGGGAGAGGCTTCATTAATGAACAAGATAGCTGTAAAGAGAACAGAAACTTTTGAAACTCTCTTCATCAGTCCTGATAAAATCGCAGGAGAAAGCTGCTAATTTATAAAAGATAGAGGGCTTTTTTGCCTTTTTTTTTTTTTTAATCAAGTTTCGTAACTTGTTTGTGATAGGTAACTGTAAGTGAGCCTCTTTAAAGGCTTGCGTTCTATCTCCTTTACAGCTGCATAATATAACAAAAACTTTGGAGAAGCTACCATAGTCACAGGAGGATGATGAAAACACAGGGTCAGAATCCCCAGATATTTTGGGTTGCAAATTCACACTGTTTAAAATAGACAGTTTTTTAAAGCAGCACATTGGTAGGTATCCAGCGGCTCTAGAGGCCAGAAGACCTGTTGTTAACCATGACCAGAGACAGAACTATGAGGACCTTTATGCGTCCCTCACATCTGAGGCCCAGCACCATCACTGCTGCAGGTGTGAGTTTGTCAGACTTGCTGGCAATCCACCCACTCCTCCACCATCACTTTATGTAACTGGTGCTTTTTACTTGCTCTGATTACAAAGAGTGAATGATAAATGACATTAAAGCCATCCTTACCTTTTAATACTCCTTATTACACAATATTACAACAATTTGCCTTGTTGAAGTGCATTGCTTATTAAATATGAATATTCAAATAACCATAAATTTGCTAAGTTACCCTTTCATTCTAAATCTTCAGAAGCTGCACAGCACAAAGCAAAAGTCTTCTGTTTATTTAGACATAATGACTTATTCTTGTGCAAACACCAGTTCACCTTTTACCAATTCACCTTCCAAGGAGAGGTTTTTCCTACTCAAATCGTTTTAAGTTTACTTTCATTTCTGATTTCTTCCAATACAGCCCCATTTTCTTTATTAAAAAAAAAAAAATACACTGTACAATGTAAAACAATTTTACCTTCCTAAAGGTAACGAAGTAAGAGGCCACAAGGGATCCTGGTAAGCTAAGCTGAACTGAGAGAAAATTCCAGTACTTGTGATTTTAAGGAGGAGGGTGCAGACTGAGGGTGCGTGCCTTCAGAAAGAGCACATCCTCCTGCAAGCATGAGAACTCGGGAGCCCAGCTGTGCTGTGTTCAGGGGTGCCTCAGATCCAGCATCTTACTGCTCCCTTATACTGCCAACAAGTTTGGGAAATTGGCAGCTAGGGACACGTGCATCTCCATCAGAGCAGCCTGATGTTGGCCATGGCACTCAGCAGCTCTGTGGAAGGGCTGCAGGGTAACACACAGTTCCATCACACCAGTAGAAAACATCAGGGGCAAAAATAGGTTCCCTCTGCTCTCAGCAGAACAAAGCTTTATTTCTCTCTGTACTCTAATTTATGGCACCAAGACATTCAATAAATGGTTGCCTACCACCTCTCAGTTGCTTCCAGACAAAAGCCCAACCAGCATTGATCACACTGCGCATTTAAGGCGGCCAGTTTCTTCCTTAAATCACTACTGAGACTGATTTTAACCTCACAACTCAATGTTCCATCAGGTATAACACACCTCCCAGAGCAAAAAGGGAGCAGATCCTACTATGGATGTTTGTGAATGACTTACTTCTGGGGAAGGTTTCTTCTCAATTCCCAGGCACTGAGCAAGTAGGCCATAGGGTAAAACAGAGGGTTATGTTATCACGTCTGCAGACATTCAATAGCCATATAAATACACAGCCAATAGACTGCACTCAAAGCTTACTATTTTGTGGCAATGAGTTCCATAGATTAATTCTGTGTTTGGTAGAACGTAGATACAGCTGATTTGTAATCTCGTTACATGCATCAAGTTGCTTTTGCCATCACTAAATCTCACCTGCCTTGCTAATTTGTTTGCATCTTCTGGTATATGCTTACATTTGTTTACAAACCATCCAGAAAACTACTAGCAGTACCCAAATGCTAATGATAATTAGGCCTGCACTGTCATACTACTAGGTTTAGTGAGCAATAAGCATTACATCAACAGCTGGAAGAAACAGCAAATAATGTACATTCAGTCTCTCAGGCCTTAAAAATTAGCCTCAAACAGTGCCTTGCACTTTTCAAGGCCATTGCAAGCGTTCTGCAGCTGGTCTGTAGATGAAGTGTGCTTTGTAATGTTAAAAAAAAAAAGTGATGATTCATGTAAAAACCTGATGATCAAGTGAAATACTGCAGGATGACAGTCTATTTTTAATATAAAACTCCTCAGGATCACTGGCCTGGAGAGTCATCAGCATAATTTTACCAAGAACTGTGTTGCGTACATTTGTCTTTGTAGACTTAGCTCCACGCGTCTATCAGCGAACCCAAAACAAAATGTCAGAAATCTAACATCTCAGCCACTTCTAACCTTGGTAAATGTATAAACCTGGGAATCATCTACTGAGGTGATATGTAAGCAGTCTTGTAGATGCTCTTCTCCACAGGTGTGACCTTTCCTCCATGAACAGAGAACATTTGTCTTAATGACAAGTGTAACACATCTACAGCTTTGCTAATGTGATCCAAAACACAGTGTATGCTTTTGTGACTGACTTACTGCAGTAATGCAGAAGCTTATGCAAATAAGCCAACGCTGCATCCTAAATAACAAACTATTTAATATGCACATGCCACCCATCTATCAAAATGAGTGGTGTTCAAACCTACAGCATTTGGTCAGCCCATGAGAATTAAGAGCTCAAAATGATGCTCAGCTTCAAATATGCAGATTATCTCTGCTGTATTATAAGATCAGGGCAATAATTACCTCATGCTGATGTCTACCAAATATGTCTCCACTGACCTAAGATTCACGCCAGTGAAATTCAGTGTAATGACCTACAGGAATCTGTGCTTTTCATTAGAAAGATTACATTGAGTTTTACCTCAACTCTAAGTACAATTCTAAGCTTTTTTTGAACATTGCAAATGTTTGAATTCAAAATCAAATTTTATAACCGAACCTAGTTTTCACAAAGGACTACATATGGCACAGGGGTATACTAGCTAATAAACTGATGTTAAAGACAGTACTTGGTAATAATTAATTTGAGACGAGGAAAAAGTCTGTAAGCACTGAAAAATTATGTCCAGTAAGAAATACGTTATTAAAAGGCTCTTCTAAGACACCCCCTGAAGAGATTCAATTTGTCCAGTGGCCAAATTCTTTCAGAAGAATCTCATTATTGAGTCTTTTTAAATATAGTTGAATGCCTTCCAAATTCCTATTGATTCTTACTGCAAGAAAAATACCTCCTTGATGATACTAAGGGGAGTTCCTCTCCTGGTTGCCACGTTCTAACTATCCGTGGGGCTGAGGACACGCCTGGTTCCTCCTGCATCTGATAAAAGCAGCCCTGAAGTTTTGCACTGACCCTCATGCTTCTAAGGGGGCAGATACGAAGAACAAGGAGAGGAAATATATTTAGCCATTCGGCACTTCCTGAAGTTCACATTAGCCTGTGAGAAAGCCGTTACAGATCAGTGCTGAAGAACACAAAACGTAGGTGCCTAACTCTGACCGACAAAACCTCAGAACCTGAACAGGAACACTGCTGTGCTGGTTCAGTTCAGTGTGTGCTGTGCACAAACAAATAAGCCTGTTTGATATGCACTGCCTTCCACACTGACAAGTGAAAGATCAGATCGTGCCATCAGCAGCTACCTGCAAAGTCCTAATGATGTTCAGATGTCTATAACAGGTAGATGTACACAGCTAAGAAATTCCCCAACTTGCATCAGGCTGTGACTGTTAGTACACTGTCACCTCTGGCATGTTCAGAAACCTCTCACATTCACTTCTGATGCAGCTTACTTCAGTGCAAAGTATCCCTATACTTTCATCAGAAATGGACTAACAATTCTCATTATTGATACTGCATGCAAGATGTAAACCTCAGCTCTTCAGCATGGAAGTGCTTTGCATTTTTTCAGTTACAATTTCTTGATGCTTTTCTTTCAATAAGCCACTATATTTTCATGCTCGTGTGTATTTATATGCATAGATATTATCAAGCACCTATGTAGTTACTAATTAGACAGGAATAGAGATCTCTCAAATCAGATGATGCAGGGTATTAGCAGAAAATCATATTCAGAAATCAAACACTGGCAGTTCTGCTTTGTACCTTTTAAAATACTCCAGGGTTTGATTATTTTATGATAATCACAATCCCTTGCACGCCTTGTTACACAAATAGTCATCTCTGACTACTTGCAAACTGAGGGAACATGACCTACAAAGTTTATCTAATGCAGCAGTTTTCTTCCTTAGCGATTTTGCTGTCAACATCACATTAATCTATGCCTATTTTTGAGCAAGACACAAGCAGCATATTATCATGGAGAAGACAACACAGATGTTAATGAACAAAACAAATCAGTTTGTGTTTCTAAATATATGATTTCAGTTTGTGTTTCTAAATATATGATTTCAGGACAGAAGAGACAAATGCCTACACTGCTGGTTGTCCACCTCACCCTTGACCCAAAACCTGACAAGACAGGAGGGCCATCTTGTGGACTTTGTTCCTATCAAAGTTAAGTTCAAAAAATAAGCATAAATAAAAAGCTGTTTTATTAACAGTTTATTAACTGTTTATTAACCATGTGAGAAAGGAGTTTTTATGTGATTTAATGAAGAATGGTGTTCTGGAAGCATTTCAGGGGAGCATTTCAACAGGGGCAACCTGACTACGATGCAAACACCACATGGGTATCAGGACGAGGAGCTGCTGCACACACTCCACTGTATTTTTGGACTAACTCATATCTGCTTGACATTCCCACCTCATTGCTCTTTTCCAAAGTGTCAACAGCAACATATGAAAGTAAGATTTATCAAAAGGCAGTTAAAATCATGTTTAAACATGCCAGGTTCTGAAAATTTCTATGTCTCGGTTTAGAATCAGTAAAGAGTCATCATGGCTTCACCAGAATCCAAAATTATCATGAGATTGATCAACGTGTTGTTAAAGCTTTTCCCTTAGGATCCAAGTTGCACTTCTACACAGCTTTTAAACCTCAATCAGGTAAGCGCTGAGCAGACTGCTGCAAGGGTAACAGCAAAGATTGCTAGACTAACTGATTTAAGAGCAGAAATACCTTTTTCTTCCATAACAAGTTCAGATTTTCTGAGCATCCAGATTATCTGGTGAACACTCCTAAAATTACATCCACTTGATGGATGCAGTGCCAGTTCTATTACTCTGCATATTGCCAGGTGTCATTACACTCTACTCAAAAGCAGGAGCAAGGTTTTCAATCAGCACTTGCAGTGTTATATCATAAAAAGCCTAACTATGCATTTTACATGTATCCAGAGCTGACCTGTGATATTCTATAGTCTCTTGCTGATCATGGCACAATTATCATACACAAACATTTCTCCAAAAACATGTAGCACAGGGAAGTACTCTGGATGGAAAATGAGCACATCCTGCTGCTGGTGTGAAAAACCACCCCAGACTGCTGTTGTGCCCTCCTGCACGCTGCCAGAGCCACAGGCACTCTGCAGGGCTCCAAGTGTCTGCTCTGTGCTCATTAGCAGGCTTTCCTGCTAGGCAAGGTGCGCACTCTGAGAAACAAAATAAATACATAATACTAAATACATCTCCAGTCTCAACTATCAAAACCTGGGTAGACAAACACTGTGATGCACAAGCAGTCTGGTAGGAGATGTAGCAGTACGTCTTAAGTATGGCTAGCAAATGATAGAGAGAAATACTGCAGCATTTTCAGAGGTCTTTGCTTCAGCAATACTTTCTTACTCTGTAGCACATATCTCAAAAGGAGTTACTTTAAGTAAAAACAGAAACATGACACTCACTGGTACAAGCACACATCACCCACCGCACTGTGAGCCCATTTTTTCAGTCTCTCTCCTGCAGAGCATCTAAGTAAATACCTGACTTTTCTACGTCACATTCAACATCACACCAACTTAACAAGGCAAACGGTTAAAATTCTGACATTATCACTCTAAATTCCCACAAATTATTTCTTCTGCATCTCACTCTCATTTTCCTCCTATGTAAATGCAATATTCTTGGAAACTTCCTATTACTCTGTTTCTTTCCAATACCCCTCAATATGTTTGGCTGGAGAAAAGAAAAAAAAAAAAAAAAGAGAAAAAAGAGAAGAAAAAAACAAAAAAAGAAAAGAAAATATCTTGAGAGAGTTCAAACTGCAGATTTTCAGTGCAGTAGCTGACATCTGATGGGTAATACTCTGCTCTGTATTCCAGCTGCCCTACAGAAACCTAATATTGTGTTCTGTTTGCCTACAGTTACAGTGTGAATGACTCCTTCCTTGAAAGCATTAATAAATCTTTCTGGTGATGTACTATGTCAGTGTGGTAAAGAGCTCCTGTGACATTTTTTATCCTACTTATTTCAGAAAAACAATTAGGGATCTTAAAGCAAGCATTATATTCTGCTCTAGCCTGCAGTTTATCCAGGAGCTCTTTGTTTCAGAAATGAGAGCTTTACTCTTTCCATTCTCAGCACTGCTATATCCTGGGCATTAGGAGTGAATATCTAATTAAATAAAGAAATGAAAGCCTCTGAATAGAGAGATACACGTGCCTTGATAAATGGCCTAACACAGTCTAAACAAGACAGTGCTTGCAAAAACTCAGGTGCAAATGAAAATATTTAGGTATATTAGGTACATTTAGTAAAATCCTCAGGGCAATTATGCTCTATCCTCTATCTCTATGGAAGTCCCCAGCTACAGAGGTCAGGGAGGCAGACAGACTTCACCTGGCTTTCTAGAAATCAGTTTCCAGTAACAATACCTTGGAGTTCTCAAGTTTTCAGAAATACAAGAAAAACAGGCACTACAAATCCCACATTAGTGATTGCAATAGGCCTTGTAATACATCATGAAAGAAAAGCTTTAGTTAAAGAGGTGCAATCAAATTTTACCAGGATTGCCCTGTAACTTCTCATATGCTGAGCAGGATGACATGCCTGAGGTTGAATTTTTTGTACTGTTTTACTCTTTTTAATACTCCAGCAACTTCTGGATCCATTGACCTAGTTCAATGAAAAGACCAACACAACTTGGTTGGGATCTTACCTTCACCACAATAGAAGAAATCAGGGGATACAGAACACTACGGGGAGGATGGAGTTGTGAAAGTCATAGAAAACAACATTCATAGGAATAAGGATCTATTAGAGCTGCTGCTCACACGAGTTAGCTCTCTACATAAATTCCCACACAATTTACATTGGGTAAATTTCAGTCATCTGAGATTACTGTTGGATTTTCATGCATTAATTAAGAGCTATAACTTGTGCCATGCAGAGCCTACAGACTGCTTTGACCCCATTTCAAGTACTCTTACAGGTGATTTTTCAATGGCAAGTTTGTCAGATGATCTGCATTCATGAGGCTGCTGGCAGTTTTGAAATCACTATCAGTACAGTGAGCTGAACACTCTGTAGCACTTATGGCTGAAACTTCTTTCTGTAGGATTAAAGCTAAAACTTGATCTTCAACTAGCATAAATCATTATCTATACAACTGGTGAAAAGTTTTAACTGTCAGGAACAGCTCAGAGATTCTTCCTCAATTTCCATGCAGCCTCATTTTGCCAAGGTAAGGAATTTGGAGGCAAAGGCAATGGACCTTTCACTCTCATCTTCCATGAGAGATGAAATTACTGCTCCTATTTCACTTAGAAAAGAATCATAACACAGCTTTATAGACAAAGATGTGTAAGGACTCTCTCGCACAATATGAGCACCATTACTCAAAGGAAGTCCTAAAATGCCATGTGAATCGATGTATTTCTATTCATTCTGCAACAGTTCATTCTGCAGATCAAATGCTGTTACTGCTACAGGCAAAACCTGCAGAAGTAACCACTCCCCCCCCAACCCGGGGGGGGGGGGCCGAGTAAGGGGAAAGGAAAGGAATGTACATGAGGAACAGCTGAAGGTTAAAGTTTTTAAAGATAAACTGTAAGGCTTAAAAAAACACTCCGCCAGTCATAACATACTCAAATCTTCAAAACAATTCAAGTTTTCTTAGTTTTCTTGCAATTCATGACAATTTCTCAGTAGAACTATTTAAGGTGCCGTATACTCCATGTTTCTACATAATACTAACTGCCAGAAATGTCATTAAACACCCTTTTAATTGTCCATTTCCAAATAAATAAAAGTACTAGGTTATTTATGAGATTAACTGATGGTATTACACATATTTCAGGTGGTGTTGTTTGCCATCAACTTCAAACCTCCTTTTTTATAGACATATTGCTCTAGGTAGACTCGGGAGGAGTACTTACTATCAGCTAATGGAGTAAGTTCATTCACCATTTCAGTTAAAATCACTTAATTTCAAGTATGACTTGATCATGAGGTTCATTTAGATATATAGGACTTCACCCATTTTCATCACAGCTAGTGGGAAGGCTTTCCTAAGTACTGAAGAGGCTTAGGAAGATGTATGAGATTTTTCCTCTAAGAAATATAAGATTCTAATGTCTGTGGGAAGGCATATTTCAACTGGGCATCACATTTCACCTCCCCCCAACACCCACCACTGTAAGCCTGGGGAAGTAATAATCTCTCTCAAGCTGCCTAAATCACATAATCAACAGTAATTTACAACATCCTCACTTCATAGCATGTTAGAGCAGGACATATCATTTGCTTAGAAGATGCATATTTTCTTCCTACTAATTTGAAGCATCAAGTCTTACTGCTTCCTTGTTGGTAGTGTCTGAGAATTCTGCTAAAAATGTATTTCAGATTCTACTCCCACTCTTAAAGCAGGTCCAGAGAGCTGTGGAAAGGAGTTAAATCCAGCTGGTAATTGGTTCTAGTGGTGTTCCTCAGGGTTGGTACTGGGGCCAGCCCTGTTCAACATCTTCATTGATCTGGACAAGAGAATTGGGTGCATTCTCAGCAAGTTTGAAGGTGACACCAAGTTGGGAGGGAGTGTTGATCTGCTTGAGAGGAGAAAGGCTCTGTAGTGGGATCTGGATAGGCTGGATCACTGGGCTGATACTAATTGTATGAGCTTTAACAAGACCAAGCGACAGGTCTTGTTGGTTACAACAACTCCATGAAATTCTACAGGCTTGGGGCAGAGCGGACACAAAGGTAAGTGGCAGAAGAGGAAAAGGGTGTTCGCTAACAGTCAGATGAAAACGAGCCAGCAGTATGCCCAAGTGGCAAAAAAGGCCAATGGCATCTTGGCTTGTATCAGAAATAGTTTGGTTGGAAACAGGAGTGAGGTGATCATCCCATTACACTCAGAACTGGTGGGGCTGCATCTTGAGTGCTGTGTTCAGTTCTGGACCCTTCCTACAAGAAAGGCATTGAAGCTCTGGAGCGTGCCCAGAGAATTGCAATGGAGCCACAAGGTGTCTGGAGCGCAAGTCTTACGGGGAGCAGCTGAAGGAGCAGGAATTGTTTGGTCAGAGAATGAGGGGAGACCTTATAACTCTCTACACTTCCCTGTAAGGAGGTTGTGGCAAGGTGGATGTCAGCCTTATTCCCCACATAACAACAATAGGTCCAACAAGCAATGGCCTTAAGTTGCACCAGGTGGGGTTCAGTCTGAACCTTAGGGAAAATTTCTTCTCAGAAAGAGTGGTGAGGTACTGGTACAGGCTGTCCAGGGTGCTCTTGGAGTCCCCATCTCTGGAGATGTTCAAGAAACTTGGAGATGTGCCACTGAGGGACATGGTTTAGTGGGCATGTAGGGATGGGTTGACAGTTGAATTACATGATCTGAGGGGTCTTTTCCAACCTTAATGATCCTATGATTTTTCTGACAAAGCCCAACAGCATTTTTGTTACTGTACATTAAGTGAAATAGCTGTAAAGATATCCATGGGTTTACAGTAGACTACGTCAGACATTAACATCCGCAACCTCACTGTTCTTCATTAGGGGTGGCAGGTGACAGTGACCAAACCTCATATCCTCTGCATATCCCATACTTAGCTACTTCAGATCAGTTCTCGTTTGCATACGATGGACACAAACCATTCTGCTTTATTTATCTTCTTTGAGCTCTGCTAGGAACACAGCAGCACAGCTGCAGTGGTTGCCTGCAGCTTTTCAGAGTCCTGTGCTGCCCTGCCCTGCTCTCTTCCTTATGCGCGGCTTTCGATCAATTACTCCAGTCAATAACCATTTTTGGACTGTTTCATTTTTGCATACAATACACTATCCAGTCTCTTAACACATCATTTAAATTCTTCCTGAACTGACAAATTCAAGAATTGTCTCATTTTCTCTTTTGACTCTCTTTATAAAAACAAGTACATTCTGCAGAAACCAAAGAGGTAATTCTGTAGACTTTCCACGATCTCAGCAAATATTTTGTCTGCTGATTTAATGCCAGCTGTTAAGCAATACAGCAAGTTATAAGTTTTAGCCCTCATTAAACTCTGTAAAAGTGCCACCTTTTTCTCATCATCAGTATCATTAGCTGTAACACATTGTTCCAATCTCCTGACATAGATGAGCTGTCTATTGAGTTATCAACAAGGAAGCTTTCCATGGTCCTTGGGAGCACCTATCTGTGCACTGTGATTGCCATCCTCGTGGTGTTAAACCAGTGCTGCACACCCGAATTGGGCTTCCATGCACATTTCCTCTCTTCACGTTACAAGGAAGCTCCACAGACAAAGCTGAATTCTAAAACCTGTTTTTAGTAATTTCAGATAAATATAGAGTGACCAGACATACAGGCGCTCTTGTCAGAACCTGGTGCATTCTACCAAGGAAATCGAGCTGTTAGAAATTTATAAGCACTTTAAAGGGATACTAAAAAGAATAGCCTGACTGGGCTTAAAAGATCCAATGATAATTTTTAAATAAAAGCTCAATTTCATTCAGTCTGTACTTACTCTGAAAGACATAAGGTCGTATTCAAGAGTACTGTACTTGAGGCACTAACCACATATCCTGAGGCAGCTTATAGATTGCATTTGGCAAGAGCCCACTTGGAAAGTAGCTAAAGGTTTGAATTGCTACAACTTATCAGCACTGAGAAAAGCATCTTGAGAAGACTCCGAACTTTCTGAACTGCATTGATGATATTGCAGATGTTCTTGAGAGATGGCTAGAAATGCACTTAGCACTGTTTATCCAATTAGTATGGATCAAAATTAAATTTACGAAAGTTTTTCTTCCATCTGTGCAAGACACCCATAATAATTTCTTTTAGGCTAAAAAAAAAATCTTAAACTTATTTTGAAAGCCAAAATACTGAGAGTACTTTTGAATTTAAAATACTGATTCAGCCCTTTAAAAGCATCTGTTTTGAAGGAAGGTGATAACTTACAGATTTAAGGAACCATTTTGTGTGTGTTTAAAGGTTGAGCATAAAAATAGGTAATCCCTAGTAAATAAATCAGTTTTTAAAATAGTGATAAATCAAGGTTAAATTTTTAAACTTGAGACTTACTGGGTAATCAAAATGGTGTAATACATAAACCATATATTTCCTCTTAAATAACAGGTCCAAGTATGAAAGCACAGCAGACAGCTTCCAGAAATTCAGCTTCAGAGCTTCTTCTTGCCTTAAGATGATAGTCATGGAAGGCAAAAGTGAGTTTAAAGCCATATATTACTTCATACAAGGAGATTTTCGGCTGTAAGAATTTGCCTGAGATGAAATTAGGGTGAAAGGCTAACTGGATGAAGTTGCTAGAAGGATTATTAATTCCTTTCTGAGACCAAGAGATAAACTCTAGGAAATGCAGATAGTGTAAGCAAAGGATTTGCAAATATGGTGCAACAAACTAGTAGAAGGAAATGCAAGTTAGAGGCAGAGAGAAATTTTGAGATTAGACAACAGCTTGTCTAAGCAGAAATGAAATATTGTACTGAAGATCTAAGAAAGGAGCATTAGAGGACAAAGGAATTCAAAGACCAGGAAATAGCATGACAAAAATCAATCAGCAATATAAAGAAAATACTCGAGTATTATAATACTTGTAGGCCCTCAATAATAGCTTTCATCCATCTCAGCTTGTACATCAAAAGAGTAGGAAAATACTTAAGCAATACGTAGTCATATTCTTAACAAGGTGAATCCCACTGCCCCATACCAGAAGGACAGGACTAGTGCTCAGTCCAAGTCACAGTTTGGACATAAACTTGTAGGTGCACACAATATTGTCACTTCTCTTTGACTCAAGAATGGCTAAAAACAAAGAATTTCCTTCATTTCCAACAAATGTCTGCCAGCAGATTCTTAACAGAATGTATGAGTTCAGAACACCATTAGACCAGTTGCAAAGCTAGAGACTGCGGAGTGTTTATTTCCACTAAAGAACCGGCACCCAGAGAGATAAGACCAAAAGTTTTTCTTAACAAGCTGTTTGTCAAGCTGTTGAATGCTCAGCCATAAACCTGGGCCCAGGATACCCAAAGAAGGGGAAGAATACTGTTTGCTGAGAACAGTTTAAATGGAGAGAAACTCCACTAATCACTTCTCCAAGGATAGATCCCACTGAAGCTGGACTTCCAGAAGATGTCCACTGTGTTTCTGTACTTGCATTTGTCATTTAAAAGGAAATACAGTCTATAAGTTGAAAAAGAAATTTGATCCTTACAAAGCCACACCAATTCCTTTGAACAAATCATGAATGGGGGGGGAAGGGAGGGGTGGAATCTGTTTGAGAATGACCAGAGGAAAGACCAATGAAGACAGCATAAGGTACCTTCAGAAAGAACTGGACCACAGCCAGCATGAGCACTAATTGACATCTCTTTTATTCTACAGCGTAAGAGTCTCTCTCACACTGACAATGCTTCTCAATATCAACCAAGCCACTTATCAGCTAATTCAACATCTTCATAAAAATAAAAATGAACCAACAAAAGAAAAACAAATGAACGTTTGACCCTGTTGCTGCCTTAATTTAAGATATTCATAACTCTTATTCCTATCCATACACCTATAAATATTTACATGAATGGAGATTTTCTATTCATAAATCATTCTGCAGTCTGACTTGCACGTGTCTAACCATAATGTGTCTCTGCTCCCTAAGAAATGTTGCTGTTAACTAGCAATTAGTTAGAAAGCAGAATTATCATTGCACCAAGGAATAAGGTCCCAACTACTCACAAAAAAAAGCAGACAGCACATGGTAGGATGAATGTTTTCAGTACACAGGTAATTACAAAAGCTCTCAAATTAAAACTCTGCTTGTAGGTGATAGAAAAATAGGAATAACTAAATATTTCTGTTAACTGAAATATAAAGAATATCTTTCTGATCAATTTCAGCACTGAGAAAGCAGCCTTACATGGGTTACAGCATTTGAAAACACCTTAAGGCCTACAGATTGTAGCAGAGTTTGCACAGTGGAGATCTTTGTTTTTCTCCATCTCATTTCCTGCCACTTCTGACTCTCCAGTCTGTAATGCTATCAGGAAATGCTTTAGTTAAACAGACACATCTTACCTTTCATTCTGTTTTCTATTGTTTGCCAGACTTGATTCTGGGCTTCAGATTCACAGTTAATCTGTAAGGGCAAACAGTAACTGATATTTTTAAGGCACTGAAGTGAACCTGAAGATGGAAGATTACTTGATATTATGTTAAAGATAATACTCCAAATCTTAGAAGTTTATATTTAGGACAGATCTTCTCTAACATTGAACAGTAGGAAGTAAAAACTACTAGGCAGCAGTAAGAAGGAAAATATAAAAATTACTTGCTGGGTTCTTGATATAAAAATTAATATTCTGATCCCCAAAGGATAAAATAAGATGTAATCTCACTATCTGACAATTCAGTCTGCTTTCATCTATGTTACTTCTGTGTAAAAAGAAACTGTTATGCTAGTAGTCATTGAAAGCGACAAGAGCAAATATAACAAAAAGGGAACAAGAAAGGGAAACTCTGACATTTGTAAAGTGATCGGCTTGGGCAGGAGGGAAGCGAGGAAAGGATAGAGACAGTGAGATCCATTTCACTTAAGCCTCACACAAAGGGCCCATAAAGGAAGGAAGGAATTACAAAGACATGGTTTATTGACCGCTCACCACTGAGACAGAGTTTTCCTGTATAAATTCTTTCTTAGAAGGTTAATTAAAAAAGGGTTAGGGCCCTGATCTGAAAACCCTTTATTCACTAGCATAATCCTTATTCTCACAAGTGATTCCATTGATTTCAGTGGACACGGGATTGCTCATGTGGCCTATGGTTTGCAGAACTGGACTCTGTGGGTTTGAGGCATTGAAAAATGGTACTGCTTTAAGGTAACAACACATGCAGCCCAGCACAGCAGCACAGTTCTGCTCGAGTACAGGAGCAATATGGAGCTCCCCATTCTACCAGCTAACTTTAATTATAAGAGATATAATAGATAGACAGCAGCTACATTAAAAACCAGCATGCATAAATACAAGACAAAGATCACTAGATAATTTAGACAGGTTTAGTACAAAATACGTACATCAGCATGCTGAAGTAACACTCTATGTCAGGAGTGCCTGTGATATTTCTGTCAGTATTGGCCACATCCCTGTCAGGCTCAGGGCTGAAAGCAGGATCGCAGTTGTTCCACAGCACATCCAGAACAGCCACGAATAGAGACTAAGGGCATGATGCATCCCTGAAAAACCCTCACAAACTGCCACAGTGTGAGGATCAGCAGCAAACAGAGCTGGAATCCTCTGCCCAGTGAGCAAGTAATCCTCAGCTGGTGTTCATACCTCGTTTCCCCTCCTCACCCAGATCTCCTTCTGCTTGCCAACAGCTCTGCCTCCATGTCTCTTTATTTATGCAAACTGCAAAATACACAGAAATTGTATCACTTAGAAAAATCTACAATATGCGAAAAAGCAACATGCAAGGATGAAATTAGGTCTGTAGCACAGCATACCCTTTCAAAAAGCCTAATCAGTCCTACATCTCCTAGCTTCTGTTTGAATTTGTAGCCCAACTTTAAGAGTTTGCAACGCATTTCTAATTCCTAATGCACATTTACTTCAAAGTAGCTTTGCTGTTGAATGTATGACAGGGTCCTACCTTCATCGCTGATGATCCTGAAAAGGGGCAGCAGTGGTGACAGCAGTGAGACCGCTGCTATCTGCTAGGCAAGTGCTGAAAGAAGTCAGCCCTTGAGGGTTTCTCAAAGGGCAAATTTAGAGGATATGGATGGAAAACAGAGAAAGGATGGATAAGATGATACTTTTGTTTATCAGACATACGCTCTATACAGCTATTCATCATTGTTAGGAAGGACAGTGATATAAGAAAATACTGTTTGAGCATGTGATCGAGGCCAATATTTCTTATAAAAATTAAATACACTGCCTATGTATGGAGGAGAGTTATACCTTATATGCTGTCACCTCTAACATCAGAGGAATATAATTCCGAAGGAACCCAAATGGTTCATTAAATAAAAACTGTTTCATAAGACTAAGATGTTACATACAAGGTCTTAAAAAGAAAGACCTTGCATAAAAATATCTTATTATATACCACAGCCAGAAAATACTACAATGGTTGCTTTTAGAAATCTCTAAATGTCACAGGGACAAGAAATCACCTGTAGTGTTAATGAAATACCAACACTGCACAGACATCTACATACAGAAAATCTGTAAAATTGTTCAGGCACAAGTTACCCTTTTAGCTCACACCAGAAATAGAGACCCCATTCCCTTTTAAGGATAATACAGGAAAACCAAGGGCAAAGACTGCTTACACAGATGCAGTAATCATTACAAAAATATAGCATATTTTTAGCATAGCTTCCTCCAAATCTCCTCAAACTTAAGCAAAACAACGGTAAAAAAGGAAGAAAAAGAGTCACTCTGTAGCCCAGGAAAGGTGACGCAGGGCACAACTTGGGGCAGGAGACCTTACGATGCTTTTTGCAGCCTACTCTGAAGAACAACACTTCAAATGCAGAAAGGTCTCTCGGCAATCAATAAATCCTCATGAAAGACAAAGTGCTCAAAGCTTTCATGTCCATGGAGTAAACACTACACCCATCCTTTGATAGCAGGGTGCTCCACGAGAACAGCAGCCAGCCCCCTCACTACTGTAACCATACAGGTTAAACTGCAAGTTCCTAACACCCAGCTCACCGCAACATCCCCTGAAATCTGCCCCACATCCCTCCAAGTCACCACCACCACTGCCCCCATGAGCCCTTACAACATGCATATAAAGGAAAGACAGCAGTTGCATCATTCCTAAGACATTTCCATAGCTTCAGATAATCTCTGGGCGAGAGACACCTTGAATCAAATGTTTTTGGTGTTTAACAGCCCTGGGTAGACTCATCCACCCAATAGCCTCGTCTGTTCATTTCTTTGAACTCATCAACTTTCAGTAGTCAGAACGTCCATTAACAGCAAGTGCCACTATTCAATTACACTATGTGGAAAAAAGAAAAAAAAACAACTTTGGTCTAGGCTATTTAATTTTTTGAGACATTTACATGTCCTTGCCATGCACAGAGCCCTGCAGCACCTTGGGTTCCAAGGACGTTTCCTCCTGGGAACTACCTATGGATAGAGATACTCCTGGGAAATACCTATTCCTCCTATGGAACTACCAGCAGCCACAGAATAAGAGATCATAAAATCATAGTGCGCAGTGAACAATACGAACAGTAACTTGCTGTTACTCTTGAGATTAAGGTCAGACTAGGGAGGCTATGTTATTTCACATTCGCAACTACTGCACCCAATAGCCAATGTACTGTCTTCTTTCTATAACCACATTTTATGGAAAAGTAATTCAAATTTAATTTGGATTTACAGGTCCAAGAATAATCAATGGCTAGAAATATGCCTCACGATAAATATATAGGGAGGTAAATCTATTTATTCATTCAAAGAGAAGGCGAAATATGACAAACCAGCACAAGAAACAAATCAAAAGCCAGGAAGTGAATGGAAAAGCTTTCCATCCTAAAGAAAATCAAAGCCTTGCAATCGAAATTCAACATTTTTAGAGTGAGAAATAAGGTGCAAATTTCTGTCAGTGAGGTTAGGTAATATCCAGGATAACTACGTGGATTTATTATCGGTTAAATGTTAAGTAGAAACTGATTGTTGAAAAGAGACATACTTTGTCTTAAGTATCATTATTATTATTAAACCAGTTCCATCACAGTATCAGGAACTAGAGCTAGGAAATTCTACAGTCTGCGTTACAGAAGAGGATCAAGTGGATGACAATCCTTTCTGGCTTTAAAATTATCAGTCAGCAAATCTATCAGTGTAACTTCAGTTCCCAACATGCACAACCACCAATGACAAATCTCCAGTGGAAAAATGTTGATAGCTGCACAGGTGTTAGAATAAAAAATGGCGAAATCTGTTTTCTAGCTGGGAACAGAAGGTGGATTATGTTGGAGGCATGTTTGATTGTTATGAACAGCAGATACAAGACGGTGTCATTTAAAGACAACTTGAGCAGATGGATGGCAGTGTGCGTGCACTGTGAAGTGATGTTAATTGAATGGCCTGGGATTACCTTTAAAAATCTTAAAGTGAATAACTGGAAAACAATTAAAGAAGCAACTACAATCCGCAAATTCCAAGGCTGCCAGCTGGCCCAGAAGGTGGGACTGAAGTTACATGAAACACAACTTTTCTTCCATCCTGAGTTTCACACAAGAGAGCTCAAAAAAGAATGTCTTGTGTATTTCTCAAGAACAATAAACCACTATTCTTGATGCAAAGCAGTTTCTTGTTGGATAATAGTTTTCATGTTGGCAAGGTCTCAAACTAATTTTATTTAGAACTGCATCACTTCTGTAAGCAAAACATCAGATTGTCAGAGCAGAGTATCCTTACAATTCATCAGTATAACTTGAACAAATGGGCTACAGAGATGTGGGCTGCTGCCCATCTTTGAAATGAACTACGACTTCTACAGCACATATGCTGTAGAATTGGGTCTCACCCTTGTGTTCTTTTGATCAAAACCACTGTAAATTCAAGCACTGTCCCATTTGCACGCGGCTATCTTATTCCTCAGCCTCTCTTTTCCTCCCTCCATCGCTGCTGGAAGACATTCTCTTTTACTAATAAGACATGGAACTTAGAAAAAGGGCCATATGTTCAGCAATCCCAGGATAGCAGGGTTTAGCTGTGCAGACCGCTCCCTCCAAGATGCTGCGGTCAGAACCTGCCCTTTGCAGTTGTTGCTGCAGAGCTCTCATTCAGTCTGTTAAGCACTAAAATGCCAGAGCACCTTGAAATTACTGGAAAACTCGGTTGATTCTTCTGCATTTCTGGGGCTGGCACCAGGTGGTTTTTTGGTTTTTTTTTTGGACCAAGAAAAAAAATGAGGGAAACTACTCTTTATTGTATTATTATTATTATTATTTTCAAACACAGAACATCTTTCAGTTTGGAAAAGACCTCCATACAAACCAAGGTCACACAGAGGATGAAGATGCTCCATCCCAGAAGATTTGCTCAACAACCTCAGCTGCCACAGCAACCTTCCTTTTACAAATGTTTGGAGGCATGAAGTACTCCAGCCCTGACAATAGGATGAATACATAACTCCTATTGTGGTTATAGTATTATTTCTACATTTATTGTGAGGGAGCACCATTCAAAAACAACTCTGTGTGGACCACAGCTGCATTTTGAAAGTTAATTCTGAAAACTGCTGTTTTTAAAGGACAAATCAAGCTTATTAACCTTCTCTCCTTTAACTCCTTTCCTTGTAAGTTCATTTGCCATATGAACTAACAGCATTTGGTATTCTGTGCATTTGATTTCCAAGTTAAACCTTTCCAAGAGTTGCCATCCCACTTTTCCTCCCTATTCTAATTTCAGAGTCGGGGTTATATGTCCTGCATAGACAGCAGAAAACATCCGCGGAATCCCTGGTATCAGAACATAGTAACTGTTATTCGTTTTTGCAGTAGCCACTGCTGTAACACCTTTGACCACTATACACCTGTTCCAATCCATCAAGTGAAAAGTTCAGCACCAACTTACTTTGAAATGCCTCAGATTAACCACTTCCACCAGCTCCAGCCCTCAGTATATTCCCTGGGCAGCCATCAGCACACAGGCTGTCTGCGCTGCTTCACAGCATTCCTATCCAGAGTGCCTCTGGGGACAGATAAGGCCCTGATGCCTCTAATAGCTCCAGTAAAGAACAGAATTAAGTATAAAGAATGGATAGAGAAGCATTCAGATGCACTGAACATTCAGGCAGTTACCCAACTGCCTGAATGAAAACCCTGTAGGGAGGGAAGTTCAGCTGTCACTACATATCTCCCTCCCAGCAAATGACACAAAAGTAGGTGCTCACATACCCCTGCCATGGCACTGACATGCCAGGATGCTGGCAGACACAGGAAGGGAGCATATGGGAAATCCAGCGCAGGGCTGCTTCCTCCTTCAGCATCACCAGGCCTGCAGGCCTGCAACTCCCCACATAAACAGTGTTCTTAACTGAGCCATGCTTCATGCTATGGGAACAAGCAAAGCAGGGAAACTTTGCTCTTGGGTGGCCACTAGAGACAATTTATCTTCTCTGGCACTGTTAGTAGATCTGTTTACAGGATATCCTCCAGCAAGACTGATAACAGGCCATTGGGGGAAGATTATTTGGCATTTACTGGAGCAAAGGCCTGCATTAGTGCCTGGCTCTCACCCTTTATCATTATCCTCTCACAGAATCACAATAAAGAGAACAGCGTGAAACCAATGAAATAAAAAAGATTATCCAAATATTTTGAATCTCCATGCTACTGAAGTGAATCTCATTTTGGGTTAAGTTTCAGAAATGTTTCTATTGCACGTGTGGACTTACAGGTGGTTTACCTCAACAACAGCCCTGGGTGGTTTTTACTGAGGTTTGCTCACCAGCAGACATGGGATTGCAGTTCTCACACCTCCATGGCCACTTCTCCTGACTACTGGCCAGGATTAACACTGTAGAAAGAATTTCTACAGACTCATATTCCAACCTTGTCTTTCCCATTTCCCAAATATATTCTTGAAAACACACGTACCAGAGGAAGCATTTACCATGAAGCTAATAAAAACTTCTGAAATAAGGGAGAACACTGCTGGTAGCTTCATGAGCTTTCAAACCTGCCACGTGCCAGCAAAATGTAAACGTGTAGTTACAGAACATTCAGCAAAAAGATTGCAAACTTACAGCAGAAGCTGGAGTCAAAATCCTGCTCTGTATTTCCAAAGGCCTGCAAAATGGCTGCGCTGAAGATGGAGGTGTTGTAATCATGCTTTTAAGCTTCTCAGATGCTTTTATGATATGAATTAGGAGCGTGCTGTATTTCCTCAAAGGCCCTGAAGGGTTAGCCAGATTAGCAGCTCTCCTTTTTTGTAGCTGCAAGCAAACCAAGTGAATACTTTTGAAAACCTCAGCTTTTACAGGAACAGAATGGTTTTCCAGCCAACATGGCAGAGCCCAGGGCTGCTGACCAAGGCTGTAGGAAGGCCCATCGCTCTAGGAACGCTCCCCACCTCACAGGCAAATCCCTTCTTCCTCCAGCCCAACCTGCAACTCCTTTCTGCTGCCTGTCTTTTCCCAGCAGAGACAGGAGAGCACTGCTGGTCCCAGGCACATGGCTGGTGACACAGTTGCTGCCCTGGCCTGGCTCTGATATGGGCTTCCACTGCTAGAAAGAGCTGAGAGAAGCCTGGGCTTTGCCTTTACCACTGGGTTCGGGAAGGGGGGTTGTAAGAACGAGTCCCACAGGGCACCTTGCTGCTCTACAACCCATCTTAGAAGGTCTCGGCTCCACCTGGCACCTCCATGACGTGCTGTTGGAGGCAGCTATTCCACAGCCCTGTTGGCACCAAGGCCCCAGCACAGGGCCGGGCACCGCAGCACTGGCAGCACCTCAGGGAAGGCTGCTCTGTACAGAGGCAAAAACCTGCTGGCAGCAAGAAGGGAAGAGTGAGGAAGAGTTCTTTGGAAGGGTTCAGAGCAGCAGGGCAGGTGCTCCCTCTGCCCTGTGGAAAGCCCACACTGGCAGGTTCTGCTGGCTGTGGAGGACACACACAGAAGCAGAGGAGCATGTGGAAGATGGAGAACAGAAGTTCTGCTATGGATTGTTTTCCCTACATTGTCTACTTCGCCTGAAAAAAAAACCAAACAAACAGCAAGCAATCTCCCTGTGTTCATCTTACCCCCAGACTTTTTTTTACCTTGTTTTCTCCATCTGTCTTATCAAGGAATGGGAGTGAGCATGCAGCATCGAGTCCCACCACAAGGAAGCATTTATTCTGATGTTCTCCAGAATAGCACACAGCCTGAGCTCTGGAGCACAGGAGCTTCTTCACACCTCAGCCAGATTCTCCCCTGTTCCAGAGCAGAGACATCAGTGTTTGGCCCCGTATTTATTCATGCTGGTGGTTGAACACTCCCACAGACCTGAGGGAGATGATTTTAGCCATATGACCACGCTAAGCCATATCATGCGTTTTCACTGACTATTTTAAGCACTCATACTCTTCACTTCTTATCCAAACAAATCACGTTTATTCCAACAGGAGACACATGAATTTAAATCTCTAGACTATGGCCTTATATGTTTTTAATACCAAAAATGCTCATATTCTGATAACTTTATTGTATCTTCGAGGTGTTCTTCTTGACACATCACATTGTGGTGAGTCACACAGTGCCATGCCCATCACTTTAGAGAGTTAGATAACAAATGTTGCTTAAAAAAAAAAAAAAAAAAAAAACACAAATGAAACATTTCTAAAACTACATATTAGACATACTCCATTTCCACTAGCACTGCTAATGTGGAGGTGCCATTTCCCACCAGATACAGACAGTGTAGGCTGCAGACATCCGTCTCAGTAGCTTACACACATCACATCTGTAGAGTAACTCAAGTCTCAAATGGATTTCTTTCCCTTTTTTTTTTTTTTTTTCCCTCTCTCTCTCTCCTTAAGATCAATTTTTGAGACCTGGGTTTTAAAACTGAAGGGAAAAATATATTCTATTACATTATCAATACATGAATCAGGTTGGAAAAGCTTCTCCATAGGGATCTGAAAGACATTATACTAAATTTGTGCTCCATGATAAGAAAAAGATACATATTTCTAGAATAAATCAAAACTAGCAGCACTTTTCTCTTTAGTCTTGGTAAGACGAGTGTGGGTTTTAGGTGACTGAATCCAATGGTTAGAGAGTTCAGCAATAAATCACAGAGATAAGACAAAAAGCACCCTCCTACCCTTTCATTCCCAGTACATACTCAGCTGCCTGGAAAAGTTAAATGGCAGCTGAAAAGACAAGAAGTTAGGCACCACTTACACTCTTATTCTTAAATTTAAAGAGGCAGACACCCAATCTACCTGGTGATCTAAAGGAATATCTGTCATTTCTTGGACAAATTTGAGTAGACAAGAACTGACTTCAGGTCATGTGTGACACAGCTTACACATCTAGTTCTATAACATATCTGCAATATGTAGAGTAGCTTCAGGAGCCCTGATAAAGGACAGTTTAGTCTTTTTCCCCCAGTGGAGACATCTACCATTACACAGAGCAAGGTCTCACTATCAGTCTTGGCACAACAACAGTTAAGGTTGTTTCTTTGCTGCTTACGCAGATTCAAAAGCTAAGCTTGGACATACTGTTACCCCACACAGCTGAAGAAAAGTCAATTTCTCAACATACCAACACTTTTTTTTACAGTCTCTAAGCTTTTTGGTGTTGCTATTCCAATGTTCGCCTTTATGTCTCCCCTACAGTTTTGCTCTTGCTTTTCATCTCCCCTTCTGTTTGATCCTCTTTCTTCTTCTGCCTTTATGATTCGTCTTCACGCTTCTCCTCCTCTTTCCCCCACTACCTCAATTTATTTCTTCTGTTAGATCTCCTTTATATTGTCAGGGGTTTTCTTACTTTCTCCAGAAATGCTTGATTCCTGTAATGCTAACAGGGCTCCCTGTTGGATAAGGACAAGGGGAGCTCAAAGATGGAGTGTTAGATTGCACAGAAAGGCTATCAGGAGTGAAACTCTCCACCATAAGCATCAGCAGAATAAGCAACAGCAAGTCTGCAGAGGGATAACATGCATACATGCTACATGGGGTACCTGACTACTCCTGGAGCATTCTTAAAAGCATTCTTGCTGTTAGCAATGTATCGCCTGGGGCTTTCTGCAATCACAGCTACAGAAACCAGAAAAAAGGAAGGTAGACAAGTCAGTGATGCTCAAACACCAAGACAGAGAATACAAGAGGAAATATGAAGGTGTGATAATGATGCCAAGTTTTTCAAGCATTTCCTTCTGCAAACTGAACGGGGAGCAATATCTACAAGTAATGAGCCCTCTTGCAGAGAGTTTAAAGTATGACTTCTATTCCTCTCTGCCTGAGCTCAGCAAAATTTCATCTTCAGTTCTACAAGAATGCCAATATTTTGATATTTTAGATTGAGAATAAAAAGTGAAGCAATCAATGTACTGTACAGGTTTTCTAGACAACTTTAAGTTTGAAAATGTGGGAACTGTTCATTTCCTTCCAAACCACCATGCAACCACTGACACTTCAGTGCTAGAAGGCAACGGCTCTGGGGGACCTCTCACCACTACACTGCTAATGCCCCAAAGCATCCGTGCAGTTCTGTGCAGAGGAGAGTCTGTTCTGCTGGAAGCCAGTGGATACAGCTTCAGAAGTTTCAATTAAAATTTTGACCTGCTGGAGAAGGACAGGTATGAAGCATTCAGTCTGTTCCCACGTTATATCCCCACCAGGTTAGGTAGATGCTAATAAATTCATGAACAACAAAACCCAAAACGCTTTACCTCTACAAAGCAGGTGAAATATTTCAATTCTAATCAAATTTCATCATTGGAAGTTTCTGGGAAAATCTGAATCACTGCTATGGCCAAAGTCAGCAACTCTGAAGTTAACTCTCACATGCAAGCCCAAACCCCTTCCTTCTGCTCTGGATAAAATATACATTTCCTCAAGCCTACTTTTCCTAGAAGCTGGGAAAAAAGAAAAACCACCTAAAAAGCAAGAGAAACGTTTCACTCCTAGCCTTGAACATGACATCCATGCGTCATGGTTTTATGATTTTTGGTTATCAGTATTCCACATAATAACATCGTGTAGTGCACTGGGAATTAAAGAATTAATGCTCCAGTTCCAGGTGCCTGTCCAGGAGAGGAGAACTACATATCCCAGAGGACTTTGAGCTCAGAGTGGAGATAAAACTCCAGGCAAAGTCACAAGACCTCTCCCTCTTCCCTTCTGCTTCCACAACTGCACATCTTGCCTCAGCACTGGAGTGAGGCCTTCAGTTTTCAGACACTCTCTCTCATTATATTTGATTTATTAGCTACAATTCTAACTATATTGTATTACAGTGTGTTATCTTGCATTCTGATATCATATTTAGTAAATAAGTTTGTTTCTTCTCAGATTGTTGCCACTGTTTTGTACTTAGGCTCATCTCTCTCTACCCTTTTCCGGGCATGGATCAGATCCATGGGTTCCCCCACCCCAGTAGTCATGGAACTGGGCTGAACAACCCTGTAAACCACTAACACCCTGAAATGAAAGAGAAAAATCTCACAATCTTGATGCTAATATTGCTCCATGAACTAACAGGAACAATTTGACTACTATAATGATGAACACTGTATAAAAAACTATGCACTGTGATGTGAAAAATAAACAGCACAGAAGTTTTACTCTTTCAGATTTATTTCTGTGTAGTCAGAATCCTATGATAGCATAATGGCTCAACATTATAATATCATATTCTCCTTGCAAGTATAAAAAGCTTGTTTTTTTTAAGGTGTTTTTCCTTAAAGTGTTCTACTCCAAGTTAATTGGTAGCTGGATGACTCAAGCCACTAACAGAGCTATAGAGAGCACTGTGAACACGTGCTACACTTTGGTCCACCTCATAATGTTTTTTGCAGGCTGCCTTGGACAGCACAAACAGACTTATGCAGCACCTACTAGAACAAGTTACAGCAATGTACAAGCTAAGCAGAGATGAGGAAAGAGAACGAACAGAGATGTGGCCAACTCTGCATTTTTCCTTAGATTCCTGGCAGTATTCTGACCAAATTTATTGTTAACTGTTACATTTTTGGTGGCAATTCCACGTTTGCTACATGTCCAGCAGCCACACCAGGTTTCCCATTCCACCCAAATTTATGGAAGACCACGTTAAGCATTTTGAAGGTAAAAACCCCTCAGTAAATCATTCCTCTCATCCCCTCTCAAAGGAGGCCTTGTTTGTAAGCAAAACAATAGCATTGTTCTTGGATTTTCGTGCCCCTGGTCAGAGGTGAAAAAAAACCCAAACGTTAGAATGAGAAAGGAAGAATGCACTGAAAGAGGAGATAAAATGAGTAAGGGGGGAAAGAAAATGAACTGACAGACTGCAGGAGAATGAACTGTGCCAATAATGACCAGAAGGTAAAAGTCTGTTCCTGCCAGTGTTTTTCATTTAAAAATCTCACTCTCCTGATTAAAACCTTCTAAACAGTAATTATTATCACAAAGATATTCATAAACAGATGTTTTTAAAAATGCAAACGACTTCACAATTCAGTTTATCTATCACGGGGAATTTAATCTTGGAAAACAGAAAAATGCATCAGCCCCCATTTCCAACTTAACACAGTTAATCAGCACTGGAAACAGCACCCCTCCCCCC